>NW_005371349.1:2010682-2013260 GCF_000412655.1 Myotis brandtii
GAGCCCCACCTGAGCCAGCACCTGCCTCCACCACCATGTTCAAGGGGCTGAGCAAAGGCGCCCAGGGGAAGGGGTCTCCCAAGGGCTCCCCGGCCAAGGGCTCCCCCAACAAGCACAACCGGTGAGTGGAGCCGGGTGGGTGGTGCCGGACCCAGGCGTCCCAGCCTCCTGGAGGCGCAGCCCGGAGCCAGGACCAGCCCAGTGCTGGCATTCGGTGTCCCGAGGCCAAAGGGCCTGGGGGTTGGACTCTCTTCCTGTCTGAGGCTGAGCTCCAGCCCTGGCAAGAGGCTAGGGGTGGCCTGGGGCTCCTCATATTCTAGGGGCAGGGGTAGGGGGTGGGAGGACGGGCTGGGGGCCAGGAGTTGAGGCTGCTCTGCTACATGGGGCCTGAGCAGCTGCATTCCCTGCTGGGAGGCTGGGAGGCTGGGAGGCTGGGAGCCTGGGAGGCGGGAGTGCCCAGCTCCAGTTCATGGCTCTGCCCTCAAGGCTCTGCTTGGGCTGGGATGACCCTGGGGACCTGGGCACAGGATGGGCAGAGGCCTGAGGCCAGAGAAGCCAGGAGCTGGGGGGTAGGGTGCAGCGTTCCCCATGAGGCTCTCACCTCAGGCCTTGAGGGTCTGGTCACAGCGTTGGGGTGATTCCCTTACTGTGTGTGGAGGGGGTGCTGTGGGAAAGGGGAAGGGCCCGCAGGCCCCAGACTCCTCAGAGCCCGGCTTGGTTCACCCGCTCCCTGCAGGGCCCAGCCAGGCTCCCCGGGGTCTGCACTGCCGGCTGCTGGCATGCTTCCTACCTGCGGTCCTGGGCGTGCAGATAGAATGGAGACAGAATGGAGACAAAAACCTATTATCCCGATAGAGATCAGGGCCAAGGGCAACAACACGGAGCCTGTGCTTCTGGGTGGACAGAAAGACGGCACTAGGCCTGAGGCCAGAGAAGCCAGGAGCTGGGGGGTAGGGTGCAGCGTTCCCCATGAGGCTCTCACCTCAGGCCTTGAGGGTCTGGTCACAGCGTTGGGGTGATTTCCTTACTGTGGGTGGAGGGGGTGCTGTGGGAAAGGGGAAGGGCCCGCATGCCCCAGACTCCTCAGAGCCCCGCTTGGTTCACCCGCTCCCTGCAGGGCCCAGCCAGGCTCCCCGGAGCCCGGGGTGCAGACCGGCTGCTGGCATGCTTCCTGCTCTGCCATCAGCCCCCTGGGGGGGAGGGGCAGCTACCTGGGGTCCTGGGCGTGCAAACAAGAATGGAGACAGAATGGAGACAAAAACCTATTATCCCGATAGAGATCAGGGCCAAGGGCAACAACAAGGAGCCTGGGCTTCTGGGTGGACGGGAAAGACGGCACTGAAGTCTCTCATTGGGGTGACCTGTCCTCCCTGGGGCTCTGAGCCTGCCCAGGTGGAGGCGCCCCTCCTGGCGGGAGTGGGAGGCCGGGCCTGAGGACAGGGTGCCGGGGCTCAGGACCCACAGCCCCCCCCGCCCCCAGGCAGCCTCGGGGCAGTGCTTCCTGGCCTCACCTCTGTCCACATGGCCCTGCCCTCTGGCTGCAGCCCCCGCCCCCCGCCCCCATGCAGTCCACTTGTCAGCGTGCGCTATGCACCCACTGTGTGCGAGACTGTTCCAGGCACTGAGAATGCCCCACACAGAGCTGACCCGCCCTGCCTTCACGCACTGACATCCTCCTGGGATAGAAACCAGCACTTCCCGGGGCGACGACTGCACAGGCTCTGCACTGGGCACTCCAGAGGGATTCGTTCTCTTAACCCAACAACACAGCCAGGCAGATACTATTAAAGCCCCACCTTACAAGTGGGGAACTCAGGCACAGAGAGGTTAAGTAACTTGCCCAAGGCCACACAGCACAAGGATGAGAAGGATCAAACTCACGCTGTGTGGCCAGAGTCCTTTCAGACTGGTCTTTGCTGCACCACCCCTCTGCCCGGGGGCTTGTCCTTTGACCCCTGGTCAAAGCCCAGCTCTGTGACGGTCTCCTTTCCAAAGACGGTGACCATAAGGTGACCTTACAGGTGCCGTGCTCCTGAGGCTTGGCCCACTCTTCCTTCTGTTAGTTCTGCTTGACCCTCTCAGCCCCAGAGAGTGAGCTCAAGGATCCAGCAGGTGCCCTATAGAGGCTGGTGGATGAGTGCACACAGGTGGCGCCCCATAGAGGCTGCTGGATGAGTGTATGCAGATGGTGCCCCATAGAGGCTGGTGGATGAGTGCACACAGGTGGCGCCCCATAGAGGCTGCTGGATGAGTGTATGCAGATGGCGCCCCATAGAAGCTGGTGGATGAGTGTATGCAGATGGCGCCCCATAGAGGCTGGTGGATGAGTGTATGCAGATGGCGCCCCATAGAGGCTGCTGGATGAGTGCATGGAAAAGACTTGGAGAACCCGGTTCAAGCTCATAGTCCACTCCTGGGTGTGTGACCTGGAACAAGTCAGGTCCCAATTTGGGCTCTGAACCACCAAATCTTGAAAATGTTGGGGCGCCCTGGAAATCTCTTGGCCCCCACCAGGCCCCAGTGCTGTGTGGCTCCTCTGGATGGAGCCTGGGCATAGGCAGAGCCTGGGGCGGGTGTG
>NW_005371349.1:2013272-2016564 GCF_000412655.1 Myotis brandtii
TGGTGTTTCCCTCCCTGGGCTGCGGGCCGCCCGCCAGGCAGGGCGCTGGGCGGGTGGGACCTCACTGCTAGGACGGTGATGGCGGCCGCTCCACCTGCCACACACACCTGGACCCGCACTTTCTGATCCCGAACTGGGGGCAGCTCTCCCCACCCCGGCAGTTCCTCAGCCTTCACAGGAACAGGAGGGCTCCCCAGGTCCTGGACTCTTCCCTCCGGGGCTGCGAGCGGGCTGTAGGGCGGGGCGGGGCCAGGGAGGCAGGGCACCCCACCCCGTGGGTACACTCTGCCCAAAGGAACAGGGGGGCCTTCTCCAACCTGCTGCCTCTGTCCACCGCCCACTAGCGCTGCCACGCAGGAGCTGGCCCTGCTCATCTCCCGCATGCAGGCCAACGCCGACCAGGTGGAGCGGGACATCTTGGAGACACAGAAGAGGCTGCAGCAGGTGAGGCCGGGGGGCAGGTGGCAGGGCGTGCGGATGGGAGGGCCTGGTCACGGCCTGGCGTGTCCCCTGGTCATGGTGACGATGAGACCGGCGACCTCTGTTCTTCACTGGCCACGCCCTGAACACGGTGGGAAAGACGGCTCAGCACTTCTCAGCTGGGGGGTGCGAGGGGCTCAGGGGCCCAGGCCTCCACTGTGTCCCTGAGCTCGCCCCACGGATGCCCTGAGCCTGTCCCTCTGCCAGTGTGGGCTCCAGCGTGGGCCCATGCAGCGGGGTTCCTCGGGGTGGGGCTCAGGGGCAGTGACGGGCAGCGAGGATGCCACCCCCCGCCCCCTGCCTGCAGGACCGGCTGAACAGTGAGCAGAGCCAGGCCCTGCAGCACCAGCAGGAGGCCGGCCGCAGCCTGAAGGAGGCCGAGGTTCTGCTGAAGGACCTCTTCCTGGACGTGGACAAGGCCCGGCGGCTGAAGCACCCACAGGCCGAGGAGATCGAGAACGAGTGAGCGGAGGGGCTTGGGCTCAAGGATGGAGGCGGCGGGGGGCCCGGGGGAGCCCCTGGCCAAAAAAATTTCCCTCCCTGGGCTGCGGGCCGCCCGCCAGGCAGGGCGCTGGGCGGGTGGGACCTCACTGCTAGGACGGTGATGGCGGCCGCTCCACCTGCCACACACACCTGGACCCGCACTTTCTGATCCCGAACTGGGGGCAGCTCTCCCCACCCCGGCAGTTCCTCAGCCTTCACAGGAACAGGAGGGCTCCCCAGGTCCTGGACTCTTCCCTCCGGGGCTGCGAGCGGGCTGTAGGGCGGGGCGGGGCCAGGGAGGCAGGGCACCCCACCCCGTGGGTACACTCTGCCCAAAGGAACAGGGGGGCCTTCTCCAACCTGCTGCCTCTGTCCACCGCCCACTAGCGCTGCCACGCAGGAGCTGGCCCTGCTCATCTCCCGCATGCAGGCCAACGCCGACCAGGTGGAGCGGGACATCTTGGAGACACAGAAGAGGCTGCAGCAGGTGAGGCCGGGGGGCAGGTGGCAGGGCGTGCGGATGGGAGGGCCTGGTCACGGCCTGGCGTGTCCCCTGGTCATGGTGACGATGAGACCGGCGACCTCTGTTCTTCACTGGCCACGCCCTGAACACGGTGGGAAAGACGGCTCAGCACTTCTCAGCTGGGGGGTGCGAGGGGCTCAGGGGCCCAGGCCTCCACTGTGTCCCTGAGCTCGCCCCACGGATGCCCTGAGCCTGTCCCTCTGCCAGTGTGGGCTCCAGCGTGGGCCCATGCAGCGGGGTTCCTCGGGGTGGGGCTCAGGGGCAGTGACGGGCAGCGAGGATGCCACCCCCCGCCCCCTGCCTGCAGGACCGGCTGAACAGTGAGCAGAGCCAGGCCCTGCAGCACCAGCAGGAGGCCGGCCGCAGCCTGAAGGAGGCCGAGGTTCTGCTGAAGGACCTCTTCCTGGACGTGGACAAGGCCCGGCGGCTGAAGCACCCACAGGCTGAGGAGATCGAGAACGAGTGAGCGGAGGGGCTTGGGCTCAAGGATGGAGGCGGCGGGGGTCCCGGGGGAGCCCCTGGCCCAGCCCTGACCCGCCGTGTCTCCATGGCAGCATCAAGCAGCTGCACGAGCGGGTGACCCAGGAGTGTGCCGAGTACCGCGCCCTGTACGAGAAGATGGTGCTGCCGCCCAACGTGGGGCCCAGGGTGGACTGGGCGCGGGTGCTGGAGCAGAAACAGGTCAGGGGTCCTCCCTCATGTTGGCGACACCTCAAGGAGCTGGAAGTCACGCCCAGCAGTAATCAGAGCAGTGTCATCAGGGGCCCCACAGGATGCTTGGACCGGGAGGTGGTTAGGGGTCTGGGAAGGGAGAGAGCAAGGAGACAGTGCAGTCAGGGAAGACTTCCTGCAAGAGGAGGCTCAGAGGCCTCAGAGAGGTGGAAAGGCGTGGCTGGGTTGGGGTGAAGTGGTGAGGAGAGGACCCTGGGTGTGAGAGGAAGTGGGGTTTTCTGGGCAGGCAGGCAGGACCAGATGACGGGCACCCTCACCCCTCACCCTGGGTGAGGAATTGTGCTTTGATGCCACAACAGAAGGGGTGCCGTGATGACAGTGAAGGGACAGCGGGGGGCCATGGGCAGAGCAGGAGGCGTGGAGACGGGGCCGGGAGGAGGCAGGGCAGAGCCGGAGACTTCTCAGAGGCTGAGACCCAAACCCTGGGGACCAGTGGGATTCGGGGACCACAGTCATGGGGATACCAAGGCCTCAGCTAGGGCCACTGGAGAAAGGCATGTCCCCAAGGGTGAGCCGCCAGCTGTTCACCCAGGATATCCTCCTGGCTCGCCCACCTTCTGCGGCGCCACCTGCTGGTGGGGTGCGGGAGGGCAGGCCGGGCGGAGCTGAGTGGCTGGTTCCTCTGCAGAAGCAGGTGCGCGAGGGGCCCTACGGGCCAGGCATGGCGGAGCTGGAGCAGCAGATCGCCGAGCACAACATCCTGCAGAAGGAGATCGACGCCTACGGGCAGCAGCTGCGGAACCTCGTGGGGCCGGTGGGTGAACCTCCTCACACGCACCCCAGCCCTGGCCCCCTTCTCCCATCAGAGCCTGGGCTAGCCCGCTGGCCTCTGGGGTGAGGGAAGGAGAGGGGGGCCTCCCCCGTCGGCCCAGGAGGGGTGGTCGCCCCTCCACCCGCCTCTCACTGGGCCTGCATCTTCTCCCCTTGGTTGAGGCAGGATGCGAACTCCATCCGGAACCAATACCGGGACCTACTGGTGAGCAGGAGGAAGGGCCGGGCTGGTGGGCCGGGAGCGGCGGGCCTGGCTGCCTGCACCCTTGATGGGCCAGTGTTTCTGGGTGCGGCCTGATGGTC
>NW_005371349.1:2017146-2019118 GCF_000412655.1 Myotis brandtii
GGTGGCCACCAGGGCCCGGCTGGAGCACAGAGGTGCCTGGAGAAGACACAGGACACGCGCATTGCGGGAGGCAAGGCAGCTCGTGACAACGGCAGGTGCCTCTGTGACCAGGTCTCAGGGGGCAGGTGATGTCACACCTGAACTCTCTACAGGGAAACGCCCCAAGGCAGAGAAAGTTGGTTCTTACGAGTGAAAAAAGGCGTTGCTCTTTTTATGTATAAACCATAGATAGACACACATGATGGATAGACAACCTGTCTGTGGTGTTAAACTTTCATGGAGGTGATGGGGAAAGTCAGAAAAGAATGTCTACAATAAACACCTCCTTAGAAAAGACAATAGCAAGAAGTGTTGAGAAACATTGATTTAATGTACGACAGGAACTTTTTTTTTGGTAATTTTCACCCCAAATTTGCGAGAGACAAAAGCCAAGGCGTTTCCTTCCTTTTTCTGGATAAACCACAACACCATGTCGCCCCATTGACAAGAGTTCCTCAGTGTCACCCAGCTGGGGGGCGTTTCTTTTTAAAAAATATGTCTTTATTGATTTCAGTGAGAAAGGAAAAAGGAGAGAGAGAGAGAATCATTGATCGGCTGCCTCCTGCATGCCCGCTACTGGGGATTGAGCCTGCAACCCACTCATGTGCCCTTGACCAGAATTGAAACCCTGGACCCTTCAGTCCTCAGGACGACGCTCTATCCACTGAGCCACACCAGCCAGGGCTGGGGTGTTTTTTTAAAGCACTTCTCCAGGCCCTGGCTGGGTAGCTCAGCTGGTTAGAGCCTCGCCCCAATACACCGAGGTTGTGGGCTGGATCCTCAGTCGGGGCACATGCAAGAGTTAGCCCATGGAGGCATCAGTCAGCGGAACAACAAATCCATGTTTCTCTCCAGTCAATTTTTTTTTAAAAAAAGCACCAAAAAAAATCATCAAAGCACATCCCCAGCTTCTACCTCCTGAGCACCCATCCTGGGCACCCACCCGGGTCCCAGCCCCGGTCGCAGCCAGCACCCCCTGGGGCTGGAGGGAGGCGGAGGCGGCGGTGGCGGCCTTCACCTGGGCAGGAATTCCGGACAAGGCCGGGCTCAGAGAGGAGATGAGGTTCAGTGAACCACAGGTGCCCGCGGGCAGAGCCCTCAGTAGAACGGCCCGCGGCCCGGGAGAAGGGCCGGCGGTGCGGGGACCGTGGCGGTTAGGGTCCAGCCGGTCGGCATGTAGCTGTTCTGTGGGGTTAACGGGCAGCGGGGGCCCTGGGCTCTGCTTCACACCCACCGACCTCAGTTCCAGGAAGAGGCCGACTCCGTCAGCCAGACCCTGGCAAAGCTCAGCTCCAGCCTGGACACCCAGTACAGCCCTGCCCCTGGGGGGGCCCCAGGCGCCCCCACTGAGCTGCTGCGTCAGCTGGAGGTGAGACAGCCCCACCAGCCCCTGCACCGTGGGAATCGGCCTGCCTGTGTGTCTGGGCCTCACCCCTCCTGGTGCCTGTCCTGCCCGAGCCCTGGTCTGGGGGGCAGGAGGGGGGGGCTCTAGTCACCAGCAAACTCTGTCCCTCCCTGGGCCTCAGGTTCCTCCCCTGTAACATGACAGGGCCTCCAGGATTGCTGAGCCCCTCCCGCTCCTACGCTGAGGCCTGGATGGCTCTGGGCAGCCCCCCTCCCCCCACAACTCTGCCCAGCAGACCCCAGGGTCCAGGCCCCAGGGAGGGGCCCCTTTTACTCTGCGGACCTAGAGACCCTCTTCATGAAGGCCAGGTCCCTGGCTCTCTTGGGGGGCGGGTTTGGGGGGCCTGGCCTGACCCCCCACTGCTCGGCACCCCACAGGCAGAGGAGAAGAAGCTGGCTGCGGCCGAGAAGACCATTGGGGACCTGCAGCGGCGGAGCCAGGAGGTGGCCCCCCTGCCGCAGCGCAGGAACCCGCCCCAGCAGCCTCTGCAGGTGGACAGCATCTGTGACTGGGACACCGGAGAGGTAC
>NW_005371349.1:2020140-2021387 GCF_000412655.1 Myotis brandtii
CCGCTGGAGGACCTGGAGGGCCGCATGCGAAGCCACCAGGTGGGTGAGCGCGGGCAGCGGAGTAAGAGGTGGCCCTGCCCGGGGGCTGCAGGAACTAAGTCCGGCAAGTGCGGGGGCAGCCAGGGGACCGAAGCTGAGGAAGGGAATGCCCAGCCCAGGGGTCACACAGACTAGGTCCTGCCTGGCTCCTCACTGACCAGCTCTGTGACCCTGGGCCATTCGCTTAACCTCTCTGGGCCTTGGTTCCTCACCCTGAAGGCACAGAATATGCAGCTCATCTGGTTGTTCGGAGGATGAAGTGGAGTAAGGCCCGGGGAAGGTTCTAGAGGGCCGGGCTCGAAGTCAAGGCCCTGGATGTGTCCTGGGAGGGCCCCAGGGCAGCAAGAAAGCCCGGAGCATCTTGGGGTGTTATCTCCTGGGAGGCGGGGAGTGGGGTGGAGGGGCCTCCCCGGAGAGGGCAGAGTGTATGAACAAGAGAATTACTCCGGCCCTCGCTGGTTTGGATAGAGCGTCGGCCTGCAGACTGAGGGGTCCCAGGTTCAATTCCGGTCAAGGGCACATGCCCAGGTTGCGGGCTCAGTCCCCAGGAGGGGGCGTGCAGGAGGCAGCCAATCAATGATTCTCTCTCATCATTGATGTTTCTATCTACCTCTCCCTTCCTCTCTGAAAATCAATAAAAATATAAAAATTAAAAAAGGAACTGCTTGGAAGTGCTCACAGGGAAGGCCCTGTCCTCGAACCTGGTGGGGGAGGAGGAGCCCAGGCGGGAGGGGGAGCAATGTGGGTTTGGCCTTTCACGTACTAGTACATTGTCTGGGTCTGTTTTTTTAATTTGGACCCGTGCTGCTCGCATGGCTGTGTGACCTGGGACTTGACTGCACAGTGAACAGTGTGGGGGGCGGGGAGGTGGCACCTGCTGGGCCGGCAGGAGGGCGGGAAACCCACCTGCCCAGAGCACAGACCCCCGGCCCCGCCCACCCCAGGGCACCGCCCAGCAGCTGCTGAGCCTGGGAGCAGAGGAGGAGGCGGCGCAGCGGGAGTGTGAGGCCTTCCTGTCCGCGCGGCCCATGGGTCCTGCTGCCCTGCACCTGCCCGTGGCCCTCAACAACGTCAAGAACAAGTACAGCGACGTGCAGGCGCTCTGCAACCTCTATGGGGAGAAGTGAGTGCTCTGGGGCGAGGGGCAAGGGGCAAGGAGTGGACAGACAGCTGGGCGGGCGGCAGGGGTGTGGCCTGCGGGGTGCCTG
>NW_005371349.1:2021788-2022986 GCF_000412655.1 Myotis brandtii
CGAGGCACGCCCCACCCTGCGCAGCAGCTGCGGCGGATCTTGGGCTGGTGACTTCACCTCTCTGAGGCTGTTTCCTTGCCTTGAAAATGGGGTAATCGCAGCCCCTGCTCCCCACGCCCCGCAGGTGGTGCCTGGCAGACCGGGGGGTCCATCTGTGCAGGCCCGGCTCCAGCACAGGGCCAGTGTCAGGGGACCAGCATGGTGGTCACTCAGGCCTCCCCCGAGCCCCCCTTCCTGTCCCCAGAGGGCAGCTCTCACCTGCTCCGGCCTCGTCCTCCGCAGGGAGAAGACGGTGCAGGATGCCGGCCTCACCTACCAGCAGTTTAAGAACTGCAGGGACAACCTGAGCTCCTGGCTGGAGCACCTGCCCCCCAATCAGATGCGGCCGAGCGATGGGCCCAGCCAGATCGCCTACAAGCTGCAGGCGCAGAAGGTGAGGGGACCTGGGGGCAGGACAGACCCCTGCCCAGAGCTGGGGCCTCAGCCACATCCGCCTCCCTGGCAGCCTCTCCCACTGGGAGAGCCGCCTGGGGGGCCGGTGCCCTGAAGCCCTAAAGCTCAGACCACAAAGGCCTTGGGCCAGCACCGCCCCCCCACACCCCCAAAATGCTCTGCTTTGCCCCCAGAAACGGCCAGCCCGTGGCTGTCTGGCCCGAGGTGGGCGGTGGGCTCTATGCTCCTGGCATCACAACTCCTACTGCATCCTCCTCCTCCCAGGTGCCCCTCCCACGCACTGGCCATGAGCCCGGGGCTGGGGGACAGCCCGGCCTGGGCAGCTCAGGCGGCGGGAGGCGTGTGTCACAGGCCATGGTGCTGTGAGCACTTGGTGAAGCCAGTGCCCTGGGAGCCCTCGGTGGGACACGTGTGGGTCAGGGCGAGTGGTCTGGAGGCCTGAGGAATAGGCCGGGAGGGGTGAAATGTCCGAGCCGCGGCCACGGTGGGTCCGGGGAGGGAAAGGCAGTTTCCCACAGACCCCTCCTGCCCTGCCGCTGGCCTGGAGGCGCCTGGCTGGAGGGGAGTCCTGTGTGTGGTGCTACCTGACCCCCGACTCTCGCCTGTTCTGAGCAGAGGCTGCTGCAGGAGACCCAGGGCCGGGAGCGGGACAGGGCCGCGGCGTCCCGCCTCTCCCAGGACCTGCAGGAGGCGCTCCAGGTGAGTTTTCCTCCCTCCGGTGGGTCCCTCTTTCTCCACCCTCCCC
>NW_005371349.1:2023000-2026010 GCF_000412655.1 Myotis brandtii
GTCCCTGCCCTCCCACCCCAGCCTCCCTCCCTGACCGCAGCCTGTGTCCCTCCTCCCTGCTCAGGACTACGCGCTGCAGGCGGACACCTACCGCTGCTCCCTGGAGCCCAGCCAGGCGGGGTCGGCCCCCAAGAGACCCCGAGTGGCTCCCCTGCAGGAGAGCATCCAGACCCAGGTGAGGCGGGCCCCAGCTCTGTAGCCTCGGGCAGGAGCTGGCCTCGGGCGGAGCTGACGGGCCCTCTGCCCTCCCTTCGGCCTCCCAGGAGAAGCAGCTGACAGAGGCCTACACGGAGGCGGTGGCCGTGCACCAGGAGCAGCTGCACCAGCTGGAGTTTGCCAGGAGGATGCTGGAGAAGGTACGGAGGCCGTTCCGTCCCCGCAGGAGGAAGCCTGGCCAGCTGTTGGCCCAGCCGTCTTCCTCTCCCCTCTCCTCCCTCCCCGCCTTCTCCGGCTGGGGTTCTGCCACCCCCAGGTCTCTCCCAGCAGCTCTTCCAGGCTGGGCTCCGTCTCAGAGGAAGGTCCCGGAGGGTCATTCAGGGGCTCACAGCTCAGCCGCTGGGCAGCCCCCCAGTGGGAACAGGAGAAAATGCCCTCAGTCTTCAGCCTGAGGTCCCAGGAGAGGGCAAGAGGCCCCTAGGTCTCCTCTCCATCACTCTTGGTGACTGGCCGAGGGACTCGCCAGCTTTTCCTACCCAGAGGGGTGACCCAGCATCCCCCAGAGGGGTGTGGACCCATGTCTGGGAGCCCGGAGGGACGGGGAATGGGGAAAGGTTGGGAGGGGACACGTTTCCTTGCAAACTTGGCCCGGACCCTGCCTCGCATCCTGCCGTCCCGGGCTGGACGGGTCCCCTCTAAACCCTGCATCCAAGCACCTCAGGCCTCAGCTCCACCTCCCAGAACCTACTGGGGAGGATGTCTCAGGAAGCAGGAGGGTCTCTGCCCTCCACCGTGCTCTCCCCTTCTTCCCTCTCTGCAGAAGGAGCTGAGTGAGGACATCCGGGTGGCCCACGGGGCACAGCAGGGCTCTGAGGGCCCAGCCCAAGCGGGCAGGGAGGCCGAGGCCCTGAAGTCGCAGCTGGAGGAGGAGCGGAAACGGGTGGCCCAGGTGCAGCGAGAGCTGGTGGGGCAGAGGGACCGGCTGCTGCAGCTGCGGACCCAGCGGCCCTTGGAGAGGCTGGAGGAGAAGGAGGTGGTGGAGTTTTACCGGGACCCCCAGCTGGAGAGCAGCCTGTCCCGGGTGAAGTCCCAGGTGGAGGACGAGGGCAGGAAGCGGGCCGGCCTGCAGGCAGACCTGGAGGTGGCGGCCCAGAAGGTCGTCCAGCTGGAGAGCAAGAGGAAGGCCATGCAGCCTCACCTGCTGACCAAGGAAGTGACCCAGATCGAGAAGGACCCGGGTCTGGACAGCCAGGCGGCCCAGCTCAGCGGGGAGATCCAGCATCTGGGGGCCGAGAACGCCGCCGTCTCCGCCCGGCTGGAGCAGCTCAAGGCGGAGCTGCTGGCCCTGGAGCAGCAGGAGGCGCAGGTGAAGGAGAAGGTCGTGGTGAAGGAAGTGGTCAAGGTGGAGAAGGATCTGGAAATGGTGAAGGCAGCCCGGGCCCTGAGGCTGCAGATAGAGGAGGACGCTGCGCAGAGGAAGAGGGCGGAGCAGGCCGTGGCGGAGCTGCAGGCTCGCATCGGGGACCTGGAGCGGGCCATCAGCAGCGTGCAGCCCAAGGTGATCGTGAAGGAGGCCAAGAAGGTGGAGCAGGACCCAGGCCTTGTCAAGGAGGCGGCCAGGCTGCGGGGCCTCCTCGAGGGGGAGAGGAGTAAGAACGCGGCGCTGGCCAAGGAGCTGAAGGAGCTGCAGGGCAAGTACAGCGCGGAGGCGAAGCAGAAGCCCAAAGTGGAGCTCCAGGAGCGCGTCCGCGAGATCTTCCAGGTGGACCCGGAGACCGAGCGGGAGATCGCGCGGCTGCGGGCCGAGCTGCAGGAGACGGCCAGCAAGCGGAGCGGCGTGGAGCAGGAGGTGGAGAGGCTGCTGCCCGACCTGGCCGTGCTGCGGGCCCAGAAGCCCCAGGTGGAGTACAAAGAGGTGACGCAGGAGGTGGTCAAGCACGAGAGGAGCCCCGAGGTGCTGCGGGAGATCGACCGCCTGAAGGCTCAGCTCAACGAGCTGGTCAACACCAGCGGGCGGGCCCAGGAGCAGCGCATCCGGCTGCAGGGGGAGCGCGACGAGTGGAAGCGGGAGCGGTCCAAGGTGGAGACCAAGACGGTGAGCAAGGAGGTGGTGCGGCACGAGAAGGACCCGGTCCTGGAGAAGGAGGCCGAGCGGCTCCGCCAGGAGGTGCGGGAGGCGGCGCAGAAGCGGCGGGCCGCCGAGGACCTGGTCTACGAGCTGCAGAACAAGTACCTGCTGCTGGAGAGGAGGCGGCCCGAGGAGAAGGTGGTGGTGCAGGAGGTGGTGGTCACCCAGAAGGACCCCAAGCTCCACGAGGAACACAGCCGGCTGAGCCGGAGCCTGGACGAGGAGGTGGGCCGGCGGCGGCAGCTGGAGCGGGAGGTGCAGCAGCTGCGGGCCGGCGTGGAGGAACAGGAGGGCCTGCTCAGCTTCCAGGAGGACCGCGACAAGAAGCTGGCCGTGGAGAAGGAGCTGCGGCAGCTGAGCCTGCGGATCCAGGAGCTGGAGCAGCGGCCTCGCGCGGTGCAGGAGAAGATCATCATGGAGGAGGTGGTGCAGCTGGAGAAGGACCCGGCGCTGGAGGAGTCCACGGGAGCCCTGCGGCAGGACCTGGACCAGGAGAAGGCCCGGGTGGCCGAGCTGCACCGGGAGTGCAAGAACCTGCAGGTCCAGATCGACGTCCTCCAGAAAACCAAGTCGCAGGAGAAGACCATCTACAAGGAGGTGATCAGGGTGGAGAAGGACCGGGTGCTGGAGGGCGAGCGGTCCCGCGTGTGGGAGATGCTCAACAGGGAGCGCGCGGGCCGGAAGGGCCGGGAGGAGACGGTGCAGCGCCTCCGGGAGCGGATCGAC
>NW_005371349.1:2026164-2030687 GCF_000412655.1 Myotis brandtii
CGGTCAGAGGGCGAGCGGCAGCGGGCCACCCAGCAGGGCCAGGAGCTCGCGCAGCTCAAGGCGGCCATTCTCCAGGAGAAGGACCAGATCTACACGAAGGAGAGGACCCTCCGGGACCTGCACAGCCGGGTGAGCCGCGAGGAGCTCAACCAGGAGACCCAGACGCGGGAGACCAACCTTTCCACCAAGATCTGCATCTTGGAACCCGAGACGGGCAAGGACCTGTCCCCGTATGAGGCCTACAAGAGGGGCATCATCGACCGCGGCCAGTACCTCCAGCTGCAGGAGCTCGAGTGCGACTGGGAGGAGGTCACCACCTCGGGCCCCTGCGGGGAGGAGTCGGTGCTCCTGGACCGGAAGAGCGGAAAGGAGTACTCCATCGAGACCGCCCTGCAGTGCCGGCGCATCTCCAAGGAGGAGTACCACCTCTACCGGGTCGGCAGCCTCCCCATCTCCGAGTTTGCCCTGCTCGTGGCCGGGGAGACCAAGCCCTGCCCCTCGCTCTCCATCGGCTCCATCATCTCCAAGTCCCCGCTCACCTCCCCCGGCCACCAGAGCGCCAGTTCCTTCTCTCCCGGCTTCTCCTTTGGGCTTGGCGACGACAGCTTCCCCATCGCCGGCGTCTATGACACGACCACCGACAACAAGTGCACCATCAAGACGGCCATGGCCAAGAACATGCTGGACCCGATCACCGGGCAGAAGCTGCTGGAGGCCCAGGCGGCCACGGGGGGCATCGTGGACCTCCTCAGCCGCGAGCGCTACTCCGTGCACAAGGCCATGGAGAGGGGGCTCGTTGAGAACACCTCGACGCAGCGGCTGCTCAACGCCCAGAAGGCCTTCACCGGCATCGAGGACCCCGTCACCAAGAAGAGGCTGTCGGTGGGCGAGGCCATCCAGAAGGGCTGGATGCCCCGGGAGAGCGTGTTCCCGCACCTGCTGGTGCAGCACCTGACTGGGGGGCTCATCGACCCCAAGAGGACGGGCCGCATCCCCGTCCCGCAGGCCGTGCTGTCCGGCATGATCAGCGAAGAGCTGGCCCAGCTCCTGCAGGACGAGTCCAGCTACGAGAAGGATCTCACCGACCCCATCTCCAAGGAGCGGCTGAGCTACAAGGAGGCCATGGGGCGCTGCCGGAAAGACCCCCTGAGCGGCCTGCTGCTCCTGCCCGCGGCGCTGGAGGGGTACCGCTGCTACCGCTCCGCCTCCCCCACTGGGCCCTATGCGCTGCGCTGATGGGGTGAAGTCATGGGAGCGTCTATGAGGGGGAGGGTAGGCTGCAGGCACCCCGCACCCCAGGGCAGCCTACCCCAGGGAGTGGGTCTTCCCTGATCCCTGTTCTGTTACTCAGCGTCCACGGTGTTGGGCTCCCTCCCCTGACTTGGTGCCCAATCCATCCCAGGCCCCGAGATCAGCAGATCTGTTCCTCCCCACCCAGTACTTGCAATAAACGAATTCTCCCAGCGTCTCGTTCGTCTTTGGGAGTGCAGAGTGAACCTGTCTGGGGATGAGTCCTTCCCACGTGGGGGGTGGGCACGCCCACTGGGTCCTAGCACACGGGTGCCCCTCTGACTCAGAGGGAGGGATGTGCTGGCAGGCCATGGAAGGAGGTCGCAGATGGGCAAGTCCCTGCTGTGCCCCCAGCAGAGAAACACGGGGACATTCAGAGCATCACTTTTATTTCCTGCTCTTCAATCCAGAAGCAAACAAATGTACACATATCCTAGGTGACAACTACTTACAACAGCCACACACAATGGTACCAGGAAACGTCCCCTCCCCCGCACCCTCCTTCCTGTTAAACTTGGGACTCAACTCTTCCCCCAAACATTTTAAATCCAAAAGGCCAGCAGAGGGCGCCCTTCCCCTCAGGGTCTGGCCTTGCAGCGAGGGCTGGGCAGGCGAAGGGCAGAGGAGCGCCTTGCGCGCAGCAGCATTGGCGGGCCAGGCTTCCTGCTTTCCTTGGCCGGCTGCCCCGCGCCAGGAGACCCAGGGCCTGTCATACCCCCTCGCACACGGAGCTTCTGTGCCCCCGTCTGGAAACGGCACCATCGAACCCAACAAACAACACAGGAACTCGCTAACTTGTTGGCAGGACGAACCCAAACTCAGCCCTCTGGCGGCTGATGCAAATTCCTTAGAGCTTTGCCCTCTCCCCAGACATGTCCCCCTTCTTGGGGAGCCGGTGAGGAGGCAGCGGGGCGGCCGCTGGAGAGAGGCTCTGAGGCGGTGGCCTCCCGCATCCTCAGCGGCAGAAGCGCTCCAGCACACACTGGTGGGGGGCCAGGGCGGTCTCCGTGGACGAGAAGTACGGATGGGCCAGGGCGCCTTTGGCCGAGATCCGCTGGCTGGGGTCGTACTGCAGGAGTTGCTGTGAAGGGAGGAGGAGGAGAGGAATGAACCCCCCGCCCCCCAGGCTGGAGGGCCCCCAGCCCCAAAGGGCTGCCTTCAGACCCAGAACTGCACAGAGCCGCCTCCTCCCAGCTCACGGGTCAGCTCTGGACACTCCTGGGACGTGGAGACCAAGACTTAGTCCTGGTCCAGCCCTGCTGAGTCCATCTCCCCTCTGGACTGCGGCTTCCAGGCCCCCGCCTGCTGTAGCTGAGACAGACTTCTCTCTGTGAACCAGCAAGTGGGGGGCCAAAGCTGCCGGGTGGGGCAGGAGCTCCCAGACCCTCTTCCCAGCCAGGCTGGGGGAGGAGGAGCAGCCAGGACGGTGTGCTAAGAGCTGGCGGCAGTCTGTGCGGGGCTGCTGGCACCCGGCTGGTGATCACAGGCTTCTGGAAAGTGGGACGTGTGGCCTGCCTCGGCCCGACACCGGTGAAAGGGAAAAGGTGCCTCGGAGCCTTTGTGGGCGAGAACCAGGCGGCTCTGCTCAGGCCTCGGGCAGTCTGAAGATGGAAACAGCCCCGTCTGCCTTGGCCCGATACCAGTGAAAGGGAAAAGGTGCCTCTGAGCCTTTGTGGGTGAGAACCAGGCGGCTCTGCTCAGGCCTCGGGCAGTCTGGCCTGGCCAGCCCGCGGGATCCGGATGGTGCAACAGGAGGACGTGGCAGAGGGGCCCAGGCAGCAGGAACGGCCTGGCGTGGGAGTAACCGTGTGGAAGGCACGGCGGGGAACACTGACGCAGGAGGGGTGGTCCCTGCCCGGAAAAGCTCAGTTCACGTGGGGTCAGAATGACCACGGGAAAATGACCAGGACACGAGGTAACAGGGAAAAGGGCCAGGATCACTGCAAAACCCCACACAGCCGACTAGGGGAGACGTTTAGAAGGAACGGTGAACGCTGGACTTTCCGTGGGCGAGGTCTCCAGGTGGAACAGTCAGTCCGCAAGGGACAGGGCAAGCCAGTGCGGGCAGGGGTCAGAGGGGAGGCCAGCCTGGACTCGGGGGAGCCGGGGTGGCCTGAGGCACCGGCGAACAGAAGGGACGCTTGTGGCGGGAGCAGCAGCTGGAGCAGGAGGCCTCTTGCCCTCCCGCCACCGCCCGGCACCCACCTGGAGCAGGTCCTTGCCCTCTGGCTCCAGATTGGGCACCACATCCTCCAGCCCCTTCCGGGTCCACTTGGGGAAGCTGCCCTTATAGTCCGGCAGCTGGGTGACTCCCGGCCACGTGGCTTCGCTGGGCGTCCCCAGGGTCCGAAAGATGCGAAAGAGCTGGTCGATCTCAGAGTCTCCAGGGAACAGAGCTTTGCAGGTCACCTGACGGGGGAAGAGGAGAGGTGTGGGGTCCACGCCCTCATCCCTCGGAATCCAACACCAGAGCACAGGCCAGACCAGCTGTGCTAAGGCCCCGGCCTCTCTGGGGGAAGGCCCCAGTCCCTAGCCAGTCCCTTAATCCACCTCCAACAGGCGACTCAGCCCCCCCACTCCCGCAGGCCCGCCCCCGTGGCCCCGTCTGCCCCTCTACCATCTCTGCGAAGATGCAGCCGATGCTCCAGATGTCCACCGCTGTCGAGTAGAACTTGCTGCCCAGGAGGATCTCGGGGGCGCGATACCAGAGCGTCACCACCTGCGGGGGCCAGGCGACGGGTCACTCAGGGCAGCCGAGGGCGCTGGGGAGTCCCCTTCAGCCCCCTGCCCTCCCTGTGCCCGTGGACCTCGTGGGTGTAGGTGCGCAGGGGCACCCCGAAGGCCCGCGCCAGCCCGAAGTCCGCCAGCTTGATGGCGCCCAGCTCGTTGATGAGCAGGTTCTGGGGCTTCAGGTCGCGGTGGATGACCCGGTGCGCGTGGCAGAAGTTCACCCCCTGCAGCAGCTGGAAGAGGTAGCTCTGGAGCAGGGAGGGGAGTCCCCCAGCCCCCTGCCCTCCCTGTGCCCGTGGACCTCGTGGGTGTAGGTGCGCAGGGGCACCCCGAAGGCCCGCGCCAGCCCGAAGTCCGCCAGCTTGATGGCGCCCAGCTCGTTGATGAGCAGGTTCTGGGGCTTCAGGTCGCGGTGGATGACCCGGTGCGCGTGGCAGAAGTTCACCCCCTGCAGCAGCTGGAAGAGGTAGCTCTGGAGCAGGGAGGGGGGCTGGCTGAGCGGC
>NW_005371349.1:2031928-2035982 GCF_000412655.1 Myotis brandtii
AGACCATTATAAACTTATGAACAAAAATAGATACAGAGGCAGAGCTGCCTCAAACAGATTGTCAAACTGCAGCGGGAAGGCCGGGGAGAGTCGGGGGGCAGAAGCGGGGGGTAAGAGATCAACCGAAGGACTTACATGCATGCATATAAGCATACCCAATGGACATAAGACATTGGGGGGTAGGGGAGGCCAGGAGATTGTCAAGGGCGTGGAAAAAGGAGACATATGTAATACCCTTTGTAATACTTTAAGCAATAAAACAATTTAAAAAAATAAAAAAATAAAAAGACAGACGCCGGCTCAGCGCGAGGCCCCGACGGGGGGTGCTCGGAACTCAGGGGTCCCCCAAATCCCGCTTCTCCAGGGAAGACACCGGGAGACGCACCCTCCGTCTCCCTCCCTGGTCAACTTAGTCCCTGGGTCCCAGGGGCAGGGAGGAGGGGTCTCATCGCCACCCCAGTTCCCTCTGTACCAGGGGACGGGCGTCCTGGCACCGTCTGGCATTGGCAGTCGGGGCAACGAGAGCCCGTATGCAGTAAACCCGGGGGGGGGGGCCTTATAGGGGTGAGCCATGCCCCCTGGGCCGGGGACCCGACAGGAAGGCTGGTCAACGCTCAAGTGGCAGCAGCCGGAAAAGGGCCTGGGGGGGGGGGGGGGGGGCCGGGGACCCGACGGAAAGGCTGGTCTACGCTCAAGTGGCAGCAGCCGGAAAAGGGCCTCTGGGGGGGGGGGCGCTCTCTCTCTCTCTCTCTCTCTCTCTCTGTCATGTCCTCGCTGCTCCCCTGGCCCATCGAGTGCGTTCAGTGTTCTAGAACACTCGCCCTGTCTTCCTCTGATGCTTCAGAGAGGCTCTGGGTTAGACGTCTCTGCTGGCCTTCCTGCTCGTCCAGCCCCTTTACTGACTGGACGCAGCCCGGGCAGAAGGCAGAGCGCTGGGCAGCGCAGGTGCCAGCCTCCAACGGGGGAAGGTGAGCTTGTTTGGAACACGGGGTGGCCTGCGGCCACTGGCTTCTGGGGGTCCCAGTGCTGGGTGCAGAGACTGCCCGGCCAGCGTGGCGTGGACACGTGACCACACCGGGATCTCCCGGCCAGTGTGGACGCTGACTCTCGTCCCTCCCCAGGAAGCGCTGGCCAGCTGCCCTGGTCAGCAGGCAAGTGTCCGCCTGAACGCCCGAGAGGCCTACACCTTTTCTGGTGACACGCGTGGCCCTCCATCGTTTCACAGAGCAGCTGCACGTGTTCGGGGCGACACGGGGAGGGCAAGGACAAAATCAGTCCAATTCAGTTAAAAATCTCCAAACAGGGCCCTGGCCAGGTAGCTCAGTTGACTACAGTGTCGTCCCCATAGGCCACGGTTGCGGGTTCCGTCCCCAGGCAGGGCTCAGGGCGCATACAAGAATCCACCCACGAAAGCATGAATAAGTGGAACAACAAATTCTCTCTCTTCCTCTATAACAGTGATTCTCAACCTTGGTTGCACATTAGAATCACCTGGAAATCTTTTGACATCAGGATTTCACAAGGGGCAAATCTGTGAGTCCATCTGCGCAAGGTCAATGGGTGAAAGGAAGAGGGTTTGAAGCGCTGCAGGCCCGGGAGGAGCCAGAGAAACAGCCCTGCAGGGGAATCTCTTCTTGCAAAGATCAAGACTCCAGAGCAAGGAGGAGGGCCGAGTGGCAAGAGCAGCCTCGATGCCCGGGACTGAGGTGTGAGCAGGAGATGAGGGAGGGGCGGATGGAGGTCAGACGTTCCCGCAGGAAGTCTGACTGTGAAGGGAAAGAGGGTCCCAGCTAGGCAGGCATAGAGAGCAGAAGATGACAGTGTCGTTGTTGTTATTACTGAGGCAGGAAAGTGAGAGCAGGGAACAAAGGCCTCGAGCTCTGCCCTCCCCTCTCCTTCTCGGCTGGCACATCACAGACACGACCTCCACTGCCCCCTCCCACCGCTCCCCCTCCTCGATTTCCTGTGACTGAGAGCACACACAAAACAAGGAGAGAAACCGATGTCTGCAGAGGAGGGACAAGGACCAGGGCACAGGCAGTGGCCCCACAAACGTCAGAGGCAGAGGACCACCCCATGCCCCCCTTGCCCACATTTAATAAAAACCTCCCACCCAGACCCGAGGCACGCCTGGCTCTCTGAGGCCGCCGGCTCTCACCTCTCGGTGGGCACTGGCTCTACGGAGCTTCCTGTGCTTTGCTAAGTCTGTCTGTCTGCCCCTGAATTCCTTCTCGGGCTGTGACAAGGACTGGGAGGGGGCTGGGGCCTCCCTCGGCCGCCCGGCACCACCGCCAATTACCATCATTACTTTAACATGGAAGAGGCTCCGGTGCTTTAAATACCGCGAGGGGAGAACCCGTGGGGACAGGTGAAGGGCTCGGCTGCGAGAGCAGCGTCCCTGCGGAGGGCAGGCCAGGACCACGGCGCAGCCTGGAGGGAAGGCGCTACACGGCTGTGGGTGCAGGTGGTTTTAGGAGGATGGACGGCTGCTGTGGCCCAGGTTCTCCGGGGATGTAAGAGGTGAGGGGGTTTGCCGAAAGGGGCAGGGAGGTGATGAAGTGGGTGTCTTGGTAACTGCCCGCCTGAAACAGCCCTGAGGGCTGTGGGACAGGGATTGATCGGGACGTGGGAGGGTCTAGGCAGCGTGGAGGAGCCCAGTGAGATGAGGGACCTTGAAACCTTTGTGCTAGGAATCCCGGGCTGCGTGACCTTCCCACCCACAGTGGGTGGGACCGAGAGGGTGGAGGCCGGGGTTTAATCAGGCAGGAGGAGAGAAGGCGAGGGCTGACGGTCTGCAGGAATGTAGTTGAAATGATAGTGAGGTCTGGCGTTAGGGGAGGAAAGGCTACAGGAGAGAGAAGATGGAAGGAAAGGGAGGAGTCCAAAGTCCCCGGGGCTGACGGGGGAGGGCAGAGAGACACAGAGGGTGGACTGGACGAGTGGTTTCAGGTGGCAGAGGTGGCGCCACGCTGGGAGGAGCCGGGGGTGTCAGGCAGACAGGTCACAGGGTGGCAGAACTGGTACCCGGGGAGCCAGCAGGGTGCGGCCCCGCCTCTGCGGTGTGTGGGGTGGGGACACTGACCAGGCCTCCCTGTGGGGGGAGGGGGGAGACTGCGGCCCTGGGAACAAGCCAGGTGTCAGGCAGGTCCCGGCGAAGGCGAGAGCAGGGAAAGGAGGCTGGAAGGTGGAAGAGCAAAGGTCCTGGAGGACCGGACAGGAGGACCCGTGGAGGAGGACGCGGCGTCAGCTGGAATAAACCGGAAGGGCGGCATTTACGGGGGTTTATGGAGAGATCTAAGGCAGCCCCGTGCTGTAGGCAAGTCGCCTCCAGCCGGGCAATTCTATTAGGGACCCCGGAGCTGAGCGGGGAGAGGCTGCGCCCCAGTCCCTTAGCGCCTGAACAGGACAGGAAGCCCTCGAGGGCCTCTGGACGGTGCCCAAAGGGGGTGATACAGCCAGCGAGTTTCGAAACGGCGCTGGCATTTCTTCACCTTTTCTATGGCCTCTGCAAGCTCTTTGTGTAAACATGTCAGACAAGTGACTCTAGGCAGCCTCTAGTCCGTCCTCAGCACCACCCACCTGGTCACGGGGCACGACTGGTGCCCGGTGACCTCTGTGTCCCACAGGACTTGGGCCCTGACCGGGGTCAGCCACGCCGAGCCCCTCTGCCCCGGCTGGGGGTGGGGTGGCCGCTTCCATGCTCAGCCCACGCCCTGCCCACACTCTGCCTCTACCTCCTCCTCTTCAAGTTTCTTTCCTTGTTTCAGTTGCAAATGATGAGTGTGTATGACTTAGAAACTTGGGGAAATTGTTTTTAAGAAAGAAAAAGGCCCTGGCCGGGTGGCTCAGTTGGTTAGAGCATCATCCAGATGCACCAAGGTTGTGGGTTCCATCCCTGGTCAGGGCACATACAAGAATCAACCAATGAATGCATAAATAAGATGAACAACCCGATGTTTCTCTCTCTCTCTCTCTCTCTCTCTCTATATATATATATATATATACACACACACGTGTGTGTGTGTGTGTGTGTGTGTGTGTGTGTATATATATA
>NW_005371349.1:2035997-2043533 GCF_000412655.1 Myotis brandtii
ATTTAAAAACAAGGGAAGAAAAATTCAGGTTGTAACATACTCAGTAACTAGCGACAGGCCAGGAGACTGCTGCCTGACCTGAGGGCTGATGTTCAGGCTCAGCTTTTCCCTTTTCGGCGCCCTTCAGAGCGGCGCTGTGTGCCTTCTGGGTGCGTCACGGCAGAGCGATCAATCGATTGCTCACTCTGCCTCATTAATGGTCGGCTGGACGGGCTGGCCTGGTCCCTGCTCTACCACATTCCCCACGTGATTTCGCCTAACGAGTCCAGCAGCTGGTGATCAGGCTCATGGCCTGGATTTATTATTTCACCAGGGCTTCCGAAGAGGCGACTTTCAAATGCAATGACTTCTCCTGCATTTAGTCACCATGTTCTCCTCTGACGAGCTTTCCCCCATCAATCATGTGGTTTCCCTGAAGCACAATCCAAACAGAAAAAGGCCGGATAAATGCCAGGGAAGGAGTGTGAGTAAGGCAGCCAGGAGGAAATAACTAGACAGTTCCGGACTCCACTGGATTCTACACAACAGACGGCTAATTCTCCGATAAATGGCTTTTTTTATAAAAAGAAAGAAAACCGGAAGACAGACTGCTAGAGGTGAACAGAGACTTGGGATGTGTGATCCGGGTGCAATGTGTGAACTTCGGGGGCCTGATTTGAGCTGCCAGTTGTGAACACTCGGCTTGTTTACTTGTTTTTGAGGCAACTGGGGGCCTTACACCAATCTCAGTGAAGGAATGGCCATTATTTTTGTTGGGTGTGATTGTGGTGGTGGGAGAGATACATGCTGAGGTATTTATGAGTAAAATGAGACAATGTCCTATATTTGCTTTAAAATACACCAGGGCTACAACATCACCTTTGATGGCTGCATAATATTCTACCGAGTAAATATACCATACTTTCTTTAACCAATAATCAATGTACAGTGTATTTATAAGAGCAAAGAATTAAAACAATATAAATGTCCAATGGTCACGTGAATTAGGTCACACATCTAATCTATAAAATATTATATAGCCAAACACTATACCTAGAAAAATGTGAAGATGTGGGGAAATGCTTATGATATAATATGAAGCCAAAATAACCAGCTCCAACATAGTAAGACATCAAACATAGGAAGGAAAATGGCACAGGGACAGCCATATGGGAGGCAAAGGATGGGAGGACCTGAGTTTTAAAGAGCAACCTTCAACTCTGGAAGCCAGAGATTCTTTCAGGCTGCTTTTAGTCTCCTCTTGTGTCCTATTTCTTTCTTTTTTTAAAATATATTTTATTGATTTTTTACAGAGAGGAAGGGAGAGGGATAGAGAGTTAGAAACATCAATGAGAGAGAAGCATCGATCAGCTGCCTCCTGCACACCCCCTACTGGGGATGTGCCTGCAACCAAGGTACATGCCCCTGACTAGAATCGAACCTGGGACCCTTGAGTCCGCAGGCTGACACTCTCCACTGAGCCACACCAGCCAGGGCTGTCCTCTTTCTCTGACCCTGACTTCCGGGATGGTGAGTCCAGCCCCACACTCTCTGAGCCTTGGTTTTCTCATCTATGAACCAGCAATAATAAGACTCAGATTAAGGGCAGGTGGGCAGATTCAAAGATTTAAGCAAACCTGGTACGAGGCCTGGACGTGTGGGCCTTCAGAAATGAATGGTTTCCCTCTACTCTTGCGCAATGCCCTGTGGCAGATGGGCTCTGAGCCCAGTCACATGCTTCCCATGGGCCCTTGAACTTGTGGGATGATCGGGAGGAATGTTATCCCCGTGAGGGACACTGTTGGGTCAGACACCAGGCCCAGTCCCAACCGAGTCACCACTCAGGACCCAGAGTGCAAAAGCGTGTGAGGCCCCGGCTTACCCTTCTGCTGCTCGAGCTCCCCAAGGACCAGGTACAGGGAGCCCACCTGGGCCTGGAACGGCTCCACCAACTTGGTACAGACGAGGACCTGGTGCTGCTCAGACGCGTGCTGAGCTGTCAGGGTCGCTCGGGACTCGGTCATGTCGTAGAGGCTCAACCTGGAAGTCAGGGAAAGTGCGATCGTCTCTCTCCTTAGACACAACCGCCACGGAGCTTAGAGCTTACCAGGCTTTGGGAGGAAAAAACGGTCAGTCTTACTTTGATCAGACAAAATAAAAATGGCAGCAACAAATCAGAAAAACTGTTGAGGTATAAATTACATGCATCAAAGGACACTTGTCCAATGAGTCTTGATGAAAATACACACTTGGTGTAACCACCACCCGGGTCAAGATTTAGTACGTTTCTATCACCCCAAGGTTCCCTGAGTCTTTGACCAGCACTAACTCGCCAAACGTGTGACCCAGTCACCCGGAAGCAGATCCCCCAGGGCCCGCCCAGCCTTCAGGTGTTGGCCCAGCTAATCTACTCCCAAGTTCCTGACCCATAGCAACTATAAAATAATAAGCTTTTGTTTTGTATTATTGTGGTGTGTTTTTTTTTGTTTTTGTTTTTGAGAGAGGGAAAGACAGAGAGAAACACTGATGCGAGAGAAACACATTGACTGGTTGCCTCCCGCACGAGCCCTGACCAGGGCCCCGGCCAGGGAGGAGCCTGCAACCAAGATACGTGCCCCTGACCGGAATCAAACTCGGGACCCTTTGGTCCGCAGGCCTATGCTCTATCCACTAAGCAAAACTGGCCAGGCTGTGGTGTTGTTGTTTTTTAAGAGAAAGAAGAAGGGAGAGGGAGAGAGAAAGAGAAACATCAATGAGAGAGAGAAACATCCATGAGTCGGTTGCCTCCCGTATGTGTCCCTACCAGAGATTGAACCCGAAACCTGGGTACCTGCCTGAGACCCTTTGGTGCATGGGATGCTGCTCTAGCCACACAGGCCAGGGCAGAAATAATAAGCTTTCATTCTCCTTTTAAGCCACTAAATTTTGGGGTAATTTGTTACATGGCAATAAAATGACTGACTTGTACAGTACACATGTATGTACACGTGTGTATACATAGTGTGTATACATACCCACCCACATATACATGTATACATGCATACACACATGAAAAAGTGTGTAAAGTAACCACCAAAACATAGGCAGTGGTTGTTCAGTGGGATCACAGGTGATTTTTGCTTGCTTTCTTTACACCTTTATGAATTGTCTACATGTTTTTTACAATGAATGCATATTAAGTTTTTAATCAGACAAAATGATGACTATTTTAATTGTTTTCTTGAGGGGGAGGCAGCCACTTAAACATCCCCCCGCCCCCCTTTGTGGAAAAACAAGCATCTCACCTGCCGAACGTCCGCAGTGCGCCCCCGTCAGGAGCCTGGCCCGCACTGACCTCCCAGGGGAAGTAATAGATCCCGGGTTTGGGCAGCGTCATTGGCTCCTGTGGCCAAGGCGTTGGGGTGGATTTTTGAAGATTCCTGACAGACCAAGCAGAACACAAGGCGGGGATTAACGGATGATGCCTGACAGCCACAACCAGCGGATGGTGGTTTAAAATAAATAAATAAATAAAAAAACCACATCTTTTTGATAGGTTATGCCTTCACATATTTTGAAAAACAAAAAACATACAAAAGCTCTACGTGGAGAAATCTTGTTCCTACTCCAACCCCTGTGCAACCCATTCCCTCCCTTCTCCCCAGACAAGGCGGGGGGAGGGGTCTGAGGGGCAGGAGGCAATCTGAGATCTGTCCCCACCTCTCAACGCTGCCATCACAGCATGAAAACACACAGACGACACCTGAACCAGGTCATTTTCCTACTCTCAAGACCATGTATACTCCAAGCTACGCTATCAGTAACAAGGCCATCACGTTTATTTTAATTTTTAAAGATGTCACACAGCAGAACTGATTCTTTGGGGGCACACACTTATAAATTTAACCTCAACTTTTCCTTTTCAAACAGAAGTTGCTATGCGTTTATTAAGACAAGCACAGCTGGCGCCATAAATCACCAGCCACATATTATCACACATTCCGTAACGTTTCCAAGAAGAACTATCAGGATGGGCTTCTCTTCGACTCAGCTGGATTTCAACTAACCTCCCCAGGAGTGTGAGGAGGGGTGCAACCGTAACTGAGGGCCCTGCCCTTTCATTCCCCAAGACACTTCTGGGAGAGAGAAAAATCCCTGGTAGGAACAAGAGAAATCGTCTTCTCTTTTTAAGGACTGGGAAGTTGGAAAATATTGTAGAGCAGCGGTTCTCAACCTGTGGGTCGAGACCCCTTTGGGGGTCGAACAACCCTTTCACAGGGGTCGCCTAAGACCATCGGAAAACACATATATAATTGCATACTGTTTTTATGATTCATCACTATGCTTTATGTTCAATTTGTAACAATGAAATTGGGGGTCACCACAACATGAGGAACTGTATGAAAGGGTCGCGGCATTAGGAAGGTTGAGAACCACTGCTTTAGAGGAAGGATGAGGAACCAATCTGACTATTTCTTCCATCTCTTCTGAAGCGACTGCCAAGACTTCTGGGGTCGGGCTGAAGGTCAGAGAAGTCACGCCTGTAACCAAGTTCATCAGAGCTTTGATCGGCTTTGGGTTTGTTTCTTGAAGACAAGAACCTTGACGGTGTATGCTTACCACTCCACACCTAGGTTAGATTACCAGCTTATTATGAAAGGAGATAACTCAGGAACAGGCCCATGGAAGAGTGCACAGGGCAAGGTGTGTGGGAAGGGGCAGGGAGCGTCCATGCCCTGTGAGGGCACCGCTCTCCCACACACACACCACCACATGTTCGCCAACCCAGAAGCAACTCATTAACGTTCTAGAAGTTACGATTCTTTGTTAGCGGATATTGCACCATGAATCTTCAATCTGAAAACTCCAGTTACACGATTTGAACTATGGCCTCAAAATGTTCTAGCATGTGGGGATGACAAATGTTACACCAATCTCAGTGAAATGGATTTCACAGTAACCAAATAAAAGGATTATCTTTCTCTGTCTTTAAAAGTTTTCCAATCAGAGGAAAATGTATTCAGAGAAGAATCATCCGTGGATGCTAAAGGCACCGCGTACAAGTTTGATGTGTCCAATACAGCATATGGGACACTATGAAATATTTATTGAATGGATGCAGAAGAGAGTGAACACCCAATCCATCTCCCCCCACACTCAGCTTGGCATACAGAGAACCCCAACCACACCTTCCTGCCTACATTAAAGTGACTTTGTGGGCTGCTGTCTTCCCTGGCATTTCTTTACTCTTCCTCAACCGCCCAGGCCAGGCAAATGGTTTGAATATCAACAGCCAGTTTGCCCACCGAGATTCTTTGAATTCCCTCCCGTTTCCACCAATTTTGGACTGTTGTGCGTTCTTACCCAATCCTAATCAAGACTCTTAAACTTAAAAACTGGCCTTAAACCAAGCTTCCAATTCTCAAAAAATCCTGGCCTTACCTTCTCCTCTCTGAGACACTGCCCAAGTGTTGGCCGAGTAGTGTTCTTGCCCGAGGAAGCAATAAACTCGGCTTTGTTGTGTTGGTGAACTTCTGAGCCAGTTTTTGCAAGAGGAATACAATCTAAACACAGTAGCCAAGATAAATATTTTAATGCCTGGGAGCATTAAAAACAGCTTCAGTAACAGTGCCTTCCCCAAGTATGCCAGAGCTTGAGACCAAAGGACCAATCAGTAATCATGAACTTGTATTTATTTAGAATTTTGATATTCTGTTCATTGTGCATTTTCTTGCATTGATTTTGATTTTTTAAAATGTTCTATTAAAATAGTTAATCTTTATTTTTTGGTACTTCCTTACATTTTGTGTTGGAGGTGAATGATTCACTCGTCGTACCCTATTCCCAGGGCTGGAAGGAACAGAGCATTAAATTTATAGTTTTGTGGATAGAAAAAAAAAGGTCCTATGGAAAATAACTTCACAGGGTGATCTGATCATAAATTCCTAAATGGGCAGGTCATTGTTAGGTTGGAGGGAGCCCAGGGTCAGATGCATGCAGATGCGTGACGAGATAAGGGACCCTCCCTGGAATTTCTAACAGATCAGGGTGCCAGACACAGATACTGGCTCCTCCCTGAATACCCTGCCCACCCCTACGGTGGGAGCCCTCAGCTGAATACCGTGATGACCCCCGGGGGGTGGGGGGGGCGGGGTAGCTTCCTCAGCTCATGCCCTGCCCCTCATTAAACACCTGTATAAAAAGAAACCCCCCTTCCCTGTTGGCGTGAATCCACTGGCCCTGTCTTTGGGGTTCGTGGGCGCCCGGGGACGCAGATTAAAACCTTTCCTTTTCTTACTTTTCTGATTGACTTGGCTCTCTTTATTTCCTACGCCGCCTCCTGAGCCACCTAACAGTCACCGTGGTGGGCAATCACATCCCAGGCCTGTAACTACTGTAGTGAAGGTTTTAAGGCAGCCCTGTCCATCGTTCGCATGCAGCTAAGTTAACAAAACTTGGAAATAAGCAAAATCACCCTCAAGGGAGCAGCACATAATGTTGATAACTGTCCTGCAAAATTGTTATTCTCCGCAGCATTTGAGATCTTGCTTCCCCAAATATGGCATCAATTTTGCTCAAATAAACTCATAAAAATTCTCTACAGGTTTGGCCATTTCTTACATTTTTAAAAAACGGGATTAAGTATGTTGATGAAAGTTATAAAGGTAAATTAGGAAGATATAAAGGGGGTGGTGTCGTGTGCTCTACATTAGCATGGCATTAAGTCAAAGACTAACGAAAACGAACAAATAAACAGCATTTAAGTTCAACTTTTTAGGGATCAGAACTAAGAGCACAACTGATTAAAAGTGGCGGCTCCTAAGGCTGAACTTTGCTTTTCATTACAAACCCTCCTGCCCTAGGTCTTTAAAAAACGCGTGCATTTACAACTCGGATGACGACGCTGATAATTGTGAAAACAATACGGTGGATTCCAAGATCGCTAAGTACAGGGCTAGCTCGGCCTCATTCCAAGTCCGCGCCCACAGCCCGGACCCGGCCCACAGCCGCCTACGCCCCAGGCAGCAAGGATGCCACGATCTTAACAAAAGATAACTCGAGCCTCTCCCCGTCCTTTCTACATCCAATCTGGGCGGCTTTGGGCAAATCCTACGACCTCCCTTAGCAACCGCGCCAAGCCCACAGGTTCTCCACCCCCAGGACCTTGAGTCTCCTTCCCCGCGCCTCTCCCGGGAGGCCTTTGCGCCTGGACCCGGAAGCGGCCGGGCGGGCAAGTCCCAAGGCGCAGGCGCAATCCTCCTTTACCTGGTTGTCCCGCCCCTTCCCAAGCCTCCAGCCAACCTGTTTGGGCGTCCGGGCCGTCCTTTGCTTCCTTTTTCCGCCCCGCGTGATCGCGAGACGAGGGGCGGTACTGAGCGCGCCGCGCTTCCCCCTCCCTCCCGGCAATTGCTTGAGCAGCTTCCGGGGTCTCTTCCCCGGGTTTTGTGGGGATCGGCTCAGGGCTCCCCGGGCCGTGGTGGGGATCCGCCTTCCCGGGGGCTGACCTGAGTCAAGGAGACCAATCCGGCGCCGCCGCCTCCTGGGCTAAGGCCGCTCACACGCCCGGCAGCCGCGGGG
>NW_005371349.1:2043712-2071246 GCF_000412655.1 Myotis brandtii
CGCCGGAGATTCTGACAACCTTCGTCGACGCCGCCTCGCCCTCCGCTGCTCCCGATGGCTGTCACCATGAATGAGGACCTGCGCCGGGAGCGGGCCTCCGCCACCTTCAACCCCGAGCTGCTCACGCACATCCTGGACGGCAGCCCGGAGAACACCCGGCGACGCCGAGAGATCGGTGAGGGCTGCGGGCCAGGCCTCCCTCCGTACAGTGTGGGGGTGCTGTAGGACGTAGGCTCTGGCCCAGCTTTGGGGGGAGCCGGGACCCCCGCTTCCGGGGGCGGCTTGTCGCGGGGGAGGATCGCCTATCCGCAGAGGGGACCTGGGCCGTGACTCTGAAACCAGCTGGGATTCAGGGCGGTGTAACGGAGCCCAGCATGCCTGTCTTCGTCTCGATGCCCTTTAATCCCTTGCAGAGAACCTGATTCTGAACGACCCAGACTTCAAGCATGAGGACTTGAACTTCCTCACTTGCAGCCAGCGGTACAAGGTGGCTGTTAGGAAGAGGGCCACCTTGGTGAAGAAGATAAGGGAGTTTGGCATCTCAGACCCTGATGAAATCATGTGGTTTAAAAAGTAGGTATGCCCTCGCGCAGATCCCGTTTTCATTGCAAAAGCCCACACTTGACCTCCGCGGTCTGCGGGTGCGTTTTCCTCGGCTTGTCTGAAAGTTGTGTGTGTGGAAGAGAATGTTTACCTTTGCACCTACGCCCTTTAGGGAATGGCACCGTGGAATGCTGATAACCAAGTGGTGACCCTGCAGTTTTCATTCTCGGGAATCGTACAGATTCTTTCCGCCCGGAGCCTCAGTTTGAGTGATTCCGGTTCAAAATGCCCTCGCTCTTGGTGGGAAGGAGGCTTGCCGCATTTAGGTGCTGGATTCCGGGGGAATTGTCAGTTGTGAGCCCAAACATTTAAGTATTTCGTAGCAATAACATATTTTTCTAGGGTAGAGTAGAACTTGAGCTTCAAATAATGGAGAACGGGATGGATGAAGAACATTAGTAAAACCTCAGAATGAATATAAAGGGCCCTAAGGAGGCGGCATTGTGGAATCTGGTGTTAGTGTTAAACGTTCTCTGGTGCATATGAGGCCTCATAAAAACACCCGGAGGTCCCAGCGCTGAGCAGGGTACCTTTTTTCAGACCATCTGTGTTTTGTTGTTGTATTTTGTTTTTTAATTGGAAAAAATGCTCTTTGTTTTTGCCTTTATCTAAGCAAATACTCTATAATTACATGATCTTATTAATACCAGATTCCCTTTGGCCTGGAGCACCCCTTACACTTCTCACTTATTCCTGGGCATTTCCTCTTTTAGGTTTCTGTATTTTAGAAGAACTTCAATATTTTCATCAATAAAGATTAAATATGATGAATAGTGTATATTCAAAAGCCAAGAAAAAAATGAAACATGTTAAAAGTTTTGCCTTTATGTAGTAATAGTCATTTCTCCCATAATACTGCCTGTAGTTCATTTGGTATCTAATATTTTTCTAAATTTTTTTTTTTTTAAGAGGAAGGGAGAGGGAGAGAGAGAGAGAAACATCAATAATGAGAGAGACTCTGATTGGCTGCCTCCTGCACGCCCCCCCCAACCCCCCGACTGGGGATCGAGCCCACAACCGGAGCATGTGCCCTTACCTGGAATCGAACCATGACCTCCTGGTTCATAGGTTGATGCTCAACCACTGAGCCACACCGACTGGGCTGGTATCTAATTACTGACTTTACCTCGCTATTATTGTCAGTGTGAAATAATTTACTGTGGCCCCTAGCACTACCCTCAGAATTCCTTTCCATTTTGTTATAAAAATACAATTAATTTACTTTTGGTAGCCCCAGTGAAGAGTACTTACTCCCAAATGCTCTTTTGTTCTTGTTAAAGTTTGTAGCTCATGGCTGGGGGGGATATTGAGGTGGAACAGTGATTTTCAACCTTTTCCATCTCATGGCACGCATTAACTCATCACTAAAATTCTGTGGCACAACAAAAAATGTTATATTTTTTGCTAATCTGAAAAAAAAAAGGTATAATTTTGATTCATTTACACCAGACGGCTATTGTTGTGTTGGCTATTGTCATTTTTATTTTTTTATTTGACAAGAGAAAAGTCAGTGCTCCTGACTAAGTGGTCAGATATTATATTTTTTGTTTTAGAGAACTTTTAAATTTTTCTTTATTTCTTTTATTGATTTTAGGGGGAGAGAGAGAAACATTGATTTGTTCTACTTATTAATGCATTTATTGGTGATTTTGTATGTGGCCTGACTGGAAGTCAAACCCAAAATCTTGGCATGTCAGAACAGTGCTCTAACCAGCTGAGCTACCTGGCCAGAGCTGGTATCGCATGTTTTAAAAACCCTTGGGACACACCAGTGCGCCTCTTGCCGCACCCCTGCTGAACATCACAGGTAGAGCAACTCCCTAGAAGATTATGTTTCTGAGTTACCCAACATGGGTTTGTAAACCTTAAAATATTACTAAGATTTTATTATTCCTTAAGATAACACAAAAACAGAGGTTTATTTTGTTCTGCTTTTAAACGGTTGATGCAATGTAGTTCAGAGTTGGTTAGACGATTTCATCATCTGTGATGGTAACCAGACTCAAGTGAAGTCATGAGGAAATAGGACAGAGTCCTTTATGTGGGTTAAAGATTAATGGACAACAGGCAGTTTGGTATTATTCTTCCTGACGTAGACCTTGCTGTTTGGGGATTAAAGGACAAACTTTAACAGGCCCTTTGACATCCTTCCAATATCCATAGGATATGACAGGGAGATCAATATGTTAGTGAAGGGGATTGAAAAGTAATTTGGGCAAGTAGTGAATGCCAAGTCTTAAGCCTCCTTTGAATGTAACTGACACCCACGTCTTAGATAACTAAGCCAGGTAGCTATGACATGGCTTAAATTGTGAGACACATCACATTTCTTAAATGCTAAAATGGGGGTGGGGCGTGCTAGAATTGATGGAAAACTAGAGTATTTCTCTTTCTGGGGATTTTGGGCATTTACTGGTCTCTTTTACATCCACTTCTATTAAAATACAATTCACTTTTGAAGGTGACGGACTATTAGTAAAACAACTTTGAAATTTCTCAACTTGAGCAACAAAAGAATTTTTCAGTCTTTGAGAAAATAAGACCTTGCTGTTGGGGGGATATAAATGCTGTTTTTCTAATCCCCTTTCCTGTCATTTTGTCTGTTAACTAGACTATTTGCTGTGAAAAAACTAAGTGTTCTTAAGAGATTTAAAATTCTAATGAGAATCAGCCATGGATTTTGTTACCTTTTTTAGGTTTTTATTTATTTTTTATTGATTTTGAGAGAGAGAGAAACATCGATTCGTTGCTGCACTTATTTATGTCTCATTGGTTGCTGCTTGATGTGCCCTGACCAGGGATTGACTTGTAACCTTGGCGTAGCAGGGCCACGCTCTAACCAACTGAGCCACCTGGCGGGGCCCTTAGGTTTTTAAAGCCGGTTCCTGGGAAGCATCTTCAGGAGAAATTAAACATAACTTAAAACCAGCACTCAGCCCTGACTGGTTTTCTCAGTGGTTAGAGCGTCAGCCTTTGGACTGAAGGGTCTTGGGTTCGATTCCTAGTCAAGGGCACATACCTTGGTTGCAGACTTGATCCCGGCAACCAATCAATATGTGTCTCTCTCATCGATGTTTCTCTTTCTCTCCCCCACCCCCGCCTCCCCTCCATTCTCTCTAAAAAAAATCAATGGAAAGAATATCCTTGGGTGAGGATTAAAAAGACAAGCACTCAGATTTTGTTCTTAAGTTGATTTTCTCTCTTTTTTTTAAAAAAAAAAATTTTTTTTTTACTGATTTCAGAGAGGAAGGGAGAGATAGAAACATCAATGATGAAAGAGAATCATTGATTGGCTGCCTCCTGGGGATCAAGCCTGCAACCCGGGCATGTGCCCTGACTGGGAATCAAACCGCTGACCTCCTGGTTCATAGGTGGACACTCGGCCACTGAGCCACGTTGGTCGGGCATTAAGTTGGTTTTCAAGGGGCCTCCAAAAACCCCACACAGCTCAGTCTGTTACTAAGAACATAAATATCTGGCAGTCTATTTCGTGTCACATGTTTTCCCCCTCAGTTTCCTAGAATTTTGTGTGTGCCATTGTCATCATTTTATAAGCCCACAGCCTCAGTTCCCTCTTGAAAGTAGGAGTGTCTGTTTTTGGCACCATGTTTAGCACCTACGTGACTGCTTGTATTTCTCAGAAATCTCCTAGGCTCACTTCCTCGTTTGGTAAGACACTCGTTAGGGAGTGCTCTGATTCTCTTGCCTTTGAGAATGACTTCTACACTCAACTGTGTATTGGCCTCGGCTCCTAGTCAGTGAGGTGGGGTGTGTTTGTGAAGTGTGATACTTCCCTCCGGGGCAGCAGTAAAGTGCTGCTAACCCGAGTTACTGGGAAAGCAGCTCCCCTCTCCTGTTCACACTCCTCCTTCCCCTCTCTCCCTCTCAGTTTCAATAACAGTTGATATTGCTGTAAAAATCAGAGACCGTGAAAAAAATAAATAAGTAAAAATCAGAGACCGTGGGAGATGGCTAGTAAAGGTGTTCCTTGGGTGTGTGAGTCTGTCCCAGCACCTCTGCAGGGTGATCTTCCCCCCGAAAGATGGTGGGGTGATTTCAGGGCCTCTGCAGAAGTGAAAAGGGGCAGCCTACCCTCCTGTCCCTTCATTCGTGCTCTGCCTGTACAGACCAGGACACTGGTGGCAACACCACCTCCTCTTCAGCCCTTGAGAAGTCATGAACATCAGTTGTTTATTTTGTACTTCAGGCTCTTTGGACAGACAGACAGATGGAATAAAATAGGCCCCTATAAAATCTATAACGCACTGTAGCCAAGGCTGGCTGTTTAATTTGTATTTTGATTATTGCACAGCTTCTGTTTTTGAGAAAATAGTTGAAGACTGAATGTTATTGTGATTAGAGTTCCTTTAGTCCGGAGTAATTTTCAGAGACCATTGGCGATAGTTCAACAGGCTCATCTTACCTGCTGACCCATCTGTAAACTCTGAAGGCCTTTAGCGATCTCCCGCCCTGGAACATAGAGCTACTTGCCAGCCTGGATGTTCGCTTCGGTTATCTAGGGAAAGGTAGTTTGCATCCTTCTTTTCTTTTCATCGGCAATATGTTATTATGCATCTCTAAGAGAACTCTCTTTTTAACATAGCCACAATAGTGTTGGCATGCAGAGAACATTAACAGAAATTACTTAATGCATCAAATATCCAGTTGGTGCTCACTGTCCTGGCTGTCTTATACTTTTTTGTGTGTGTGGTTTTTTTTTTAAATTGAATTTTATGGGGTGACATTGGTTAATAAGATTATACTCGTATAGGTTTCAGGTTTACGGTTTCATAATACATCATCTGCACATTGTATTATGTGATCACCACCCCAAGTCGAGTCTCCTTCCTACATTCTTCTTCTTTAGGATTTTTTGTAACAGATCTACAAATGTATGGAATTCTTTTGATTTTTCAAATAAGTAAAACCTGAAATAAAGCAAAAATAAAGACACACCAAAAAATCCAACCAATCAAACCAACAAAACAAAAAGCAAAAGGTGTTTTTAGGCTAAAACGATATTAGATTTGCTTCCTGGATTAAGTATAGAATTAAAGAGGAATTCTGACCCTGCAATGATAAGGGGCAGAAAAGATACCACTAGGTTCTGCTGTTGGCTCTTGGGTAGTAAAATGGTAAATTTTGCACTTAATTTCACAGGAAGGGGGTTACATGTTCCTCACCTTCATCCTGGGCCACGCCTGGCAGGAAGGGTGGCAGGTGCAGTTTCTAGAGTGAGGCTGAGACCCTTTTCTTTTCTCTCCTGTAGACTACATATGATCAATTTTGTGGAACCTGTGGGCCTCAATTTCTCCATGTTTATTCCCACCTTGCTGAATCAGGGCACCACTGCTCAGAAAGAGAAATGGCTGCTTCCCGCCCAAGGACTCCAGATAATTGGCACCTACGCCCAGACGGAGCTGGGCCACGGTTAGTCCACAAATGAGGGTCAGTGGGTAACCCACCTCAGGACTTCACTTACCAGGTGACTCCTGGCATTTGGTTTCTTTCTGCTGCTAAACATTTGGGATTTTATTTTTAAATTGTCAAATGTTAAATAAAATCCAGCACCTCATCCTCTCGTAGGTCATTTCCCCCTAAACTGGTCCAGGACTCTGGTCTGAAGCGTCCTTCATTGTCATTTACTGTTGCTCCGTGTGCCCATTTTAACGGGTTGAGCAGTTTCGAAAGATGGGGCTGAATATGTGGCAAAGAGCCCCGTTGTGTTGGTGTCTGATGATTAAAGTGTTGGAAATTCTTGAGAGGGTTAATGCCTCTCCATCTGGTAGATGCCTCTGCTTTAATCAAATGCGGATTTTAATGGCGGAGGATTAGAGCAGTTAGGCGTCTGACTCATGATTTCATCGCCCACTAGCGGGGCTATAAGATGGTTTGAAAAAAAGTCAATGATTCTTTGCTTCTTTTATACATCTTATCTGTACATGTCCATGGACTCTGCATTATGAATAATTCTCGGTTAAATTGTTCCTAAAAGCCTGGCTACTTGCAAGGTTTGTGTTTGGTCTCGATGTGCAATAAGTTTGTTTTCATGGACAAGGCCCCGGGCAGGTTTGTGTGCCTTGAATTTGCACTGCCCTGTCTCGTTTCTAATGACCATATTGCTTCCATTATGTAAATAAAGGAGAGTGAAGAAAGGGAAAGAGGATTTGGTGCATTTTGATTTGTGAACTGGTTTAAGAAAATGCTTTTTATCCTAATCCTGAGAGGGCTCCGACTCCGGTTCCGTGGCGTTCTGAATGCCTTGTCGAGCTCCCACCTAAGATGGGAGCTTCAGGACGGCCAATCTCCAGGAGAAAGGGAAGGAAAATCCCATTCCAGGGGCTTTCTGTCTTGGAGTGTGGGGGAGGGCGAGAGGGAGAGAGTGTGTTTTGTAAATAGGTTGTGGTGCAGAACCCTTTTCTCTCTCAGTATGTATCCCTGCAGGATGTTATGACCAAACAGTCCCACTGCTCATAGGAAGCGTAAGATGTAAACCCTCCCGAGTCTGAATGGGGCTGATGTGTTTTTCTCTTATTGATTGGTCCAGTCCTTCTGCCTCTCTTGATAAAGTACGTTCCAAATATATATTTGCTCTAAATTTTGAAGGAAGAGAGGAAAAAGTGAAGACTTGAACTTCACTGTAGTCTACAGTGAAGGAGCCCAAAAAGGAGCCCAAAAATTGGACTAAGGTCCTGTGTTGCTCTGGGCGAGTGTGCGTATGTGAGAATTTTCTTTTCCTTTGGCTTCTGATTTTCAGATATTTTCTTGAAATCGAACCCCTTTGTCTCGATCTCTACAGTTTACTTTAGAGCAGAGATTTTCAGCTGCTGTGCGAGGCACACTGATGTGCTGCAAGGATTTTTAAAACTCGCGATACCTATTTAGTCAGGGACACGGACCTCTTTTCCCTTAGATGGTCACAAAAAATGACAACAGCCACACAACAATAGCATTCCAATGTGAATGAATCAAAATTATACCTTTCTGTTTTTGTCAGATCAGGAAATGCTAGAAAATATCTTTTGGTGTGCTGCAGGATTTCAGTTATTATGTGTGCCATGAGATGGAAAGGTGGGAAATCACTGCTTAGAGAACGATATATTAGGATTAGGTCTTGTTTCTTGCGGGAATTTTGTTGCCATTGGTGTGAGTTGTGCTTCACCGACTGCTGTTCTTTTCCAGGGAAGCCAGTCATTCCATTAGTTCATTGAAGTCCTGAGACTTTGGAACTTTGATCAACAACAGTTCTCTAAAGTGTTCGCACAGAATTATCTTTCGCCTCTGAGTAGCCCCTGAGCAGTGGAGAGACTCAGTATTGCTCATGCTCATTCCAGGATTCTCAAGAATCTTAGAATTCCACCCCCTGCCGACAGTCTCCATCACCAGTTTTCTCTCTTGCCTGTCTTCCCTCTAAATACGCACATGTCTGCGTAGGCACACAGATTCCCACACACATTTGGTCTGTGGGTCGGTGAGCCTAAGGCAGAGGAGAGGGCTGGGCAGAGGAGAGCACCCTGTGCCTAGGGTTTGCGCGCTGAAGGCATAACCTAGACTGCATGTGGTCCAGTGTTAATCACGCTGACCAGACGCTGCTCCAGGTCACAAAGCCGGTAGTATGTGAGGTCTTCACAGATACTTCATCTTTTCAAGTTCTGGTCACTCCCTAGTGATTCTTCTTGCGTGTCATTTTCTATTACTGACTGTTATCATTGTTATTACTATTAAGGAAAACGAAGCTTATACAATACGTAGTGGTCATCCTTGAAGATGGTGCAGTATCTTTGCAAATTCCCATCACTAATAAAGCATCTTTCTCCCTCTGAAACTTGAACAGTAGTGAACTTGAATTTGTAAGTCACTGATCTGCTCTGTCTCCCCAACATCTGTCCTTTTCCCTGGGTGAGTCTCTTCCTATTGGGGCTGGCCTAGTTTCCCACTGTTAGAAATAACAGTGTCACTTCTTTACAAAAACTGTCCTTTGGGTTATGCCTTTAGAATATCTCAGAAACAAATTACTGCATTAAAGGAAATGAACATTTTCTAGCTTTTATTGCATAGTTCAGTATTTTTCCTGAAACATAGAACCAGTTTACAATATACTTAGCAACTTTTTAGTATACTTGTTGTATCTCCATAGCCTCATCAACATGGTTCCTGTAACTTTGTATTGCTACAAAGAGTTATGTATCTAAGAGTTAAGAGTTTTAATTTTCCAATGTTAGTGTGCCTAGATATTATTATATGTTTTGGCTTACTGTCTGCATTTCTCAAGTATAAAACTGAATTTTTCTTTTTTTTTTTTAATATATTTTATTGATTTCTTACAGAGAGGAAGGGAGAGGGATAGAGAGTTAGAAACATCGATGAGAGAGAAACATCGACCAGCTGCCTCCTGCACACTCCCCACTGGGTATGTGTCTGCAACCAAGGTACATGCCCTTGACCGGAATCGAACCTGGGACCCTTGAGTCTGCAGGCCGACGCTCTATCCATTGAGCCAAACCGGTCAGGGCGAATTTTTCTACTTTAAGTATCGATTAAATGGAATATGCATGTTGATCTTTTGTGAGTATACTGTACCCTTGGAATATTTTTCCTATTGCCTTCTGTTTCATTAAACATTTGGCCGTATGTATTCAATGCACCCTTCTCTGAGTAGGTGTAAGCGTTCTATTTTCTCCCAATCTTGTTGGCTTGATATTCAACATATTGACCTATGTATGCTATAGAGCAGTGGTCGGCAAACTGCGGCTCGTGAGCCACATGTGGCTCTTTGGCCCCTTGAATGTGGCTCTTCCACAAATATCATGTGCGGGCGCGCACGTACAGTGCGATTGAAACTTCGTGGCTCATGCGCAGAAGTCGGTATTTTTTGGAAGAGCCACACTCAAGGGGCCAAAAAACCGCATGTGGCTCGAGAGCCGCAGTTTGCGACCACTGCTAGAGTAATGAATGATCCCTTACTGTTTTTATGATTATTAACTCTTAGCTCATCACCATTGTTATGTTCTTTCTGGTTTATCTTATAATAGTTTCAATTTACTTCTAGAATCTTAAATATATTACAGTCATTTGTTTCTTCCTTTGTTTTTTTCCTAGCATCATAAACTTTGGCTCATTGTTGCTTTGTAAGATATTTTAAAATCTGATAGGATAAGCCTACTATTGTTACATTTCAAGATACATGTATTTGGTGTACTTGCATACTTATTCTTCTAGATGAATTCTGATTGCAATTTATCAAGTCGTAAAATGTATTCTGCAGGAACTTAAAATCCATGTTACATTAAATCCTTGTGATTTATTGGGAAGTATTAAGTTTATTTAGTCCTTTTAGCCAGAATCAGCAATTTCTTTTTTGCTCTTATCTTTTTTATTCATATTATTAGGTATATATTTTTTCCTAATTAAATCTTTAATATCCTGAGCTAAGTTACTTAACCCATTTTAAATATTTTGTTGATTTTGTAAATCTCTTCTTTGGTGTTTCTACTTGAATGATCCTAATCAATAAGAATGCATGATTTTTTTTTCTTTATAGCCTACAGCTTTTCTTTCTTTTTTAAAAATTTTATTTATTGATTTGAGAGAGAGATCGATTTGTTGTTCCACTTATTTATGTATGCATTGGTTGCTTCTTGTATATGCTCTGACCGGGGATCGAACCCACAACCTTGGTGTTTCGGGACAATGCTCCAACCAGCCGAGGTACCCAGCCAAGGCCTTAAAGCTTTTCTAAAATCATTTATGAATGATGGTGTTATTTTTATTTCTTCCTTTCTCTTACATTATCAACCCAATCATTTTATCCTCAGTGTTGTCTGGAAAGGCCTTCAGTGTTATGGTTTTACAAGAATTAACTCTAGTGCTTCACCAAGTTAAATGTAAAATCTATAATAATAAAAGTGTAATATGCTAATTAGGCCTCACAAAAGCTGGGGCTGCGAGGGAAGCCCAGGTCCCCGGTGCCTGGATGGCCTGAGGGAAGCCCGGGTCCTGGGTGCGAGGGAAGCCGGTGCCAGCAGCTGGGGGAAGGAAGGCCTACTCTTGCATGAATTTCGTGCATCAGGCCTCTAGTAATATATAAAGCCCCCGGCCGGGTAGCTCAGTTGGTTAGAGCATCATCCCCATACCCCAAGGTTGCAGCACATGCAAGCATTAACCATTGAATGCATAAATAAGTGGAGCAACAAATCGATGTTTTTCTCTCAGCCTCCCTCCATAACCTTCTCTCTAAAAAATATTTTTAATATAATCTTCATTATGCATAACTTTTTACAATAAATATTTAAGTCAAAGAATTATCTACGATCACTTTCTCCTTGTAACGTGCCTGAATTCCATCCACTTCTAAATAACATTCCTCAGTCTCAAGAACAGCTTCTGGTTGTAGTGGCTTTGTGGTAGCCCTTGTTGTGTGGTGTTACTCCGTGATGCCACGCTCCGCTGCCCGCCTCCCGTGTCTGACGGGGCCTTTCCTCCCCAGGCGCAGCTCTGGTTTCTAGTTTCTAGTAATGCTGCCTCTCAGCGCTGCGCTGCGCTGCGCTGCGCGCCTGGTCCCGGGACACCATTGTCAGCCCTCGTTCAAAGAGTTTTTTTCTTTCCAGGTCCCAGGCATACATTTATTTTTCTCCCTGGTCACCATTCTTTTAAAAACGGGACAGTTGGCATTCTTGATTGTGAGTGAGAGGTACTCTCATCCTTGAGCGTGTTTTTTTTTAACTTTACATTTTGAAATGATTGTAGATTCCTAGGAAGTTGCAGAAATAGCAGAGAGCAGTCCGTGGACCTTTCACCCAGTTTCCACCAGCGCTCACATCTTACTGGACGTTTCCAGGGACAGCTCTGGTTTCGTTCGGCAAGTTGCTAGTGTCCTCATCATTGTTCTCAGCCCAGGGACACTAGACCAGAAGATGTGTTCAGGCGATAAGAGTCTTTATTTTCCTTTTAGGGAGGGAGGAGGAAGGGAGAGAGAGGGAGAGAGGGTCCCACTTATTTATGCATTCATTGCTTGACTCTATTCTTGCATGTGTCCTGACCAGGGAGCAAACCTGCAACCAGTAGGGGGCATGCAGGAAGCTCTCTCCAATCGATGTTTCTCTCAAAAAATAAAAAATAAAATAAAAAAATACAAGGGCATGTAGAAGGCATATAGAACTGTTTCCTATTAAAGATAAATTTACACAAAAGTCTAAGGCATCTGCAGAGTTTAAGTGGAAAAGGATGACGTCAGTCAGTGGAGTTAAAGTCACTGCGAAGATGCCTATCATTAGTGACAATCCCCGTAAACCGTCACGGAGAGTTTGTGAGCCATGAATCTGTTACTTGTGATTGATTAGATGGTCTTCACTAGAAATTGCATGTTTTTTTAATTTCTGAAATTATTGGGGTGAAGAGCACTGCCAGTTTCTGTATGAAGCTGTTTCGCTGGCATGAGGCTAGATCTTTATGAGGAACCGAGTGCAATGAGCAGAGCTGAGACATGTGGGTGGACAGACAGGAGAGCCCAGCGTGACTGAAATCGGACCCCGGAAAAGCTTCCCGAGAGAACTGCCGCGCTGCCTCAGCTGCTCTTCAGAGCAGAGCATGGCACAGCTCAGATCCCGCCTTCCCCGCACCCGCTTCTGATGTCTCGTTTCCTGGGACCGAATGGCCAGCCTGGACCCTCAGCCTTGCTCACAGGGTTTTGTGCTGCACAGGCTTTGGAATCGGCGGTCAGCCCTGCCAGGCGGAGTAATTGCAGAGACGAGTAGTGGACGAAAACACTTCCTGCCACTTCAGAAGGATGGAAATTGCCACCAGCTGGGAAGCGATGCAGAAAGGGGCAGTGCTCTTACACCTGGGAGAGCCCACCCACTAACGCATACTTACAGAAAGTTGTTTTTTTTCTCCTTTCCTTGATCTGTCTGTTCACATTGCTGATTCTCTCCCACCTGATGGCTCTTCTCAAATGCCCACCTTGGCGTGCCTTCGAAGCTTTGTGCACCGAGGGCCTTCGCCCCTGGATCTCCACTTGGGCATGTTCCTGCCCACCTTGCTTCACCAGGCGACTGCGGAGCAGCAGGAGCGCTTCTTCATGCCCGCCTGGAACCTGGAGGTCATTGGCACTTATGCCCAGACAGAGATGGGCCATGGTACGGTGCATTCAGTCTACGTTCTGGGTTGGGCGGGGCGCTGCAGGCTTAGCACACAGGGCGTGCCCGCCACGTGCTAGCGATCGCATGTATAGGCTGTTTACATGCGACCTTTCTGTAGAAGACAGGTTTTTCAACATACAAGTCTTGGCAAAGACATTGCTTTGGTCAGTGAAAGTGAAAGGTTACATGATCACAGAGATATGCTGATTTTTCCCCCCATTAGTTCCCCTTTAGAAGATCAATAATAACAAGTCCGGCCTTGCTAAGTGGGTTTTCAAGCTCACTGAAGTTGCGTAGAATGTATGCATACAGACTCTGAACCCATCTTTCTTCGTTACTGTCTGATTACCCTTACTACTGATACATCATGAACTTGCAGAAATTCCAGAAGAAATACAGATTTATAGTATGTGTGCTCTTTGATTTGCTGACGGGAAGTGAGTGGCTTATATAACCAAAACATGCAGCATTTTATACCTGGAAGTTACTTATGCCTTGATCCAGTAAATTCAGTGAAGTTCTAAAGCTAGCTTTGCCGGAGTTCACAAAAATAAGATTAGCTGTGCCCTGGCCGATGTTGCTCAGTGGTTGGAGGGTCGGCCCTTGCACTGAAGGGTCACTGGCTCAATTCCAGATCCAGGTTCGATCCCAGCCCTGGTTGGGGCGTGTGCAGGAGGCAGCCAATTGATGTGTCCCTCTCACATCAATGTTTCTCTCTCTCTCTCTCTCTCTGATGGTACTCTTCCCTCCCTCCCTTCCATTCTCTCTAAAAATCAGTGGGAAAAATATTCTTGGGTGAGGATTAACCAAAAAAATAAATAACAAGATCAGCTGTGCCTCCAGGCAGTTGGTTTCTGTCTGTCTTTGTCATTCGTTTGCTTCTGGCTTCTTTTTTTCTACTCAGAGGTTTCAGGACATCTGGTCTGTGTATTTGCCATTTGCTCCTTCTTTCTGTGCGACTTCATCTCATGTTATAGCTGCTTTGTCTTTCGGCTTTGGGCTGAATACTGCTTGGCAGGATGTCCAAGGCTCAAAGTGGAATGCCATTTGGTTCAGATGTGCATTTGGAAGCACTTTGTCATCATCGGTTCTGTGTAATGTTATCTCTTTTTCTTAAAAAGCTGCTGCTTTGGTGAGAGGGGTGTAAGTGTCTCTTTCCTTGATTCCCAATCTGGGAAGGTTGTGGTCACACGTAAACCGGCCGTGGCTGCTGTTCACCTTGGAAGTTTCTAAATGTTTGAGAGTTTCCGTGTTAATGAGATCCATCTAGCATTACAAAGCCGTGTGTTGTTAGGGAGAGTGACACTTAGAACATGTTCCTGTGTCTTTAAGAGAATTGGCACATCTGTATTGGGATTTAAAACATGACTCCCTGCCCCTCATGAGTAAACATGGCACTGGGAGCTCTTCCTGGTCACACCAGTGAGCCGGCCAGGGCGGAGTCACCATCCTAGGTCTTTTCCCCAAATGTGACACCTTTTTAAGATCTTGTTTGCCATTCTAGCAATTATTCTGAAATAAATTCTCAATTTACAAGACCTTGAACTAGATAGTCTCTTCCTGTCACGTTATCTTAGTCTTCGCAGTTGGTGAGGAAAACACCATAGTCTGAGTTGAAATTGGCATACTCACAACTTAGAGGTGGGTGTAAAAGGGCAGTTAACTGTGAAATTCATGTCCTGTGATCTTATGAACTATGATTCTAAGCTGCCTTTACTTTTACTTCTGGTTGCTCTAAATGATGTTACCTGGTTCAGCATAGGGAGTTATGTATCTTGGTTATCAACCATGGGCGGCTCATCTAAAAACACTGTATTGTCGTTAGAGCTTGTTATTGTCTGAGCTATTGGAGCTTAGAGGACTGGCCGGGAGAGTTTACTCTGTACCTGTTTTTCCCTTATTCTAGCTGACGTGCGTGCAATTTCTTTCCTCAGGGACGCATCTGCGAGGCTTGGAAACCACAGCCACGTATGACCCTGAAACCCAGGAGTTTGTTCTCAATAGTCCGACTGTGACCTCCATCAAGTGGTGGCCAGGCGGACGTAAGTGAGCTACTTCACAGTTACTGGATGTTTTAAGATCATGTTTAGAATGGAGAGCTTATATGAGAATATCGTTTTGAAATATAGAAAAAACTCCTTTTTCTTAATAGAAAAACTCTTAAGACTTAACTATCCTAAGCTATTTCACATTCTCCCGAGCACGTTACAGATGCTTACACCTCGCAGAGCGCAGAAGGAGCGCGGTCTCGCTCTGCTTTTCTCAGTTTCCATCGGAGCTGTCCGAGGATTAGCGCAGTTTACATCGTCATCATCCAAATGACTATACTCCCTGTTTGGTTAGTCATTTCTGTATTGAAAAGCACTTGAGTTATTTTCAGATTTTTATTATAAATAAGTTTGACATGAAACTTATTTAATATTGTCTTCCATTCCGAGCCATTGTCTTAGGATATATATTTCAGATGGCGTTAGTGCTTGAAGGATTTTGTTATTCACGTTATATATTTCAATACATTTTTGTAAGAAACAGAGTAGCATGCAAAAAGAAGACACAAATTCTGGATGTACTAACCAGAAATCTCCTGCCAGCGCTGGCTCTCAAGCCTCTGCATGAGGGGCTACGCTCGCTGCTGCTCAAGGTGCTGGCCACTGCCGTGCACCCCTGCGGAGCACTCCGAGGGCCGCTGGTTGGCGAGGGAACGGAATCTTTTATTTCATTGTAATTAATATAAATGGTCACGGGTGGCTGGTGGCTACTGCTTTGGAAAGCATTACCTTCTAAATAGTAGAAGAGAAAGTAGAACTGAGCCATCTTGTAAAATAAATTGCTATCAAGTCAAGGAGTTGTACATCTTAAACTTAGAAGCTATTATATGTCAGTTATCCCATTAAAAAGCTTATGCATATATATATGGAAATGAAGGAAGGCTGTGCCAAACTGCCATACATTTTAATAACTCTCATCTTACATAGATTTTCTTCTGAAAACTAGGCTGTCATAAGAAAGGTTTTCTGCACACTGTTGAGAATCTAGTGTTACATTTAACATGTTTTCTCTTTCATTTCTGTCCCTTGAACATGTAAGAACGGCTCTCTGTGTCTCTTGTGTTTTTGATGTTGCAGTTGGAAAGACTTCAAATCATGCGATAGTACTAGCCCAGCTCTACACCCAGGGGAAATGCTATGGATTACATGCCTTCATTGTGCCTATTCGGGAAATTGGAACCCACAAGCCTTTGCCAGGTTAGACTTGTTCATCTGATGTTGAGATGAAAACTTAAAGTGACCGCTTTCTTCTGCAAAAAGCATAAGACACAACTGAAGGGGAGGGGTCAGCCAGGAATTCCAGAGCATGGGCCCTGGTGACTTTCCTTTCTCCCGTGGTAGGGATCACCGTTGGCGACATTGGCCCCAAATTCGGCTACGATGAGATGGATAATGGCTACCTGAAGATGGACCATTATCGTATCCCCAGGGAAAACATGCTGATGAAGTACGCCCAGGTATGTGAGACAGGAGGAGCAGTGGTGTCGGGCGCAGGTCGCTGTGGCTGGTGATGACCTCAGGGTTCAAAGGGCCTGTTTTTAGGAGCTACTGACATGGTTTTACTTCTGATGCTTCTTCTATTATGACAGTGAAGCCAGAAGCCGTTGGCAGGTCTGAAGAGCGTATCCTGGTCTGCTAAGCCAGCGGCCTCAAACTTGAGGGCGCGTTAGAATCATCTGGAGAGCCGGCTAAAGTCCAGATTGCTTCGCCCCCAGAGTTTTTATTTAATGAGATTTTTATATGTATTTTATTTTATTGATTTTTAGAGAGAGAGGAAGGGAGTTGGGGAGAGAGAGTAACATCAGTGTGAGAGCAGAAACATTGACCGAATGCCTCCTACACCCCCCTATCAGGGATTGAGCCCGCAACCTGGGCCTGTGCCCTGACCGGGAATCAAACCAGCAACCTTTCGGTGCCCAAGATAATGCCCGACCAATCGAGTCACACCGGCCAGGGCTTTCTATTTCAAACAAGTTCCCAGGCAATGCCCGTGTGCCGTTCGGGGACCTTACGTGGAGAACCGCTGGCCTGAGCTGCTCGGGTTCCACAGAGGAAGCTGAGCCCGTGTTCTTTTCCAGGTGAAGCCTGACGGCACCTACGTGAAGCCCGTGAGTAACAAGCTGACCTACGGGACCATGGTGTTCATCAGGTCCTTCCTCGTGGGAGAAGCTGCCCGGAGCCTGGCCAAGGCCTGCACCATTGCCATCCGATACAGCGCCGTGAGGCACCAGTCGGAAATCAAGCCGGGGTAAGGGGGTGGGCTGAGTGGGCTCATCACTGAACACCTGGCTTTGAGCCCAGTCAGATACCAAATTCCCGAATGCGGCGCAGAGAAGACGCCCTGGCCATGAACTTAGCGAAGGTGGCAGTGTACTGCGCCTGCTACTTAGAACCTAAACTTCCTTTTCTTAATGGAAAGATGAGAATACCACCTCATTATTCTTAACCTGCTAAGAAAAGCAGTAATAATATTATTTGAGCTCTACTCATGAAATGTTCAAAACAACAAAGGCAGTTTGAAAATTCGGATTGCTACGAACAGCTACAAATTGGGCATGGCGAAAGTGACATTGAACTTGGCTCCCTGTTGTGTCCATGCCCGTAGTTTATCCCTACTACTGCCTTTCACTTGGGCATGACTCCCTGGTAACCTTTCACTCCGAAAGAAGGAATAAAGAAATTGATAAGAGCAGACCTTCTTAGAATTCAAATATTTACCTGTGCATGGGGTCTTCTCCATAGTTGTGGTCAAGATATAATTTACTCAGCCATCTAGTTAGCAGGTTAGATCTCTTTACCATTGCCTTCCTCCTATGAAGTTAACTAACTTTGCTTTTGTACATTGCCGTAAGATACAGTTTCCTTAGTCATGCTGGAAAGAGAGAGAAAGATCTGAACTTCACAGCTAGAAACGTGTGTCCACCTAAGACGGGGGTTAAGAGCGTCTTCTGTGGCAACATAGTCTCGTTGTAAATCGAGGGTCTGCCCCTTACCAGCTGCGTGAGTGCAGTTAGGGCCTGGACCTCCCCTGTTCCCATCTGTAAAAAGGGGTAATACGTGTTACCTCACAGGGTCTTTATGAGGATGAAATAGGATAATACCAAAGTGCTCAGACTAGAACCCGGCGCAGAGGCAGTTCTGTGTGTGTGTATAACTTTTTTTCCTTTTTCTATGTTTTAGTGAACCAGAACCACAGATTTTGGATTTTCAAACCCAGCAATATAAACTCTTCCCACTGCTGGCCACTGCCTATGCCTTCCATTTTGTAGGCGCCTACATGAAGGAGACCTACCATCGCATCAATGAAGACATTGGCCACGGGGACCTGAGCGAGCTGCCCGAGGTGCGTGTGGAGGCTCATGCGCTCAGGGGCACCCTTCTCTTTCACGTTTGCCTGTTAGATAGTGTCCAGAGGAAAGTACGCGTTGCGGTTTCTTGAATGATCCATATATTCTCAAAAGATCCAAAAAATTCTTCTGATTGAATAGAGTTAGCTATGAAGACATGTAGGGTTTATTTCTTGGTTTTTTATTTTTTAAATTTTATTGTTTAAACTATTACAAATAGTAGTACATATGTTTCTTCCCTCCCCCCATTGTATTTTTTATTTTTATTGATTTCAGAGAGGAGAGATAGAAACATCAATGATAAGAAAGAATCATTGATTGGTTGCCTCCTGCACGCCCCACACTGGGGATCGAACCCACAACCCAGGCATGTGCTCTGACCGAGAATCAAACCACGACCTCCTGGTTCATAGGTTGACGCTTAACCACTGAGCCACGCCGGTTGGGCTGTGAGTTTGGTCTTTAAGTTTCCGAAGTGCTGCACCATGTTGGTCGCCTGTTAATAACGTGGAGACTTTTGCCAAGTAGAGCAGTTCCGAGGGAGTGGGGAGTGGGAGTCACCAGGACAGTAGATGCCCACGCTGCTTCCGAGACATGCGTGGCGGGTGATTTTGAAAGTGACCAGCGCTGGCAGGGGAGGGTTAGTGTTTCTCCTCGGAACTCAGCTGTCAGCGCACACGTTCTGACGACCTTGCTTGCCCTCAGCTTCATGCCCTCACCGCCGGGCTGAAGGCTTTCACCTCCTGGACAACTAACACCGCCATCGAAGCGTGTCGGATGGCCTGTGGCGGGCACGGCTACTCTCACTGCAGCGGCCTCCCAAACATCTACGTCACCTTCACCCCGACCTGCACCTTCGAGGGAGAAAACACCGTCATGATGCTGCAGACCGCCCGGTGAGAGTCTTTACCGCGATGACTGGCCTGCTAGCTAGAGTGTTCGAGTCCTTTCCACCGGTTCCGGTTACCGTGTTTTCTCTTCACATTAAATTTGTTCCTGAAAGACATCATTGTGCCTTCTGTCCAGACCCACTCTGTTGATCTTGTGATCAGACTAGCAAGTGTGAAACTCAGCTGTCCCATAACTCACACCTTTTGAAGGTTTGGTTTGGTTTCTGTTTCACAAGAAGCAGGTTACTGAAAGCATGTATGTTGCTTTAGGTTTCTGATGAAAAGTTACGACCAGGTGCACTCAGGAAAGCTGGTGTGTGGCATGGTGTCCTACTTGAATGACCTGCCCAGTCAGCGCATCCAGCCGCAGCAGGTGGCCGTGTGGCCCACCGTGGTGGACATCAACAGCCCCCACAGCCTCACCGAAGCCTATCGGCTCCGGGCGGCCAGGTGAGCTCCCCCTCGGGGCAGCCGTGGGCCGCGGGCTGGGGGCCTGAAGGAAGAGGAAGGAGGCGTGGGCACCATGGATCCCTTCCTCCGAGCTTCAGTTTTCTTTCATTTCTTAACAGATTAGTAGAAATCGCTGCCAAAAACCTTCAGACTGAAGTGAGTCACAGAAAAAGCAAGGAGGTCGCGTGGAACCTGACTTCCGTGGACCTCGTGCGAGCTAGTGAGGTCAGTGATGGCGCTGCGCTCCCGGCCCGGCCTCCCGCAGCCACCCGCCTCGCTCTCTGGCAGAAGCTGTCGCTGGTGGCGACTCCTGCAGAGTTCTCACCTCTGCTGCCCTCTCTTTATCCAGGCGCACTGCCACTATGTGACAGTTAAGCTCTTTTCAGAGCAGCTCCTCAAAATTCAAGATAAGCCCATCCAGGCCGTCTTGAGGAATTTGTGCCTCTTGTATTCTCTGTACGGGATCAGTCAGAAGGCGGGGGATTTTCTTCAGGTCAGTATTTGCTTAAGTTGAAGTCTTTTTTTGGTAGAAAAATGATTGTGGTCTGATGTATAGTTGTGCATGCATACAATATATCGAGCTGTCTACATACAGGGGTGGGCAACCATAGGTTCGCAGTTGTTCGTATGGAAAAAGACACGCAGGTTACGATTATTACAATAGCGTCCTTAACTCAAAAGAACGTCACACGGCAACGGTGACCCTCCATTGCCCACCCCTGGACAGACACATCTATACGCCGTTGGCGTGTTTTGTTTCTTGCAGGAGAACATCCTGACAGACTCTCAGATCACCCAGGTGCACCAGCGCATCAAGGAGCTACTGACCGTGATCCGCCCGGACGCTGTCACGCTCATCGATGCGTTTGATTTCCAGGATGTGTCGCTGGGCTCCGTGCTGGGCCACTACGATGGCAACGTGTATGAAAACCTGTTCGAGTGGGCCAAGACCTCCCCGCTCAACAAAGACGAGGTAACGAGCAGTGTCCTCTCACCTGGGTGATTCTTCGGGTCCATGTTAGACAGCAAAGACCTCTGGGCGGCTCCGTCTGCGAAGCTCACCTCGGACAGTCGTTATTCAAGCAGCAGGTTCAGAAGGGAACTGGGTTATTCCTGCAGCGAGCAGGTGTAACTTCCTTGACTATTTCGTAAGTCGTTGAAGTTTTTCAAACATTCACAAAAGGAGAAGACTGCGCTGCAGGGCCACATGCCCTTTCTCATGCTGCCACCACTGTCTACTTAGGGCCAACCTCCACCCTCTCCTCCTAAGGATTGTTATTATTTTTAATTCTTTATTGTTGAAAGTATTACATATGTCTTCCTTTTCCCCCATTGACCTCTCCCCCCAGCACAAGCCCTCACCCCCCTACTGTCCGTGTCTATTGCTAAGGATTATTTTGAAACAGATCTAAGATGCCAGATAATTTTATCCATAGATATTTCAATAAATACATATCTCTAAAAGATAAGGATTATATCATGAGCTACTCCTTGTCCAGAGCTTCCCAGTTGGCTCAATTCTGTTTCCCCCCCCTTCAAATTCTTTGGATCAGGATCCAGATAAGGCCCTGATGATTTCTTGGTTAAAAGTATGCTCTTTTAGCCCTGGTCGGTGGCTCAGTGGTTAGAACATCAGCCAAGCACTGAAGGGTCTCAGGTTCCATTCCCAGCCCCAGTCCGATGTTTCTTTCTTCTCTTTCTTCTCTCTCTTCCCCCCTCCATTCCTCCCTTTCACTCTCTAAAAATCAGTGGGAAGAATATCCTTAGGTGAGGATGAACAACAACAGAAAGTGTGCTTTTACACTGCAAGCTCCTGACCAGTCATTTCTCCCCCTCCCTTCCCTCAGGTCCATGAATCTTTCTACAAGCACCTGAAGCCACTGCAGTCCAAGCTCTGAAGGTCACGACCTCAGTCCTCCACGCCCCTGCACCTGCCACACAAACCTGCACGGAATCTTGATCCAATGCAGAGAGCTTTGGAGCACATGATAAACGGACCCTTTCCTCTTTATAAATGAAGAAAACAATGACCAGCTTTCAGAGATTAAATGAAAAAACAAATGTTTTAAGTGCAATTAACACTAAAAGAGACCTGCTAAGCATTCAGAAAAAGCTTTAAGAAATGCAGTATGATTTCCCTTTGTAACGCTGCTGATCCCAGGCCATAACTTTTGATAATTCATAGAGTTTAACTACTAAGTAGTTAATTTTTCACTCTTAATTGCTAATCACTGGATAATAGTGTTTTTAAGCAAACGTATTTTTGAAGTGGGGTAGCATCCTTCTGAGCTTTCCTGCTGAATGCCCTACCCCTCCCACCATGGGCCCTGGCTTAAAAGCAGTTCCGAAGAAAACGGATGGGAGAAATGAACTAATCAGGAAATTTGGTGAGTCCGGCTTGACACATTTTCTGTCTGCTTGCCCTTGATTGCTGACGTATTTTCTAATTGTTCACAGTAGCATTTGTCCAACACAAGGATTTCTTCAGTACAGGCCCACTGTGAGGTCATGGTCCTGCGCTATTGGAAATTAATCTTCCATTTGCAGGATCCCTAAATTGTCACTGTAGTAGCACTGCATCTCCCTTTGTCCCCAACATCTTGGGAAGAGGTAGGTAGCAGAGTTATCTCATAGGACCTTTGGCAGTGATGGGACTTCAATCAGTGGTGTTTGATCTCCCGCCCGCCCTCCTCCCCTAACCTCCTGAAGGAGGTGCTGAAGAAAGGAGAGAGCCACCGTTCCTTCCTGGTGGAGTGAGTGTAGGGAGAGCTCTCGGTCACGGTTACTGTGACTTTGGCGGCCATGTTCACTGGAAAGCCTGGAACAATCCAGATTTCATACGTGCTGTCATTTTGGCTAAACCATTAACATGCTTGGAGGTTCCAGCACCCGGCATGACAGAAGTAAAAGCATCACTCAGGCTGCCTCTGACGCCCCGGGTACCACAGGAAACCCTTGGCGAACCGTGTGTTCTGATTTTGGATCAGAAAATATAATCATTGGAACTATGGCTGAAGGATAAATGGAAGTTGCATAGAATCTGTTACTTACTGTACATCTGGTTTTATTTTCAGTATGTTTCTAGGAGTTTTATCTGAACTGCTAAGTTGTCCTTTCAACTGAAATCTAATGTACACAATCATTCTATATGTAAAGGGTAAACATGTATCTCTTAATGAGTTTTATTCTTAAAATCAATGTAAAACAACATATCACTTGATTTTAATTTTTTTAACCTGCTAACGGTGTCTGTGAAACCAGTTGTTTCTGCCTCAGGAAGCTGGTTGTCCTAGAACTGTCTTGAAGAAGTGCTGTAGTTCATGGAAATTAATTCCTACCTGGGACATAAAATCTGTCCCCGTAATTGGAGAATTTTAGGCCCAGCAGGAATGCTTGTCTGTCAACACAAGCCTTACTCTCTCCGCCAGGAGGATTAATTGACAATTGTGTTAAGATTGAAGTAAAAAGCACCATGTTCATCTCATTTGAGTATTTCTTGACAGTAGTTCAGATTCTGAGAAATAATATTTAAATTACTGGATATTGACCTGTTAAATACAGAATTGTTTCACAATCAGTGCTTAAGCACCTTACCCACAGATGAACATCTGTAATCATGATCTGTGTTTGAAATACATGCACCTAATAAAAAACTAAATCTGATATTTGATACCATTTTTATTAATATTGGAATGTTTTGTCTTGAACTTTACTCACTGTAATCAAAGAATAAAGATGTAGTAAAACCTCACTAATTTGTAGTGTCAAGAGGGCAAGAGTGTACCACATAATTAAACATAAGTTCAAATTATGAAGAACTTGAAGTAATGGGCTTATTAGGTTTAGGTAACACTGAGAACTAAGGAAGGAGTGAGGCTGCCTGAGCCGGCAGCCGACCATCCGCTGTCATTGCCGCCGTTGTCTCGGGAGCCAGGAGCGCTCTGGTCCACTTAGACCTGTTTTGTTGACTGCTGAACAGGAAGCGGCAGATCCAGTCTGCTGTCCCTGAGAAGGCAGACTTGGCCATCGGTAAGTTTGTGTTGGGCACTTTTGTGTAAATTAGATTTTCAAAGAGTACAAAGGTAAACCAACCTTGTCTCCTCCAAAATGATGGTAAAGACTGAGTAAAATTAGTAAGGTTTTCCTATTAGATGATACTGACCTAAGTTTCTGTAAAAGTACTCTGAGCAGTGCTCAAAAGTTTGAGGTTTGGCTCAGTGGATAGAGCGTTGGCCTACGGATTCAAGGGTCCCAGGTTCGATTCCGGTCAAGGGCATGTACCTTGGTTGCGGGCACATACCCAGTAGGGGGAGTGCAGGAGGCAGCTGATCGATGTTTCTCTCTCATCGAATGCTGAGTACAGATAGAAAAAAAATGTATTTTAAAAAAAAGTTTGAGGTTTAATAGGGAACTTTTGCTCTTGTAGCGGATGAAAGTTGATTCTTCCTCGGGTTTGGAGCTCTGTCTTCCCTGTTAGGTATGTGCTGAGGGGGATTTCAGTGTTTGCACCGTAGTGACCTCAGGACACTTGGGGCCGGTCCTGGGTGTGGCTGCAGCATCACTGGCTCCAGAACACTTCCCTTGCGGCGTGAACTGTGTTGACATGCGCTCTGAGAACTCACGGCCCGGAATTTCAGGGTCTCTCTCCCTGGAGGCATTTTGTATTCTCGAAGTTAACATGTTAGATCTTAATTCTTGCCTTTCTTCCGTGAAGGGCTTTGGCTGGAGAAATAGAACTGTTCAAGTTCACGACCCCAGGAGTTCTCTGGGGAATGCTGCTCGGTCCCTGCTCCCCTTTCTCAGTTCTTCCCGTCCATCTGATCAGGGAGGGAGAGAGTAGATGCAGATCTTTCTAACGCTGCTGGTCCTTTTCCACGCGTGGAAGCTAGCTATGCCTGGAGTTAGAGGCTGCCTTGAAGCAGCAGCTGCTCCTGCGGCTGGAGAAGGAGCAGAGCCAGGAAACTGCTTATTCTGCCTGAGCCTAGGAGTCTTCGTTGATTCTCCTGATGCCCATCAAGGTTTGGTCATTTTCATGGAGTAACAGAGATCATCTCAACTAATTGAATGTTTATTACTCAGTATTTTACTTGGAGGATTAGAGCAAGTCATAGGTAAATGACTAAAGATTTTTTCATTCTAAAATGGTGGTGGTGGGCCGAAACCGGTTTGGCTCAGTGGATAGAGCGTCAGCCTGCGGACTGAAAGGCCCCGGGTTCGATTCCGGTCAAGGGCATGTGCCTGGGTTGCGGGCACATCCCCAGTAGGAGATGTGCAGGAGGCAGCTGATCGATGTTTCTCTCTCATCGATGTTTCTAATTCTCTATCCCTCTCCCTTCCTCTCTGTAAAAAATCAATAAAATATATTTAAAAAAAATAAAATAAAATGGTGGTGGTGGTTTCCCCCCGCCGGTGTGGCTCAGTGGTTGAGCATTGACCTATGAACCAGGAGGTCACGGTTCGATTCCTGTTCAGGGCACATGCCCGGGTTGCAGGCTCGATCCCCAGTGTGGGGGCGTGCAGGCGGCAGCTGATCCATGATTCTCTCTCATCTTCGTTTCTCTCTCTCCCTCTCTGAAGTCAATAAAAATGGTGGCAGTGGTGTTTTGCTTTTAGCTGTGCATACTTATTAAATTTGTCAGTAACTATTTCTGTGGCCCATGACAGTAAATAGAATTATAAGGACTCTTTGGAGTGAGTTACCAGATGTTAGCTGTTGCAGATCTGCACATTCCTAGATTCTAAGGGGGGGTTGTTTGTGTGATTTTGCCTTAAATTTAAGTGAACCATTCACTGTCTCAGGAAGATCATGGAAAATTGGAAGTGATTTTAAGAATTCTGAACCAGCCCTGGCCAGGTAGTTCAGTTGGTTAGAGCATTGTCCCAGTAGGCCAAGGTTTGTAAGCTCAATCCCCAGTCAGGACACATACAAGAACCAACTAGTGAATGCATAAATAAGTGGAACAACAAATCAATGGTTCTCTCTCAAATTTTTAACCCTTTGAGTGCCAACCAATATCCTAGGAACTATGCTAAAATTGCCAAGGCATTTTTGCTGATTTTACAGCAGTTTAGAAAAAAAATTATGAATCGCAAGTAAATGAAGTTACATATTCAAAAACTTAAGGAAACCTTTACTACATTTGTTTTCATCTTTGGCATATATGGTTTGCTGATTGTATTATAAAATACTAGTAGAAAAAAAAATTTGAACAAAACACATAATGTTAAAATAAAGCGCTCCCAGCACTTTTGGCAAAAGACACTCAAAGGGTTAAAAAAGAATTCTGAACCAAAATAAGTTGTTTTGCCACAATACTCTTGACTTTCATAGATTAGGTAACAAATATGTAATCTCCCACATAATATTCAGACTGGTGACTGCTACTTTGTGAAAACCATTTTATTTACAATTGCTGTGGATTCAAGGGTAGGACTTGTATCCGTTGGAATGTATAATTTCTTTGCGACTCTTTTCCTTTTACTTGTGGTTTGAGTTTGGTTCCTGCCTGACAAGTTGCACTTAGCTTGCGTTGTTGCCCGACCCTGGCTGGACACTCAGCGGGGACGGGAGTACAGTCAGGTGCATGGGTCCATAGCATGTCAGTCACGGTGGGACAGGGGTGAGCCACCAACACTGTTAGCCAAACCACTCACCCCTTTTCCCTTTGTTAAATCGAAAGACCCTTAATAAAACCTGTAATTAACACAAAACGTGTTGTGTGTCTTTATTGGGGATGGTACTGGGTTTCATTCTGGCGTTGCATCTTTGATTTTCTTCATTGAACAGTTAGGTCACAGCCACTTCCCTAAGCTTTGGAATGTGGGATACATACATAATTATGGCTTAACGTGTCCGTCTTCCAAACTTAACACATTTCTCACGCCCTCCCGGTCAGGAGTCAGCCCACAGAAGAGTGTTCTGTCTTAGATCCCAGATGTATTCTCCTTGGAGTCAGGGGCCCTCTTCCCAAAGTGGCGTTGAGGCAGCTCCTAGCAACGGCCGAGTAGTGAGCCGAGTCCGGGTTTCGGCTAACGGCCGCGACGGGGCACCCTGGGAAATGTAGTTCATCTTAGCGTCTCCTGTTCCGTTGGTCCCGGCAGGTGAGCGGGTCTCAAACTACAACTCCCAGGATGCCTCGTGCCTCCTCTTTCGAAAGCCGGGAGACTGAGAGCTGGGCATCGGCTGGGTTCCGAAGCGGGAGGCCTGACCGAGCTGGGCCGGCACCCGGGGCTATGGCTCGGACAAGTCCCAGGGGCTGCTCCCGCGAAGGGAAGGGCGCGTAACCCGGGGGCTGCCAGGGGCTGGGAGGGTCGTCGGCTGGCCGAGGCCGGGTTTCGGCTAACGGCCGCGACGGGGCACCCTGGGAAATGTAGTTCATCTTAGCGTCTCCTGTTCCGTTGGTCCCGGCAGGTGAGCGGGTCTCAAACTACAACTCCCAGGATGCCTCGTGCCTCCTCTTTCGAAAGCCGGGAGACTGAGAGCTGGGCATCGGCTGGGTTCCGAAGCGGGAGGCCTGACCGAGCTGGGCCGGCACCCGGGGCTATGGCTCGGACAAGTCCCAGGGGCTGCTCCCGCGAAGGGAAGGGCGCGTAACCCGGGGGCTGCCAGGGGCTGGGAGGGTCGTCGGCTGCGCTGCGGTACGCGGCATCGGGACCGAGGGGTGCCCCCGGGAGGACCATCGCTAAGGGGCAGGCTCGGGGTTTTAAAACGACGCACGGAGTTGGCCGAGCAGGTGCGACGACATGACGGTGCTCGTGGCCCCGTGGCCTTTGTCGACCGTTAGACATCCCCGCGGTCTGGAAGGCTGGGACCCGACCCACCGGAGTGACCGGAAGTGCCTGGATGTGCTGAGACAAAGCGCGTTTGCACCTTTAGGTCGTGAAAATGGCCATTACAGAGAAAAAGAAACACGAACATTCAGAGTGGCCCCTGTTTGTAACCCCAGATAAACTTTGCATCTAATAACAGGACAGGCCGACAGCGGAGAAACAAGATGACCCCCTCTGACCCCTTCCTTCCAAGGCGGGCCGCAGGTCGGTTCCGGGCGCCGCAGGTCGG
>NW_005371349.1:2071360-2076290 GCF_000412655.1 Myotis brandtii
CGGGAAAACCGCCCAATACATGGGGCGAGACGGGTGTGTAGCTGGTGTGAAGGAAGAAATTTCCACGTGAAAGTGTGTCCTGCCAGGGAGTAGCCAGTGCTTGGTCCGCTGTTGGTGCCGAATGCCTCCTGGACAGTCCTGGGGGGGCCCGGGAAAGGGCATTGGCCACAGTACCAGGCCCCCCACCTCCTCTCGGAGACGGGTACCAGCCGTCTCAGCATCCTCTTTCCGGTAAGGGATGCGGAAAACTGCACTTTATTGGAGTCGACACCGGCTCATCAAGTGACCGAGCGCGCTTTGCTGCTCACCGAATTACTCCCCCTCGAAGGAACTTTTAGGAAGTAGCTTTCGCCCTCTATTGAATGGGCCAAGTGAGAGAAGCCTCGACAGGCCTCGGGCTCGAGCATGGTTCGTGCCGTCCTTTTCAAGCAGCCACTTTAAGTTTCTTCCTCAGGGAGCAGGAGCCTGGTGTGGGCAGAGTTCAGATGAGTTGGATGGCGCTCTGGAAGGGCCGCAGGCAGCCCCAAAGCCTGGCGATGGTAGGCAGATGCGGGGTGAGAGGTGTGGAATGGGAGCCTGCCCCGCCCCAAGGTCCTGGCTGCATGGAGTATGTGGGGCTGGGTGACTGGGTGACGGGGACACGGATGTGGTCCCTGGAGGAGAGTGACCAGAGGTCGCGTGGATCTCGAACTTCTTGTTAAGCGATGAGCAAGCGTTTCTTGGAGCCTCTGCGTGTCCCGCTGGAGGCATTGTGCAGCCTGTGGCTGGTGCTAATCTGGGGCCGTGGGAGCGAGGAGAGCGTCCCCAATCACGTTGCATCCTGGCTGGGAGGGTTTGCCAGTGGCATCTGGAGTTCAGGGAGGAGGAGAGACTTCTGCAGGGAGCGGGAGCGGGAGGGGGCACCCACAGTGGATCCACAGCGTGTGGGGGCTGTTTCCATGCTCTCCGTGAGTCTGTCCTCAGAAACGCTAGGAAAGCAGGAAGGGCTCCTGTGCTCCTTTTCCCCCCGGTGACTTAGCAAAAGGCACGGCACTGCATTCTCTGTTCTCGGTTTCCACACACGCTCATGGTTTGATTTCGTTAAAGTGATTTGTTTCTCCCATTGCAGGCACCAAAGGCCAAGAAAGGATTGAGAGGTGAGGGGCGAGAAGGAACGTCACCCGTCAGCCAAAAACAATTCCCCGCCTGGGGGCCAAAAGGGACCTACATGTGTCCGTGACTGAAAGTTCCTGGCGGTTTCCCCGTAATTCCATTGGCAGCTTTGGTTTCCGGGGACTCCTGATGCGGCCTCAGTGGCCCTTCGCATAATTTAGAAATAAACGAGGGATGGGACTTGGGAAAAAAATCCTTCTCACTGGGGTCTGTACCCGGAAGTACTCGGTTGGGGTTAAGGGTGGTGAAGGCACTTGAGCTGGATGGGGTCCCCACGTGCCCACGGAGAAGTGGCCAAGGAGGTGTGCCCCCAGACCAGTCCTGCTGGAGGGGCCTGGGGGGGGGGGGTTCTAGCAGGCTGTCGGTCTGAAAGAAGCTTGTATGCGCCTAGAAACCTCGGGCGCTTTTCCCAAAGACACGCTGGGCTTTGTTCAGAGTCCGGAAGACTGGCTTGTTGGCCAGTGTGTCACGTACAACGTAGGTTCTACTGAAAATCTTCACCATCGTCCTCTGAGAAAGTTGTTCTCAGTTTCTACCCTGGGGTCTTCCAATAAGGCGACGTGACTTGTTGCCAGAGAATGAGAAGACGTCTCGTGGCCAGTGAGAGAGAGCTGGGCCACGTCCAGCGTCCGAGAGCCCTGAGGTCCTGGGGTGAGGGCTCAGACGTGGGGCTGTGAGGACCATTCTTCCTCCTCCAGTCGCGCCGCCGCCCCCTCTGTTCCAGGCTCCATTGATGACGTCCTTGAGGACCTCCTGGGGGATGAGCGTAAGTGCCCTTTCCCAGAATCCCCTGATGTAGGCTTCTTCTTCTTTAATTGAGATACATTTCACATAAAATTTACTCTTTTAAAGTGTACGTGTCAGTGGCTTTTAGTATATTCACAAAGTTGTCCAACCATCACCACCGTCTAATTCCAGAACATTTTTATCACCCGTAAAGAATCTCCATGCCCATTAGCAGTCACGCCTCATTCTCTCTTCCCCCCAACCCTAGGCAACCACTGACCTTTCTTTACGGATTTACCTCTTCTGGACATTTTTAAAAAATATTTTAATTGATTTTTCACAGAGAGGAGGGGAGAGGGATAGAGAGTTAGAAACATCGATGAGAGAGAAACATCAATCAGCTGCCTCCTGCACACCCCCCACTGGGGATGTGCCCGCAACCCAGGTATATGCCCTTGACTGGAATCGAACCCGGGACCCTTCAGTCCACAGGCCAACCCTCTATCCACTGAGCCAAACCGGTTAGGGCTCTTCTGGACATTTTATATAAAGTGGAATCATGCAGTAAGTGGCTTTTGCCTCTGGCTTCTCCCACTTACCGTGATGTTTTCAAGGTCTCTTTCTTTGTTCCTCTCCACGGCTGGGCAATATTCTGTTGTGTGACTCTGTCACCTTGTGTTTATTCAGCCATTAGGTGATGGATATTTGGGTGGTTTCCACACGTTCCTAGGCTGTTAGGAATAATGCTGTATGAACATTCAGATACGAGGTTTTGTGTGAATATATGTTTTCAGTGCTTTGGGGATATAAACCGAGGCGTAGGATCACTGGACTATATGCTAACTCTGCGTTTAACTTTTTGAGGTACCGCCAATCTATTTTGACAGCAACTGCGCCATTTTATTTTATTTTTTTTAATATATATTTTATTGATTTTTTACAGAGAGGAAGGGAGAGGGATAGAGAGTTAGAAACATCGATCAGCTGCCTCCTGCACACTCCCTACTGGGGATGTGCCCGCAACCAAGGTATGTGCCCTTGACCAGAATCGAACCTGGGACCCTTGAGTCTGCAAGCTGATGCTCTATCCACTGAGCCAAACCGGTTAGGGCAACTGCGCCATTTTACATTTCACCAGCAGTGTGGGAGGGTTGCGTTTCTCCACACCCTTGTCCATACTGGATCTTGTCTGTCTGCTTGACTCCAGCCATCCTCGTGGGTGTAAAGTTGCATCTCATTGTGGTTTTGATGTGCATTTTCCTAATGGCTAATGGTTTTGAGCATCTTTTCGCGTATTTATTGGCCATTTGCTTATCCTCTTTGGAGAAGGTCGTTTTTACTTGGTGCACTGTAAGCGGTCCTTATCTGGACACTCGTTTCTTACCCGCATGACCGTGTGTGATGTTCCGAGGAGCAGGGCCTCAGAGTCATGCAGAGCTCCCGGGACAGCAGGGCAGCAAGGCTGAGGTCCCTGCCTGGCCCCCCAGCAGGCACAGCCCTTGGTGTTCCAGCCAACAGCTTTGGGCCACGGAAGTGCATTGTTCTTCCTGCATTTCCATGGGGTGGGGAGGGCGTGGTCTTCATTTGTCACCAGTTGGCATTTAGGCTCGATGTCCTGTGGGGCCCATTTCCTTCCTCCAAAGGGGCCCTCCTCTCCATCGGGGGTCTGGGCGACAGCTTGCTGGGGGGCCTGCACCCCATTTCGTCTTCACTCCAGACATCTTTTCTGTTTTCTTTTTTTCCAGCGACACTACCTGAGAAGCCTGTGAAACTGGCGCCACATGCCAGAGATAAGACAGGCATCGCCCAGGCGCTCCCTTCCGCAAGGGCGAGGACAGAGTAAGAGGGGACTGGGTGGGTGGCCTCGACCCGCCCTCCCCCAGAGGCTCTGCCTCTCCCTCCCCTGCTTGCCACTGACTGGGTGCCCGCCTTTCAATGCCAGCGGTTTCCTCTCCTCGCCTCGGCTCCTGCTCAGGAGGAGGTCAGAAGTCCTGGCTGTGGTCTCACCTGCACCGGCTCCTTACTGTGTGTCCTGGGCAATTCCTGAACCTCTCTGAGCCTCCATTTCTTCCTCAGGCTCAGAGGATTGGTGATTTTCAGTGGTTTGCTCTGAGGCTCTGACAGTTGAGCGGTAGCAGGGTGCTCATTCCGCCCTTTGCAGGTCCCTCCTGGAATACGACGCCTTTGGCACCATGGCCGACCTGGCAGGAACTGAGGCTGAGGTGAGCCTGGCCGGCCCTCCTCCCACCCTCTCTACGCAGCCCTGCAGCCCTGGAAGCAGTGAGGTGGGCGTCATGGCCCAGAGCCACTCACAGGACGGCTTCGAAGGCCCTGCAAAGCCAGTTCCTAAAGCCAGACAACACCAAGGGCTGCCCAATGCCCAGAGCAACATCCTCTTCCTCCCCCGCGGAGACGGCCTGGAAGGCAGAGCCAGCAGCTGCTGGGGCTCGAGCGTTGCGTGGAGCTGGGTGTCCACAGGGGGCCCCAGGGGCAGTCACTGGCGGGAAGGGCAGCGCTGAGGCCCTGGAAGCGGGCTTTCCCGTTGGGAGGAAGCGAAGTGGCAGCGCTCCCTGGGCCTCCACACCTGGGCAGGGTCCACTTCCGGCAGCACCCAGGCCCTCGGGCGGGCAGGCTCCTGGCGAGGCCCATTGGCGAGCTCTGCTCTGGCCCCAACAGCAGCTGCCAGGCTCTTGACTAACCCCGTCCTTCCCCTCCGGTGGCCTCAGGATTCCGACATCTCAGATGCAGACCCGCAGGCTTTGCTCCAGGCCATGAAGGTAGGAAGCGGCTTGCGTCCGGGTTCTAGTAGCCGGGTGGCCTGGGCTGCCGATATTTCCTGCTACGCGTTCATTCTCCCTCCCACGATGGCGTTTTGAGCCCTTCCCAGGGCGAGAATGGAGCTCATCGTGAGCTGCTGCCCTCTGCCCTCTGCCCTCGGGGATGAGTCCCATTTCCTGGTTCAGAGGTTCTCCCACGCAGACACATCAGGCCCAGGCCTCTGAGACATGGCCAGCTCCCCCCCCACCCCGCCCCGCCAAGGCTCACCTGGCTG
>NW_005371349.1:2076365-2078023 GCF_000412655.1 Myotis brandtii
AAGACGGAGACCAAGACGATCTCCTCTGGAGCTTGTTCTCAGCCTCTCTCCACATCCCCCCACCCCCTGCCGAGTCCCCTCCAGTCCAGCTTCCTCTGGTCAGTCAGGACCCAAGCTGACCTGGACCCTGGAATTGAAGACATCGGTTCTGAAGACTTGAACCTCAGGGTTGGGGGCTTGGAGGATTAGCCACAGCTGAGCACCGTGGGGCCCCCCCGCCTTTTCCAGGATCTGGACGAGATGGATGCTGACCTCTTGGGTCTGAAGACGTCTCCTCGAGCCCCTCACAAAGGCGCCACCAAGGGTTCTGGGAAAGAAGAGCTGCCGAGCAGCCCCCAGCCCGCCGCTCCGCTCACCGCCCATGAGAAAGGTGAGGAGGACACAGCCTCAGACCCGAGGCTTTGGCGACTGGAAGATGCTGGGAAGGGAGCTCTCCTGCCCCGGGGGCTCGCTCTGCCTGTGTGTGTGAGTGTTCATGGCGGGAGGGGGACGAGGCGAGCTTCCTCCGAGGGCTGTCCCCGTCCCTCTGTGCCCAGTGGCAGCTCCTGGAGCAGCCACCTGAGGTCATTGGAGAGCTTTGTGGTAGCCCGGGCCGCTCCCAGACCCGTGTCCCTGGAGTGCCTGGTGCCTGGTGCCTGGGCAGAGAGCTTCAGACCATGTTTCCTGCCAGAAGCCTGTGTGAGAACAGGGAGGTGCAGACACCGCCCATGGCTGAGTCCACGGCCAGCCCCTGAGCTCCACCTGGGAGAAGTGCACGCCGCCCCAGCCAGGCCCTGGCCATGACCTTGCCTTCTCTCTGCAGGGGATGCCATTCCCACCAAGAAGCCCGCCCCCTCTCCCAGCAGCTTTGGGCATCAATACAAGAAGTTTTCTTTCGAAGGTACCACAGGCCTTCCAGCCACGCTCTGGGACACTCGGTGTGGGGAGGGAGTAGCCATGGCGACGCAAACTTGCCCGCAGCCCAGTCGCTGTGTGTCAGACAAGGAGCAGAGGGCTGGGGCCGCTGATTTAATTCCTCATGAGTCCAGGGCGGGACTACTGTGGATTCACCCGGATATTTGGGGAACTTTTTTGCAAGAAATTTGGAGCCAGACACCACGCTGGAGATTTTATAAAGTGTAGACGTTCTTTCCCTTCGTGGGTGCACAGATGTTTGACTTCTCTTCCGATGCCGGGGATGGTCCCAGAAGGCTGTGCCGGTGGCAGGGTCTGGGGTCCCGGCCGGCCTGACACAGCCACGCTGGACCACAGGCCCAGGGCCACTGTCCGTTCCCTCCTGGGAGGAGCCTGGGCTGTGGCCAGAGGCCGAGGGGCAGCGAGGAGGAGGACGCCCGGCGCAGCCCCCAGCTCTGCACAGGGCTTGTCTCCCTGACGCAGCCGCGGTCTGACCTGTGCTTTCCTCCCCGAGACTCGGAAGACCCGTTGGCGGGACTTCTCTCCGATGATGAGGAAGGAACCACCAGGAAGCTGCCTGGGACAGAGAGCAAAGCGGTTCCTGAAAAGAGCCCAGCCCCAACCAGAGACCAAGGTAGGAGGGGGCTTCTTGTCCCGGGAAGCAGCAGGCGGCGGTCGCTCGCCAAACTTTCCGGTGCAAAGCAGAGACCTGCCAGGCGGGGCCGCAGGACTGAGACCCGGGACCAAGAGATCTTTCATCTCCA
>NW_005371349.1:2078204-2091251 GCF_000412655.1 Myotis brandtii
AGTGGGGCGGGTTGGGGGGTCAGGTCTTGTGGCCGACCAGGCGCTCGATGCCTGCTGCCCCAGCCAGAGGTCAGGGTTGCAGGGAAACGCTTCCCCCCACCCCTCCGAGCACCAGCGCTGAGGGCCGGATGCCTGCACTGTGCCCTGTCCTGTCGCTCAGGTCCCTCCATTCCCCTCACTCCTGGGGACACCCCCGTCCGGAAGAAAGAAGAGCTGCTCTTTGACGATGAGGACGACCTCATGGCCGCCCTGGGGTTTGGAGACAGCCCCAGAGCAGAGAGGAGGCAGCCAGGAGACCAGTAAGGCCCTTCAGAGGGCAGGGGCCCTGGCCGAAGCTGGAGGGTGGGCACAGCGTGCCCCCAGGAGCCCCTCTGTTCACACGGACCAGCCCTGTGTCGCCTGTAGGGAAGGGCCCCGCCCTGCTCGCTCCAAGCTGGATGAGCTGCTGGGTCGAGGCGCGGCCACCACACACCTGGCTCGTCTGGGCACCGGGGAGCCCCTGGAGCTCAAGCTGGACAGGAAGTGCCAGAGGCCAGAGGGTGAGGAAGCTTGCGGGACAGGAAGGTGGGGGGGGCCCGAGAGCAGGTTTGGCCACAACCCATAATAAGCACTAAGCTTTACATCGGGACCCACACGCTGTGCCGTTTACCGAGGAGACGAGTGTCATGAAGTAATAATCACCACGTTCCATGCTGCTGCTTTTACTTTATGGCATTTGATCCATAAGGACAGTGTCACAGCTCACTACGTCCTCCACCTGCTCAGTGTGAGAACCATGCGGTGTTGCTCAGGCGCCACCCAGGGGTTGACGCGTTCTCCTCACACACGCAGCTCGGGCCTCACCTCCAGGCTGTGGGGCTGGGCCCCGCTCGCGCTTCAGCCGCTCCCCACGGTCTCCCAGGGCTGGATGGGTGACACCCAAACCCTCGCCCGCCTCTGGCAGAGCAGCCTCGCCTGACACGCCCGCTGCCAGGACAGAAAGCTTACGACACGCTGCCCTAGATCACAGGCTCCTTCATTCACAGACAAAGAAGACACCTGGGCCAACGGGGACTTCACCTTTGGGGCCTATCAGCCCACCGTGGGCTCCTCCGAGGGCCGGCAGTCCCGCCGGCAGCCAGGCAGGTAGGCAGGCCTCACCCTCCCACGACAGTCCTGCTGGGAGGCCACCCTGCGCTGCGCAGGGGCTGGGGCTCTGCGGGTGTGAGGGAGGAGGGAGGCCGCCCAGTCCCACCTACACATACAGGCCCAGTTCGCTCCCAGCCTCCGCAGAAGGAAGAGAATGGACTGAAGGAGGGTTTTTTCCTCCCAGTATAGATTTTTTAAAAATATATTTTATTGATTTTTTACAGAGAGGAAGGGAGAGAGATAGAGAGTTAGAAACATCGATGAGAGAGAAACATTGATCAGCTGCCTCCTGCACACCTCCCACTGGGGATGTGCCTGCAACCCAGGTACATGCCCTTGACCGGAATCAAACCTGGGACCTTTCAGTCTGCAGGCCGACGCTCTATCCACTGAGCCAAACCGGTTTCGGCCCAGTATAGATTTTAAACTTTGTATTTTAAAATAATTTCAAGCTGACAGGAAGGTTGTCAGAACAGTCAGTACAAAGAACTCCCTCCTGCCCTTCGCCCAGACTTCGCGGTTGCTGACATGCCATGTTGGGCGTATCGCCCTTCTTTCTCTCTAAATAACCCTCTGCACACAACGCGCTTCCAGTCCCTGCTGCCCGGCCAGAGACACACAGGCAGTGGCCGGGTACAGGCGCTGGGAACAAAATGACTGTTGTGGAAACCACTTGACCAGCTCTTCCCTCTGGGCGGGCGCGCCTTGGCTGGCATTTGGGCCTGGTCACTGCACGGGGGATTGTCCCGGTTCCTGCGATGGGTTTAAGGTGTCCGTGCTGCCGTGCTGCCCCCTGAGCGGTGTGAGCACCACGTTCACAGGGCCTCAGGCTGTGCCGAGCCCCTGGGCACCCCAGGCTCCTTGGTGTGGGCCTGGCAGTCTCCCCGCTCACCGCAGAAGGGAAGACCGATGGGGGCTCTTGGGACAGGCTGCTTGCCCTGCCCTAGACCCCCTCCTCTCTGTCTTGAAGTAGGTTCTTTGCAGAAGATGGCATAGACCTCAAGGGAGAACCAGGCTCCAAGCAGGCGGCCCCAGCGACCACCAGCCCCTCCCCACCCAGGAAGGGAGGGGCTGACTGGTTGGGCCTCAAGGATGAAGATGAGGACCTGCTCCCTCCCTCTCCCACCAGAGAGCCTCGCAGGAGAGGCTCCGCACTCCCGACACCCTCCGTGCCCCATCCCGAGAGACAGCCTTCTGCCCCAGGCCCGCGCTCTGCCCCAGCTGGGCTGCCCCTCTCCTCCCCCGGGGCACAGCCACCACCCAAGGGTGCAGATCCCCCTGCCAAAGCCAGCCGGCCTTCCCAGCCGGGAGTGTCTGCGGAGAAAGAGGAGGAGGACTGGCTGAGCCATGCCTTGTCTCTGAAGAAGGCCCGAGACCTGGCCAGAGAAGAGCGTGCTGCGGCCTCTAAGGGCCAGATCTCGGTGGGGGCAGCGGGCCAACCCCCTTCCAGCAGGTACGGGCTCGGGCTGCTGTCTCCAGTGGAGGGAGGACTGGGCCGGGTGCGGGAGCACCACCTCTTCCCTGTGCTTCCTTCCCTCTGGGCTGCACAGGGGTTTGGACTTGGGAGGAGAATTCCTTGGCCAACCGGTTGCGAGCCCGCGAGGGCTCGAGCCAGCAGCTGCTGGAGGGACCGCAGGACCCGCAGCACTAAAGCCGCCTGGCCAGCCTGCCGCCTCGGGGTATGTCTGCAGCCAGGGCTGGGGGTGAGGAGAGGCTGGGGGCCCAGCCAGGCCCATCTCTGCTCACTGAGGCCTCACTGTGAAACTGCCACCCACGGCCTCTCCAGCTGAGGGGATGACCTGTTCTTTCCTCACCCCCCACCCCCACCCCGTGTCCTCAGGGCCCCCGTGACTTGGAACCCAGCCTCCTTGGCCCTCTATGCAGGCGACTTAAAGAAGGACACAGTCCCTGGAGGCCTCTCTGGCACTGGTTTGTTTCTGCTTTGGGGGTAAAATCTGGGTGAGAAAGAGGCACTTTGAGCTTCTTTCGGGGCCCCCAGGAGACAGGGATGCTGGGACGCACACGCGCGCGCGTCCTGGAGAAACAGAGACAGACCTTGGGCCTCCTCCAGCTCAGTTCTCTACTGTTTGTTTTCAGAGCCTGCAGTGCGTTTCCTGAGCTCCCAGGATCCCACAGGGCCTGCTGGGCCGGTCCAGGTAGGGAAGGCGGACAGACAGGCACAGGTCTCAGTCCCATGATGCTGCTTCCCGCTCAGAGGCGGCGGCAGTGGTTCGACCTGGTGGCCTGCAGGAGGTCAGAGAGCGCACCGACTCTCCCACCAGCATTCCCTGCACTGAGCCTTGTCGGGCAGAGCTGGTGCCAACTGCCAGCACCGATGGGGAGTTAGAGGTGGTACCCGGGCGGCGTGGCCAGGATGCTGCATCCGAAAGCAGGGCTGCAGGTGCCTTGCTCCATCTAGAAAGCCGCCTCTATCCTGGCCACCCTCCCTCCGTGCCTCCACCTGCTACCCAGGTGTGGCGTCACCTCTGACCCTGGGCCTGAGGAGGCCTCGCCCCACAGGAGCATGTCCCTGGTAACCCAGGGCCCTTTTGGAGATGGGGGTTGGTGGCAGGAAACAGGCTGACAGCAAAGGCGTGTCGTAAGCTTTTGTCGCCATTAAGACTGCTGGGACGTAGCGTTTGTCCAGGAGTCTGACCACTGTGGGAGGCTGTTGTCCTGAGGAAGGAGGGACCACGTGACTCTCCGGGGCCCCTTCCTCTGCTTCTTGGTGTCATGTCCTTGGCCCCATCTGCAGCCCCCGGTCAGGTGCAGGGCCTGGGAGGCTCAGTGAGCAGAGGGCCCGAGGTAGCTGAGCTGCTGCGTCCCTGCCCCTGCCGAACCTGGAGCATGTCTCACCTTCTCAGTCCCCGCTGCTGGGCGCAGGGTACCAGCAGCAGCTCCTGGCCGCGCAGGTGCAGCTTCAGAGTGGCACCGCCCAGCTCCAGGCGGAGCTTCTGCAGAGCCAGGCTCGGCTGGCAGAGCTGGAGGCCCAGGTGAGGGTCTGGGCCCGGGTGAGGGTGGAGGCGGGGCTGCGATGGGAAGGCGTCACTGTGCGGCCGGAAGGCTCCCCCAGGGACCTAAGGGACCTGCCTCCCACCCCCCACGCTGTCTCTCCTGCTGTCTCAGGTACGGAAGCTGGAGCTGGAGCGGGCCCAGCACAAGCTGCTGCTGGAGACTTTGCAGCAGCGACACCAGGCCGACCTGGAGCTCATCGAGAATGCTCACAGGTACCCCTGCCCAGGGCCTTCGGGGCTCCCCAAGGCTCCTGGCCTGCCCCAGCCATGTGCTCGGGGAGGCCCTTCCGGTGGCCGCCCTCACCTTCTGAGCCCCACAGCTGGGTGTTCTGTTGGCAGAAGCCGCATCAAGGTGCTAGAAACTTCCTACCAGCAACGGGAAGAGCGGCTGCGGAGAGAGAACGAGGAACTGTCTGCCCAGTACCTGTCGCACTGCCAGGCGGCCGAGCAGGCCCGGGCCGAGCTCACCACCCAGCACCAGCGGCGCTTGGCGGCCGCTGAGCAGGAGAAGGACCAGGAGGTGGAGCGGCTGCGGCAGCTGCAGCGGTGAGGGCCAGGGCCAGGCGGGCAGGGGAGCAGGCTTCTAGGGTGGCCAGGGCAACCTGATTGCCATGACACCTCGAAGCCGTGCCTCTGAACCGAGGTGAGCACCCAGGCCAGCACACTGACCCATCCCGCCCATGAGAGGGGCATCGCCCTAGAGAGTGGGGTGGGTGCCCACAGGGCTGGCTGGGCTGGGCCTGGCAGCAGCAAGCAGGTGGGCTAACTTGGCCCAGGTCAACCCCCTCGCCCGCTGGGCCTCTCAGGTCTAGCTACTCGATGGACCCTGGTGTGGTTTGCACTGGGCGCCCGGCATGGCGATCTGGTTGCCTTTCTAGGTTAGAGCGGAACTAAGAAAAGGTGCACAGGGCGCTGACTGATGAGGCAGGCGGCCCGTAACACTCATCAGGGTCCAGGCGCACCTGTCTTCCTCCGCGTGAATGACGGGAGGAACAGCCCCTTAGAGCAGCGGTTCTCAACCTGTGGATCTCGACCCCTTTGGCGGTCGAACGACCCTTTCACAGGGGTCGCCTAAGACCATCCTGCATATCAGATATTTACATGACGATTCATAACAGTAGCAACATTACCGTTATGAAGTAGCAACGAAAATAATTTTATGGTTGGGTCACAACATGAGGAACTGTATTTAAAGGGCCAGAAGGTTGAGAACCACTGCCTTAGAGAGTGGATGTGGCATTAAAGCACCAAGACCGTTAAGGCTGACAGCCAGGGAAACTGAGGCAGTGCCCGGAGAAGAAAGGGAGGCCTGGGAGCACTGTGCCGGAGGCACGCTCCTCCCTGGAGACGCTGCCCACAGCCCGCCCTCCCACGGCCCTGCAGGGCCTCCATCCTGGAGATGCGCAAGGACCACGAGGAGCAGCTACAGCGGCTGAAGCTGCTGAAGGACCGAGAGATCGACGCCGTCACCAGTGCCACTTCCCATACGCGGTATGTGTGTGGTCCCGAGGTCCAGGCCCTGCCCACCCAGGGGGCGGTGCTGGGGTCCCCAGGCCAGGGTGACCGGATCCTCCCCAGGTCCCTGAATGGCGTCATCGAGCAGATGGAGAAGTTCTCCAGCAGCCTGAACGAGCTGTCCTCCCGTGTGGAGGCCTCGCACCTCACCACCGCCCAGGAGCGGGAGCTGGGCATCCGGCAGCAGGACAAGCAGCTCCGAGGTACCGCATGGCCTGCCTCCCGCCCCTCCCGTCTCAGTGGGAAGGTGGGCGGACACTGAGTGTCCTGTGGGCTGCCCAGCGCTGCAGGAGAGGCTGGGCCTGCAGCAGCGGGACATGGAGGAGGAGCGGAGCCGGCTCCAGCAGGTCATCGGGAAGATGGAGGCCCGCCTGAGCGAGCAGAGCCGGCTGCTGGAGCAGGTGAGCCGTCCTCCCTCCCGAGGGGCCCATCTCCCAGAGCCCCAGGGATTGTCAGTGGTACCCTGAGCTCACCTCCTGGGCCTCGGGACTTCCCTCTGCAATGTCTCCTGCCCCTTCCTGCCCCGGCCCCCCCATCCCCACCTCCGCGAGCGCCCTCACCATGGCCACGAGCCCCTCTGCCCAGCGCTGCATGTCCCACTTTCTTCCCAGGCACTTGAACCTGTCATGACGGCTGGTGCCTGTGACATTGGGAAAGATGTTGAACTCCCTACATAGCTTACATATAAGAGGAAGCTGTAGTCTTTAGAAAATACCTTTCCTTTCTTTTGTACTAGGTTATAACATGATACATTTCACTGAAAAAAATTAAACTACAGGAAACAATAAAGAAAACAATGAAAATCACCCACTAGCCAGAGAGAGCCCTGGTGCTGTCACGGTGCCTGTGGAGAGCAGGGTGCAGCTAGAGAGGGTTCCGTGTCCTGGACCTGTTTGTTCAGGCCTCACTGGGTAACTTTACGAAGCCCCTGCCTCGGGCCGGGCCAGTCCGCTTCATGCTGTGTGTGCCCTGCGTTCCCTGGCACGCGCAGTGTCATGCCCACCCGCTGCTTTGTCTGCTTGGCTGACGGGAGACAGGCAGGCGAGTGCCGTCATTGGCAATTCAGGGGCCGGGAATGCTGCTGCCTCCGGAGCTCCCAGCAGAGGGCCCTGAGCCTCAGCCCGGTGCCCTTAGCCCAGCGGTCGGCCGAGTCCTCCTCGCGTCCCTCGCTCGCGCCTCTCTGGAAAGGAGGTGTTGGTGACGTAGTGTGGGGGGCGCAGGTGGCTTTGCGCTGCAGTGAGGCCTGACGGGGCAGGTGGAGCGCCGAGGGCTCACTCCCAGCCCTGCCCCAGGAACGCTGGCGGGTGAGTGCCGAGCAGTCCAAGGCCGAGTCCACGCAGCGCGCCCTGGAGGAGCAGAGGAAGGTCCTGGCCCAGCAGACGGCCATGGAGCGGGAAGAGCTGGAGAGGGCCAAGGTGAGTCCAGCCACACCGTCTCCAGTGGCCATCCCTGCCGTGATGCCTGAGGACACCCACCCCTGACCTTTGCACCCTCGTCCCAGAGTGCCTTGCTGGAGGAGCAGAAGTCCGTCATGCACAAGTGTGGGGAGGAGCGGCGGCGCCTGGCGGCCGAGTGGGCCGAGTTCTTCACACAGCAGAAGCTGAGTAAAGAGAGGGCCGAGCGAGAGGTGGAGTGGGCGCTGCAGGTGGACGCCCAGCGGGAGGGCACCCTCATCAGCCTGGCCAAGGTAGAGCCCCGAGCTGCCAGCCCTGCCCTTCCCTTCCGGTCCTCACTGTCTGCTCCTCCATCAGGTTGGGTCAGCTCAGCAAAGGGCACAGCAACAATAATCATATAATAGTAACAGCTTCATTCTGCTGGCCTCATGCTTTACACACATTGCTCATTCGATCCTCATCAATCCCCAGGACTTAGACAGAAAAAAGGGGGGTTCAGAGAAGCTGAGCCCAGGGGTGAGGTAGCACAGAGGCATGGCCCTGGGTCTCCCTGACTGGTTCTGGGACCCCCTTACCCCGCCCCCTTCTCCCAGAATCAGGATCAGATGGAGCCACTGCAATGAGGCGGGCGGGCCAGGGGCTCCTCAAACCCTGAGCAGAGCCTAGTTCAGCTCCCGAGAGGACACAGCAGTGAAGGCTTTGCCGTCTCCAGGAGCAGGCAGAGCTGAAGATCCGGGCAAGTGAGCTCCGGACCAAGGAGGACCAGCTGGCGGCCGAGAGAGAGGCTCTGGAGCGGGAACGGGAAGAACTGCGGCGGGAGAAGGAGCGGGTCAGCGCCGCCGCCCTGCGCGTCAGGCTCCGCTCCGAGGAGATGGACAAGATGAGCCAGGTTCCGGCAGCTCGGCTGGGCGCGTGGCCGGGGCTTGGGCAGTGCCCTGTCCTCAGACAGCCTGGCTGACCCAGGTGGTCTCCCCGCAGGTGGCCTCGGAGAAGTACCAGGAGGGGGAGCAGGCATTGCGGGAGGCCCGGCAGGTGCAGTCAGAGCATCAGGCCCGGCTACAGCTGGTGCAGCAGCAGCTGGAGCGGCTGCAGCAACAGGAGCAGCACATGCACCAGGCAAGGCTCCCCCCCACCCCCACCCAGCTCCTGCTCCCCCAACTGGCTCCACTGACCCCCCCACCTCCAGACCCTCACGGCCGTGTCCTTCTCTCTGGGGACGGGGGACAGGAGCGTCTGAGTCTGGCCCAGCAGAGGCTGCAGCTGGACCATGTCCGACAGGACCTGCCCTCTGGTCCCGTGGGGCCACTCGCCCAGGCCCAGGGCCTGGCAGCCTCCGGCCCGAGTGGTAAGTGGCTCCGGAAGGATGGACTTTGACCATCGGGTGGGCAGTGCCAGGAGCATCCTGCCCACACCTCCCTCCACTCAAGTGAGGGGCTAGCCGGTTTTAAAGTTCTCTCGTTAAAACATCTTGACACAAGGAATGCATGTCCATTATAGAAAAATACATTTGGCCCCAGCTGGTTTGGCTCAATGGATAGAGCGTTGGCCTGCGGACTGAAGAGTCCCAGGTTCGATTCCAGCAAAGGGCACAGGCCCGGATTGCGGGCTCGATCCCCAGTGTGGGGCGTGCAGGAGGCAGCCAGTCAGTGATTCTCTCTTATCATTGATGTTTCTATCTCTCTCTCCCTCTCCCTCCCTCTCTGAAAGCAATAAAAATATATTTTTAAAAAATACATTTGGAAATAGAGGGAAGAAAACTTTTAAAATAAAATGTCACTCTCAACTGCACACTCTAGAGACAACCACTTTTAACGTTTTGGTGCGTGGTGTTCTAGACTGCGTCAGTTTTAAAAACAAAATTGACATCATATCATATACTGTTTTGTACCTTGATTTTTTAATTTGGAAATATACATATAGAACATGTTTTCGGATCAGAAATTAAACATTTAACCATACTTTTTAATCAGTATAAGCTTCCATTAGGAGGCTGTTCCATACTTTCAATGATTTTCTACTGGGTGATTTTTTTGTCACTAAGAAAAACAGCACATCAGTGAAAATCTGTACATACGTCTCTGCACTTTTGCCTGATTATTTCCCTTGAATAAGTTCCTAGAATTAGACTTTCCACGTAAAATCCCCCGAGCGTTCTCAAAGCCTTTTGAGAGTTGGTGGAGAAGGGGGGTCCTCGGTGCACCCACCGCGTGGTAAGAAGGCCCCCGGGAGACAGGCTGTGGCCCCCCTGCCCTCCCATCCACACATGGTCCCTGACCTCCTCCTCAGCCTTTTCAGCCATCATGGCTCCTGCTCCCGCCAATCCTCAGGGCATCCAGCCATCAGCCACCCTGGGCTCCTCGCTTCGCCACACCAAGCTGGTGCTGCTGCAACACACAGCCGAGCAGGTAAGCACCCCATAGCAAAGGCGGACGCCACCCAGGCCCGCCACTCCCCCTGGACCGGGGTCCTCGTGGTCACCTTGGTGACAGGCAACTCAGGGCAGTCAGAGAGGAGCACGTCCTGGCCCTGAGGAGGGCTGGGCCCACCCCCGGGAGGGGACCGTCTCAGACCTGTCCCGTCGGCCAGGTTCTGTTCGAGCCATTGCATATTCTTGCCAGGGACCTCACAGTAACCCTGTGATAGCAGTGGCAGCACTTCCACTCACAGCACTTCCTGTTTCAGGCTCTGTACTGAAACATTGCCCTCCCCCAGCCTACAAGGCAGGTGATGCTCTTCTCTCTAGTTTGCAGACAGGCTTAGAGAGTGACGTTATGTACTAGCAAGTGGCCTTGCCAGAACCTGGTCTTTCACTCCAGTGCGCCTGCTCCTTCCAGGCCCCGCTTCCAGCTCACAGCTTCCCAGAGCCAGGGAGTAAGTGGGGAGGGGCCTGGAGTGAGGTCTGGCCTATAGCACCCGGGGACCCACCTCACTCAGTCCCTTGAGCCTGTGTCCCTGTTCACGGAAGCGGTACAGGAGGGGGCCAGAGGGGGTGCTCACCCAGCTCTGCCTTTCAGGACCAAGACTTCTTGGAGAATGAACAGTTCTTCCTGGAGACCCTGAAGAAAGCCTCCTACAATATGACATCCCACTCAGCCTAAAGGGCCCTGCTGCCTCCTCAACAGAAGACTCGGACCCTGGCACTCTGTCCTAGCGCCCCCTGGCTGCCAGCTCCAGGGAGGGGTGCCCAGGGAAGGCTCTGAGATGCCCAGGGCCTGATAACAACTCTTCAAGTAGATAGGGTATAAGGGCATTCCCACCACACCACCGCAGCTGAGGCAGGCAGGTGCCCCCAGGCCTCGGGTTTGACAATGGCCTCTGGGGAGACACAATGCTGAGTGTCTCTGCCCCCAGACACTGTCAGCTTCAGCTTTGGTTCTCTGGACCCCTCCCCTTGTCAGTAGGCAGGTGGTTGAGGGATCTTGTCACCTGGGCCTCTTCTGAGGCAGGGGGTCTTCTCCAGGGATGCCCCGAGCAGCCTCCTGCCCTCCCACCTGAGGCCAGCAGAGACAGCACAGGGCCCCCTCCCTAATGGGGACGTGGAGGCGGACCACGTGTTTTGAAGGGCCTCTGTCCTCTTGGCCATGGGTGGGGGTGCAGGGGCAGGAGAGGGTGGGAATCGCAATTACTTGTGAATTACTTGGAAGGAACATGTCCTGGTGAGCACGAAGGCAGAGGCGGCGAGCTGAGTGGGCCCTGAGCAGGCAGTTTGTGTGTCTGTCGCAGAACAGCTTTCGGGGGAACTTACTTGTTTACCCACAATCTACAGCCTTCATCTTGGACCCATTAAATTGCTATATGTTTTTTAATCCAACTACCTTTCATTTCTTGCCATATTGGGTTCAGAGATAGCCCTTCTCTTTCTGGTTCTACAGTTTCACTCTGTATGTGCGTATCCACAAACAGAACAGAATGTTGATTTGTGTGTTTACAGATCTCTCCAGCCCTGGTCAGTGTGGCTCGGTTGGAGTGCAGTCGTTCCATACACTGGAAGGTGGTGGGTTCAGTTCTGGGTCAGGGCACGTGTGGGTTTGATACCTGGTGCATGCAGGAGGCAGTCTACTAGTGTTTTGATGTTTCTCCCTTCCTCTCTCTAAAATCAATTTTAAAATACCTAAAATTTAAAAAATATCTATATGGTATTATCCTATAGTAGAGGCCCAATGCACGAAATTCATGCAAGTGGCTCGGCCCTCACAGTCATGGCAGCTGCCTCGGCCCTCGCAGCCCCAGCTTTGTCCGGAAGGTCATTCGGCTGTCCAGCTAATTAGCATATTATGCTTTTATTATTATCTATACTAATAAAAGGGTAATATGCTAATTAGACTGGACATCTTCCAGATGCCCTTCTGGACAAAGTCATGGTTGCGGGGGCCGAGGCAGAGGTGGTTAGGGGTGATCAGGCCAGCAGGGGAGGGCAGTTAGGAGGCAATCAGGCCGGCAGGGGAGCAATTAGGGGGTGATCAGGCTGGCAGGGGAGAGTTAGGGGGCAATCAGGCCAGCAGGCAGAGGCAGTTGGGGGGCTATCAGGCTGGCAGGCAGGGGAGCAGTTAGGGGGCGATCAGGCTGGCAGGCAGGGGAGCAGTTAGGGGGTGATCAGGCTGGCAGGCAGAGGCAGTTAGGGGCAATTAGGCCAGCAGGGGAGCAATTAGGGGCATCAGGCTGGCAGACAGAGGCGGTTAGGGGCGATCAGGCAGACAGGCAGGCAAGCAGTTAGGAGCCAGCAGTCCCAGATTGCGAGAGGGATGTCCTGGATTGGAGAGGGTGCAGGCTGGGCTGAGGAACTCCCCCCCCCCCACACACACACACACATACCCCGTGCACAAATTTAGTGCACTGGGCCTCTAGTAGATAATGAAAGGCTAATATGCAAATAGACTGAATGGTGGAATGACCAGTCACTATGATGCACACTGACCACCAGGGGGTAGATGCTCAATGCAGGAGCTGCCCCCTAGTGGTCAGTGCAGTGCTGCTCAGCCAGAAGCCAGGCTCACAGCTGGTGAGCACAGTGGCAGTGATGGGAGCCTCTCCCACCTCCGTGGCAGCACTAAGGATGTCCAACTGCTGGCTTAGGCCTGCTCCCCGGGGGTGGGGGGAGGGGGGAGCCTAAGCCGGCAGTCGGATATCCCCCGAGGGCTCCAGACTGGGAGAGGATGCAGGCCGGGCTGAGAGACCCCCTCCCCCAAATGCACAAATTTTGTGCACCGGGCCTCTAGTATTTATAGTACCAATAAACTTTGTTTTTCCCAAACTTTTTTTTTACATTTAACCTTGTTTCATGTAGCTGCAATTCATGAATTTTAACTACTGAATACTATTTCATTGTTTGAATATACCAGGGTGGGGGAGGGGGGAGCCTAAGCCGGCAGTCGGACATCCCCCGAGGGCTCCAGACTGCGAGAGGATGCAGGCCGGGCTGAGAGACCCCTCCCCCAAATGCACAAATTTTGTGCACCGGGCCTCTAGTATTTATAGTACCAATAAACTTTGTTTTTCCCAAACTTTTGTTTTTACATTTAACCTTGTTTCATGTAGCTGCAATTCATGAATTTTAACTACTGAATACTATTTCATTGTTTGAATATACCACTACTCATTCTTTTGCTAATGGACATTTATGGTGTTTACAGTTTTATTGGGATTTTATTGTAAACAATCGGGCCACGACAGTGCTGGACATGCCACCTTGGCATATATGTAAGCACTTCTCTAAGGTAAATACTAGAAGTAGAACTTCTAGGTCATAGAATATGTGCTTAACTTTACTAGTTAAAACTGTACTAATTACTGGCAAATTGCTCTGTAAAGCAGTTGGACCAATTTACCCTCAAACAGTGGCCTTCAATGCCTATTTAAAACTGGCCAGGCCTGGGACCTCCCGCCTACAAGCTACACACCATGGCCAGAGGGTCTGAGGCTCAGGGAGCTCCGCGCATCGGGGCATCTGCCAGGCCGGGCCTACCGCCCCGGGTCTGTGCTGCCCCCCGGTGGCCGGC
>NW_005371349.1:2092459-2097526 GCF_000412655.1 Myotis brandtii
GTCCCCCATTAGAGTTCCACAGTAGATGTTTCTGCTCCTAAATCCTTCCTTGACCGCCGCCCCCACCATTGCGAGTCAGAGCGCCCCTCTGTGCCCCCGAAATGCTCCGTGTGTAGCCCTGCCTCCCTCCCAGGTTGTGAGCCCCCCAAGGTCAGGGGTCCCTGCACCCGCACAGTGTACAGGACTTTGCTGAATGACATTGAAAGCCCTGGACACGGTGCCTGGGGAGGGCTGCCCTTGAGCAGCTAGTCATTGTTATTGTCTAAGTGGGAAAAGGCGTTCCGTTCTCTAGGGCCTTGCTACTCAAGAGCGTGTTCTGGGACCAGCAGCTCGGACATTACCTAGGAACTCCTTAGAAGCTCGCTGCCATGGCCTGGCCAGTGTGGCTCAGTTGGCTGGAGCCCCTCGGGTACCCCAAAAGGTCACGGGTTCGACTCCTAGTCAGGCACATGCCCAGGTTTGGGGTTCGATCCCCAGTCAGATGCAACCGATGGATGTTCCTCTCTCTCTCCCCCTCCTCTTCCCTCTAAAATCAATAAAAATCATGTCCTTGGGTAAGAATTTGAAGGAAAAAAAAAAATGTGTTTCAGTTCCCACTCTGGCCTGCAGAATCAGAATCTGAATTTTAAGAAATTTCCCGGGTCACTTGTATGGCTCATTCATTAAAGTGTGAGAAGTGCTTCTTTCATTCTACCGAGGACACAGGTGTGTCCGAGCCCCGCTGTGACAGACTTGAAGGGGATCCCAGCTACAACTGGGAGGCCGTGTGCCTGTTTCCATGACCTGGACTGACAGTGTCAGGGATTAGGGATTAGAAAATGCAATCTCAAGCTGATGCAATTTGCTCAGCAACTGGACCGTGCTCAGGTCTGAGAAGCAGACTACACAGTCACAGTAGGTTTTAGTTTTGTGAATAAAGGGGAAGCTTTAGCAGCAGATCTTGGGCAAGTGCGAGGACTAGGTAGAGACAGGCGGCTTGGCCAAGAATCCATCCCTCTTCCTCCATCTCTCCTCCCCAGATCCCAAAGGCAAGATTGACATTGGGCTGCCTCCACCCAAGGTCTGTCGGACCCAACAGCTGCTGGAGCGGAAACAGGTTCTCCGGGAGCTGAAGGCCAATGTGGAGGAGGAGCGGGCCGCCCGCCACCGCACAGGTAAGCCCTCCCAGGGGAGAGGCCCCGGTGTGCCGCCCCCCCACCCGGGGCCCAGCTGGCGTTATTCCTTCCCAGTGTGCATTCCGCTGGAGGCTGTGCGGGCTGAATGGGAGAGGACCTGCGGGCCCTACCACAAGCAGCGCCTGGCGGAGTACTATGGCCTCTACCGAGACCTGTTCCACGGTGCCACCTTCGTGCCCCGAGTCCCCCTGCACGTGGCCTATGCCGTGGGTGAGGATGACGTGATGCCTGTGTACCACGGCAATGAGGTCACGCCGACAGAGGTAACTGCTGGCGGTGCCCCTTCCTGCCCTGTGCACACAGACATCCCGTTGCAGGGCCAGGAGTCTCCCTTCCCCAAGAACCTCTGTGTATAACAGCCTGTCTGTCCCTGGTGGGGGTGACAGCTCCCTCGTTCTCTCCCCATCAGGCTGCCCAGGCCCCAGAGGTGACTTACGAGGCAGACGAGGGCTCCCTGTGGACACTGCTGCTCACCAACTTGGGTAGGTGTCTAGGGTACAGGAGCCAGGGCCCTGGGGGCTGGGGGTGGGGCCAGGTGGAGAGCGCGCCCCGGCTCCTTTCATGGGCCCTCAATGGTGGGTCTGTTTATGTGCAGATGGACACCTGCTAGAGCCGGATGCTGAGTATGTCCACTGGCTGGTGTGAGTACCTGGGGTGGGGCCGTGGGTCAGGCATGCAGGGAGGCCCTGGCATCCTGGGAAGAGCTGCACCTGAATTTCAGTCTTGGCTCCATCGCGGATTAACAATGGGACTTGGGGTTAACCTCCCTCCCCTGGAGGGGGCCCCTCCCCTCTGCTTCCTGGGAGTGTGAGGGCCTTATGATCCCGTGGCTGGAAACGGGTAAGAAGAAAAGCAGGCAGCGGGCCTGGCTGCTCCCACAGGCCTCTGGTCACCCTGAACACATCTCCTCACCCGTAAATTAGGATGATGCCTCCACATTCCTTACCCACCCGGGGGCTCTGTGACAGTCAAATGAGAGAGGGACCACGAGAGGCCTCTGGCAGCTGCACGTGCTCAGGGTGGCCAGCCTTTTGCTTTCTCAGTGGCTTTTGGCTCTGAACACCAGGGGACAGAAGTCAGGCAGGCGACCGCAGCTTTGGCGTTTCTGGATAACCAAGGCCAGTGACTGGGAGGCTGGTTTCTGTCATTTTTATTCAACTGCAGTTACCAACCGATGTAGCAGGACCCTCTGGGGCTGCCTCTTCAGGCGGGTACAGTGGCCGTTGCGGTGCCAGGCTGGGCAGACACTCTGTAAAGCCCAGAGTTTCAGGAAACAGAGAAAGAAGCAACTCAGAGGTGTCGTGGTCTCCAGCCAGAGTGGCTGTGGCAGCCCTGCCAGGCTCCCCAGGGCATAGCAAACAGGCTGCTCGCCTTTGCTCTCATCCTGGCTGTCTCTGCAGCTAGCCCTCCGCCTCAGCCCCAAGGGTTCACAGAGCTCCAGCTCCTACCTGATTGCACAGAAGAGGTCTTTGTAGGGTCTGTGCCCCCTGGGAGTTGTTTCAGCCTCTAGGAAGTACTGGATGAGGATGCTTCTGCGGCCACTTCTGTCCAGTGGCAATTAACAGATTCCTTTCCTCCTGCCAGAACCAACATCCCAGGCAACAGGGTGGCTGAAGGACAGGAGACGTGTCCCTACCTGCCCCCCTTCCCTGCCCGGGGCTCTGGCTTCCACCGCTTTGCCTTCCTGCTCTTCAAGCAGGAGAAGCCAGTCGACTTCTCTGAGGATACCCGGCCCTCCCCCTGGTAATCTACACCCCCACGCCTGTCCCCGCACCCCCACCCCAGCCTCAGGCCAGCTTCCCAGCAATGGTCAGCCTTGCTCAGTCTCCTCACCTCTCTCTTCCCTCAGGACTTGAGACGGGCAGACAGTGGTTGTGCTAGGAGGGCCCTAAGGGGCCCCTCAGGATTGCCTATGGGGCAGTGGGGGTGTGGGGCCCTGGTGTCCCCTCCCCACTCACATTCTCCCCATCTTACAGCTACCAGCTTGCCCAGCGGACCTTCCACACTTTCGATTTCTACAAGAAACACCAGGAAGCCATGACTCCAGCTGGCCTGGCCTTCTTCCAGTGCCGCTGGGATGACTCGGTCACCCACACCTTCCACCAGCTTTTGGGTAGGGACAGTGGGCTGCAGGGGTTGGGGGGTGGCTGGCGCACACTCAGGCCTTTCCAGACCTGGCAGGCAGTTCTCCCTGGTCTCGGGGAGTCGCCCAGTCCTCCGCTAGGCTGGCTAGCTAGTCCCAACCTAGAGACAAGATGGGGGTTCGGGCCGGCAGCAGTCCACATCCGCACTCCTCACTCTTCTTGCAGATATGCGGGAGCCCGTGTTCGAGTTTGTGCGGCCACCCCCTTACCACCCCAAGCAGAAGCGCTTCCCCCACAAGCAGCCCCTTCGCTACCTGGACCGGTACAGAGACAGTCATGAACCCACCTATGGCATCTACTGAGTAGCTAGACTGCCACCCCCCTCAGAGGGTGGGCTGGGCCTGGGGCCACTCTGTCAGGCTCCGCAGGCAGGCACCATAAACACACCTCCAGGGACCAAGCTGTGGGGCCCTGGGCCCTGTCTGAGGCAGCCCCTCTGGGGTGAATGAATAAAGATGATTTCTGCTATAGCTGGTCTGGGTCTGTGTTCCAGGAGCAGCCAGACCCCCTCCCCACCCCCATGGAGTTGTACTGCTTTGTGGGTGGGAAGAGGGCTGCCTCCCATCCCAGGAGGTCACCCTGTGACCCAGTGGCTGAAAGCAGGTCCAGAAGAAAAAGCAGGTTGAGGTCTTGGCTCCTCCCACAGGCCTCTGGGGAGAGGTCTGCCCACTGAGCATTGGCCCCTGGCCTGTCCGGTCTCAGAGAGCTCAGGCACACGCCCGGCCCCTGCCTGGGTGGTTAGGGCATGTCTGTCTCTAAAGGGAAAGACCGCCTGTAGCCAAGCAAGAGGAGCTCTGTGCACCTCCTCCAGAAAGAGCGACTCACACGTTTACAGCACAAGACACGCGGCTGCATTGCACTGAGGGCAGCTGACCTTCACAGCAGGCCGGCGTGGTGTGGCTCAGTGGTTGAGCATCGACCTATGAACAGGGTTTGATTCCTGGGCAGGGCACACGCCCAGGTTACGGGCTAGATCCCCAGTGTGGGGTGTGCAGGAGGCAGCTGGTAAATGACTGTTTCTCATCATTGATGTTTCTCTCCTTTCCCTTCTTCTCTAAAATCAATAAAACATATTTTTAAAAAATAAATAAATTAGGTCGGCTTGGTCAGAAGAGTTAACCCTCCTCCAGCCGGTCCTGGGCCGACTCGCCCTGCCCCGGGGCAGGTGGGTTTGCAATCAGAAGCCCTCTGCTCAGCTGCGGGGAGCCATTGCTCTGAAAACTGGGGTTCTAGAGCAGCAGCGGCCCACTCAGGGAGGGGGTTCCAGTGCAGTTAAGTGCTTCCGGTTTCCAGGAAAGGGCGTGGAAAAACCACTGGACTGGTCTCTTGGTGACCAGAAACGCCCACCTCATGTAGATTCGTAGCCAAGAGAAGGGAGACACCCTGGTTTGGCAAATGCCTGAAACTCAGCTCACGGAAAAAGTGCAGCAGGGCCCTTGGGCGGGAGAGCATTGAACCAGGACTAGCTGCGCCCCCGCTCTGGCGGCCAGACACTCACTCGCACCGTCCATTTCACCGCTGAAGCCGGAGGCCGGCGGCGGCGGCAGATTTTCAGACGCGGCCCTGAGCCAGGAGGCCCCTGGGGTTCTGGTCTCTGGAGGCTGGGACCCGACCCCTGCTCAGGAGCGGCGCACTGAGGTTTAGGAAAGCCGGCAGGAGGTCCCAGGGTGAGACCAGAGAGAGCGGGACCCCAGCTCCCGGCAGGAGGCGCCAGGGGTGGCTCTGGACGAAGCTGAGTGGGAGGCCGG
>NW_005371349.1:2098382-2106451 GCF_000412655.1 Myotis brandtii
GCCGGGAGCGCGAGGTGACACCCCGGGGCCCCTCCGCGCTCTCTGTGTGCATGGGTGGTGGTCAGAAAGCAGGCGCTAAGAATAGATCCCAAGCCGGGGACAAGGCCCAGGAGGGGTGCGGGGTGAGGAGCTGAGGGGTGAAGCTAAGGGCTGTGCAGGTGAGGAGGTCGGGAGCCGGAGCCAGAGGGCTGGAGGTGACGCCGGGGGCCGCCCAGGTCTCGGGAACAGGCCTGGGTGATACTGTTGGTGGCACAGACCCGGCACTAAGCATGAGGGCCTGCAGTGGGCCAGTGGGTGACAGCAACAAGGAGGGACAGGGACAGGGACGGGTGGTACAACCGATGGCACTTGTGCCAGTGGAGGGGGATTTTGCTAGAAGGAGGGGAAGTGAAGTAGGGCTGCTGGGTGTCCTCTGGGGGAGTCAGATGACCCACTTCCTACACGGGCCGGACTCAGGAAGATCTGCTGGCTTTGGCCACACTGTCAACTTCTCTCCCATTTCCTCGTCTGGCAGTGGGGACAACACCCATCCCCGCCTGGCAGTGTGGGTGGCAGGAGAGGTGCTTGGCCAGGTGCAGGGAAGCAGATCCGGCAGCGGGAGTTTTTCCTGCTCCAGGACGTTACATTTACATCCTTGAGGGGACCAGAGGGGGCACCGCCAAACAGGAGTGCCCTCTTCCCCTCGTGCCCCCCGGTCAGCCTCGCCGGGGGCGGCACGAGGAGGGGACACTTCGCAGCCAATGCTGGCCCCCTCTTGTCACTCGTCCCCTGTTCCCTGGGGGACACCACAGGCCCAGCTGAGAGCCATGCTGGAGGTCACCCGGCAGCAGGCCACCCAGGCCGAGAGCCAGCTACAGGAGCTGCAGCAGCGAAGCAGCCAGATCCAGGTACCGGCCTGCCTGTCCCACCCCCCACTTCATGTTGTGCTCTTCAGGCAGCCACCAGCTGGCCCCTGGGACCCTGGGCAGTAGGTGTGAGCCACCTTGGAAATGCCTCCCGGCATCAGGGAGTGAGGGGCTGAACGGGGGGAAAGAGGTTCCAGGGACCCTGTCTCCCCATATCCGCACCCCTCAGCCCAGTGGGCAGCGGCGGCCCTGGCCACCCTAGGCTCCTCCTGTGCCCATCCAGAGCTCGGCCTGCAACCTGGCTTCCGTGGTCTCCGGCAAGTTCAGCCGCCTGCTGCAGGCCCTGGAGATGCGTCGCATTGAGGCACTGAGGGCCATCGAGGTGGCCAAGACACAGGCACTGGCGCAGGCCCAGGAGGAGGAGCAGCGGCTACGGGGCCACCTGGAGGCCACGGCTGTCTTTGACCGCTGGACCCAGGACCTCCTGGAGCAGTTGGATGACCGAACCTTCCTCCAGGTACCAGGACAAAGGGTGGCAAGTTGAGGGACCAGAGTGCCTGCCCCTTGCTCCCGGCTCACTGCAGCTGCCCTGGGACGCAGGGATCACAGCTCCTGGCGCTCCCAGGGCCTCTTGGGCCGCTGAGCCCTCCACAGTGGGATGCAGATCAGCAGCTGGACGGCCTGAAGGAGTTTCTGAGCCAGCTCTGTGGCCTCCTCCTGGACAATGGGGACCCCCGCGGGGCACCAGCTGAGGCGGCTGACTTGGGTCCCCCGGGTAAGGCTACCCCAGATCTCTCCCTCACCCTGAGCCCAGCTGTCCCTCCCACTGAGGCTGGGAGGGTGGGAGTGGAGCCCCCATGAGCTCCCCTCCCCCTCACCCCCCTAACACTGCTTTGCCCCCTAGAGACCCCAGATGCCCTGGCATTGGTCCCAAGCCCGGTTTGTCCGCTGAGGAGGAAACTCTGGCAGAGTAAGGAGGCCCAGCACATGTGTGTGCACCTGTGTGTGCGTGTGAGTGCATTGTGCACACGTGTGGATGCGGGCGTGTACACAGGCACTGTGAGCACATGTGTATGTACACACGTGTGTGTGTGTGTGTGTGTGTGACACGTGCTATGACTGTCCCGTCCATGCCCTTCCCTGGGTCTGGCCTCACCCCGGCACCCCTGTCGCAGGAGGCACAGCTCTTACACATGGAGTCAGTTTAGTGTTTAAGTAGAGGGTCTAGGCCAGTGATGGCGAACCTATGACATGCGTGTCAGAGGTGACACACGAACTCATTTTTTTGGTTGATTTTTCTTTGTTAAATGTCATTTAAATATATAAAATAAATATCAAAAATATACATCTTTGGCCGTAACCGGTTTGGCTCAGTGGATAGAGCGTCGGCCTGCAGACTGAAGGGTTCCAGGTTTGATTCTGGTCAAGAGCATGTACCTTGGTTGCGGGCACATCCCCAGTAGGGGGTGTGCAGGAGGCAGTTGACCGATGTTTCTCTCTCATCGATGTTTCTAACTCTCTATCTCTCTCCTTTCCTCTCTGTAGAAAATCAATAAAATATTATATATATATATACACACACACATCTTTGTTTTACTATGGTTGCAAATATCAAAAAAATTCTCTAGGTGACACGGCACCAGAGTTAAGTTAGGGTTTTTCAAAATGCTGACACGCCGAACTCAAAAGGTTTGCCATCACTGGTCTAGGCACACAAAGCTGGATCCGTCTTGCTTCTTCCACTTCTGTCAAGTTACTTCCCTTTCTGGACCTCAGTGTTCTCATCTGTGAAATGAGGCTAACGGACGGTTCTGCCTCAGAGGTTGCCGCCAGGATTGAGCGCTCGCTCAGCGGGCAGCGTGCCCGTCAGGGGTTTAATGTGCCATCGGTGGAGCGTGGACAGGCACAGGCACCCTGCCCGCTCACCTCCAGCCCTTCTCTCCCCAACAGATTATCGCAATCTGACCTTCGACCCGGAGAGTGCCAACCGCCACCTTTACCTGTCTCGGCAGGACCAGCGGGTGGAGCACCGGCGAGAGCCCCGAAGCCCGGCTGAGCCCGGCAGCTTCGAGCTCTGGCAGGTGCAGTGCACCCAGAGCTTTCAGTCTGGGCGGCACTACTGGGAGGTGCACACATCGAACCACTTGGTGACACTGGGCGTCGCCTACCCCGACCTGGCACGGCGCAAGCTGGGGCCCTACACGGACAACATCGGCCGTGGGCCCAGCTCGTGGGGGCTCTGTGTTCAGGAGGACAGCGCCCAGGCCTGGCACAACGGGGAGGTCCAGCGCCTCCGAGGGGTGCCAGGGAAGCTGCTGGGCGTGGACTTGGACCTGGCCTCTGGTTGCCTCACCTTCTACAGCCTGGAGCCTGAGACCCAGCGCCTGCACACCTTCCACGCCATCTTCACCCAGCCCCTCCACCCTGTCTTCTGGCTCCTGGAGGGCAGAACCCTGACCCTGTGCCATCAGCCTGAGGCCAGGCTCCCTCCAGGGCTCCAGGAAGAGGCCTCGGGGCTCAGCTGAGGAAGGCACAGGATGGAACTCTGGGCTGGGCACAGGAGCCACCATGCCTGTGTGCCCACGAGCCACCCCAGCCCCTGGCCTGGGCACCTGCAGCCACAGCTCTCATGGGGCCAGCTGTGGGCCAGCAGATTGACTCAGGGTGAGGCTGGGCCACTTGTGGGGGTGGAGGGACCCCCAAACTGGAGTTAACTTTCCCAGCCTCTTTGAAGGGGACAGGGACTAGGAATGGAGTCAAATGGGAGGCCCCTGCTCCAGGCAGAGCCCAGTTCCAGGGGCGCCTGGGCGTCAGAGGCAAGGGCAGCGCCCAGGGACTCCTGGTCCTACAGGGAGCCCGTGCCATGTGGTCCACGCCACAGGCTGCGGCAAAATAGTGCACTCGCGGCTCCAGCGTGCCTCCCAGAGACAGTGTAGCCAGGGGAGCTTCGGGGTGTGGGGAGGGAACCGCAAACTGTTCCTAGACACAATCTACGGAAAGGTGGTTTCTACGTCCTCCTTCCCTGTCTCTCTCTCTTCTTTTTTCCTTAACATTTTGCTATATTTTGGTCTCTTATTTTGTACATCCTTGTGTTTGCCACTCCATAAACAGTTGTGTTTTCTACATTTTTATGTAACGTAAGCATTTTTCATGTTATAAAAATTGTTTCCTGAGCGATGACTATATAAACAGTCATTCTCATGACTGTCAGGGTTTTATTGACCCATTATCGGACATTCAGATTGTTGGATTTGGGCTCATAAAACTATTGCCGTGATGAGTATTTTTGAGCAGGTTAGGGCGTCGTCCCAATATGCCAAGGTTGTGAGTTTGATTTCTAGTCAGGTACTTACCGGAATTAACCAATAATGCATCAGTAAGTGGAAGAGCAAATCAGTATTTCTCCTAAAAATAAAGTTTTTCTAAAGGATAACACATGCAAACACTCCAAAAAGTACAAAATATGTTTGTGTTTTTGTTAGAAGTGTATCGCCCTCCCACATTGATATCTGGCCTTGGTTGCAAACCCCATCTTGTGGCCTTGCTCCTCAGCCGTGTGGCTCTCTGGTCAAGGACAGGGCCAGGCCTCTGATTGGTGCAGCCTGGGCAAGGAGCCCCCAATCAGATTCCTAAGGTGTGGGGAGTTCCCCAATCTTGGGAGGGGGCATCAGACACTGGGCAGCCTGACAGTAACAGGAGGCAGCCAGGACCTCACTGAACAGCCAGAATCCGTGGGGAGGAAGCATGCTGCTGGCTACCCCAGGGTACAGCTTCCAACCATCGCTCCTCATCCGAGGGCCCCGACACACGTGTCCAGCTGGCTGAGCCCACACTCTGACAGGGACAGAGAAAGGAAGACGGGCTCCCTTTCCGCTTCTAGGGGCCCTTTATTCTATGAACGTACCTTTTCTTTCTTTTTTTTCTTTTTTTAATATATTTTATTGATTTTTTACAGAGAGGAAGGGAGAGGGATAGGGAGTTAGAAACATCGATCAGCTGCCTCCTGCACACTCCCCACGGGAATGTGCCTGCAACCAAGGTACATGCCCTTGACTGGAATCGAACCCGGGACCCTTGAGTCCGCAGGCCGACGCTCTATCCACTGAGCCAAACCGATCAGGGCTATGAACGTACCTTTTCATCGGGGTGTTGGTCCAGTCCTTACTGTTCTGGATCGTGGCCATTAACCTGTATGTCACATGACGCGATGCTACTGCCATTTCTCTGGTGGGAAACGGAGCAGGGCTGCTCTAGGTGCGGGGACAAGCATTTACAAATCGCTCGGAGAGCTCCCGCAAGGGACTCGGTCTGCCTGACTCTGGCAGAAAAACGCATTGGTAGAGCGGGAAACGAAGCAGGGGCTTTGGGGAGGAACGTACCTTTTCATCGGGGTGTTGGTCCCTTCCTTACTGTTCTGGATCGTGGCCATTAACCTGTATGTCCGGCTCACAGGTCTGGACGTCTGTGTGGCAGAATCAGGAGGAGGGACACACAGAACAAGGACAGGAGGGCAGGAGAGATTGTACAGACAGGGGCCCTTACAGCACAGAAGGTATTGTCAATATTGAAATAACTAACTATAGTGCCATCGGCTCACAGGTCTGGGCGTCTGTGTGGCAGAATCAGGAGGAGGGACACACAGACAACAAGGACGGGAGGGCAGGAGAGATTGTACAGACAGGGACCCTTACAGCACAGGAGGTATTGTCAATATTGAAATAACTAACTATAGTGCCAGATGGGTCCTGGAAATATAGGGGGAACACTTTGTAAAGTATATGATTGTCTAACCGCTATGCTGTACATAGCATATGAGTATGAATACAAAATAATAATAAAAAGTTTGAATTAAAAAAAACACACTAAAAAATAGCCCTAGCCGGTGTGGCTCAGTGGATAGGGCATTGGCCTGTGGACCAAAGGGTCCCAGCTTCGATTCTGGTCAAGGGCATGTACCTTGGCTGCAGGCTCCTCCCCGGCCCAGGCCCTGGTTGGGGCTCATGCTGGAGTCAACCAGTGGATGTGTTTCTCTCACATCGATGTTTCTTATCCCCTCTCTTTCACTCTCCCTAAAAATCAATGGAAAAAGTATCCTCGAGTGAGGATTAACAACAAAAGTTAACAACTAAAAAATAAACAAATCTTTGAGGGGCTTAGGGGCCAGGGGAGTTGGAGGGAGTTGGGTTGGAGGTCAGAGAGGTAGAGCGGAGGCGGCTCTCCCCCAGGCAGGACGGGAAGGAAGGGAGCCGCACAGCAATTGTAGGAAACGTGGCTTCAAGCAAGCGGACTGGAAGCTAGAAGACAATGGAGCCAGGCCTTTGAGAGTCGGAGAGGAAAGGCTTTCCATGCTAGAATCCCATACCCAGCCTGACTGTCAATCAAGGTTGAAGCCTGAACAAAGACCTTTGCGGGCACTTCCCCACCCAGTCTCAGGAAGCTGCCAGAGGACTTTTCAAAAGCAAAGAAGTAAATCAGTGAAGGGAAAGGAAGGTCTGGGATCCAAACAATGGACTTCGACATGGAGGGTGAGTGAATAAGAATGTAAATCTCCAGGAATCCGAGCACAGCACCCACACAGGCTCACGGCTCCTGAGGACATGCTGTAGAGTGGAGGTAGCGGCTGGAAGCAACTGGCTGTCCGTGGGAGCAAGAATCCAGTATGCCGGGCTCAGGGCTGCCAGTTTTTATTATTCTAAGCCTCATTCCATGAAACCGTTTACTTTTTAGGTGCTCTAAATATGTTATTTGAAATAAACACATCCAATTTTTTAAAACTTCATCAAAAGCCTAACGAAAAAGAACACGGCGTGGGTCCCGTTTCAGTTTCTTTCATAGACGCAAGCAGAGGTGGGCTGGCTTGTTAGGGACCCTCCTTGGCTGGGCTGCTTTTGCTTGTTCATTTTTGTTTCTGGTCGACTTTTATTTATTTCTGAAGCAATACTGCAACCAGACAGGCTCTTCGGTGAGGGTCAGGATTATTTTCAGCCTGCACCTTCTGGGTGTAAATTCTCCCTCCTCCGCAGGACTAGTTATGCGACCTGCATGGCAAGATAGGGAGCCTGTGGGAATTCCATTTCCCATCCCTCACACCAGTCCTTGTAAGGGTAGAGGCAGAGGGCGATGCAGGCCGGAGCGTGCAGAGCTCAACAGTGCCAGTTCCCCTTTCCCCTGAAGAGCCAACTCACTGAGAAGGAATGACTATGTCGGGCAAACAACTTTAAAGCTAGGATAATGCAAGTGAGCTATCAAAATGCCACCCCCCTGACAGATCAAATCGCCATGCCTTCCTGGGGGAGCAGGTCTTCCTGAACAAGCTGTGGGGTGGGAGGCAGAGGGCCAGCTGGGACTCGCCCCTGACTACCCCCAACCCGAAAGGTGCCCCTTTCCCCTCCAGAATCAGGCAGGCCTGTGGTCTCGGCAAGCCCGGGAGCAGGGTGGCGCTGACGCCTGAGCCTCTGAGCCGCTCCTGGTCTTGGCAGACAAGGGACCTTCGAGATCAAGGGCTCCCTGTGGAAACCAGCGTATGGAACTCATTACCCACCTTCCCGCCAATGCAGGCCCGCCCAGGCCCGCTCCTGAAGATCTGTCTCTTCCCGCCCTGGTTTCTGCCCGCCTGAGGCCTAGCAGTCAGTCTTCGAACCCCCAGCTCAAATGTCATTCCTCCAGGAGGGCCTTTATCATTAATTCCCCCCACCCCCCGCGGCAGTGAAGAGCACCTCTCTTTCAATGTTTTTAGCTCTTTGCTTTCTTCCCTCCGGGGGAGGAGGATGTCAGGTCAGGGGGCTCTCCATAGCATATTTCCAAAGTAGACATTCTTACCCTGGGGTCTTGGGGAGAGAGTCTATCTGTGTTTTCATTGTCCTCCAGCTGCAATCGAGCATTTTCCTCTGTTGTGCAGGGAGAGAACACACCACAATGCTACTAGCAATACCTGTGACTTGTCACCAATAGAAATTACAGACATTTTCAGAGCATGTTGCCATGGTGACAGAGAAGTTGGAATACCATTTATGCTCATCACTGTTTCAAAGATACAGTAACTGTTAGGCCCCATCAGATCTTGTTGTTTATTGTGTTAAAGAAACACATATAGCCCGGCCGGCGTGGCTCAGTGGTTGAGCATTGACTTAGGAACCAGGAGGTCACGGTTGGATTTCCTGTCAGGGCACAGGCCCGGGTTGCAGCCTCTATCCCCAGTGAGGGGCGTGCAGGAGGCAGCCAGTC
>NW_005371349.1:2106554-2107327 GCF_000412655.1 Myotis brandtii
TCAATGATGAGAGAGAATCACTGATTGGCTGCCTCCTGCCCGCCCCCTACTGGGGATCGAGCCCACAACCCGGGCATGTGCCCTTGACCAAATCGAACCTGGGACCCTTCAGTCCACAGGCTGACGCTCTATCCACTAAGCCAAACCAGCTAGGGCAACAAAATATATTTTTAAATATATATATTTTAAAAATAAAAGCATTACATACAATAAAGTGCACCATTTTAAATGCATAGTGAGATGAGTCTTAACAAATGCCTCCACTTGGGGACCTGCACCCCCAGCCCCGGGCACACCGTAGGTGCCCACGCGTGTCCATGGACCAGAACTGAATTCCTCAAACAAGGGGCTTGGGAGAAGAGAAGACATTAACTTCCCATTTCAGGGTTAGGAAAGTCCCAGTTCCCGTGGGGGCGGGGGGTGGGGGGTAAATGGAGTCGCTAAGGGGCACAGACACGCGCACATGAGCAGTTCTTTTCCTCTGCGTCAGCAGCTCCGGAGCTGTGCTAATGGCGCAGAGACCGGGCTGGAGGTCCAAGGTGCTGGCTGCGCGACACTGTGGCTCGCCCGGCCTGGCCACATCTGGGGGAGGCTTGCCGGGCAATGGAGGGTGAGCTCCTTCCCAGTTTCCTTCAAGCGTGCTGCCCTCGCTCGCACCCTCTGCCCTCTCTCACACCTTGCAGCAGCGCCCGCCCCTCAGCCCCGCGGGTCCAGGAGAACCCATCACCCAGGAGCCCCTGGAAGTCAGGCGGGGCCCAGGGCGGCCCAGCAGT
>NW_005371349.1:2108239-2119605 GCF_000412655.1 Myotis brandtii
CCCCGCCCCCCCTCCTTCCCATTTTGTTCATGTTCTCCTGGAAGTTGAGGGTCTTTGCTGTCCCTTCCAGCCCTGACAACGTCATTCCGCTCGCGATGGGATGGGCTGATGCGGGGACCCAGCGAGAACGCGAAAAGGACGCGGAGGGTGGGCAGGGGGCCTGAAGCCCAGGCGGGGCCCATGGGGGTCTAAGGCAGGAGGGATCTGGATTAGGCCCTGCGGCTCCTGGGCAGCTGATGAGACTGGCCAGTTCGTGCGGGTCCGGGCTCCAGGTTCGCCCAGCGCGGAGGCCGCGGGTTTAGATGGGTGTGGCAGCCACTGGAGTGCGGCCGGTGGAGCACACAGACCGCTCTGTCCAGCTGTTCTGGGGCCAGTGGTGGGACCATGTGCGCGGTCCTTCCTGCTGCCTCCGCCCCCAGTTTCCTTTGGCCTCCAGCCCGGTCTTGGCGCTTTGGCCTTGGGATTTTCCGTGTCTCCAGCCTGAGCCGCCGTGACTCATAAGACCCAGGGGGATTTGCCCGGAATTCCCATTTTTAAGGCCTGGATTGGGGACACGGACTCTTTGGGGACAGGGGTCCCCAGGACAGCCGAATGGCCTCTTGTGCAGCCCCTGCTCCCTCCGTTCTCTGCCTCTTCTCCACCGAAGGAAGTTCTCAAGTGAATGTGACATTGAGGACCACGGGTGGCCTTGTACTTGCCCGCTGGTCAGAGAGGGGAGGCAGACAGCCCCAGCCAGACTCTGCTCCCCCTGGGCATTTGGGAACGTCTCCCGCCTCGGCCTGAGGCCCGCCCTCTGACATATTGTGGGACATCACGGCCACCCCGAATCCCACCGGTGCACCGATACCATGCCCACGTCGCCCCTGCCCTGCCCCACCCCGGGGTGAGGCCTGGGACCCCAGGGCAGGCTGTGGCCTCTGCCAGGCGCCGTACTCATGAAGATGTCACCCACAGGCTGAGCAGCCCAAAGTGCTGAGTGCCGTGGAGGACCGCATGGATGAGCTGGGCGCCGGCATTGCCCAGTCCCGGCGGACCGTGGCCCTCATCAAGGTCAGCCCCGACCCTGACCCCGTCCCCTCCTGCAGGAGGCTCCTGGCACTGTGAGCTCGCAGCGTGGTCTGGTCCCCTCCAAGGAGGCCTGTGCCCAGGGCATTGCCCAGTCCCCCTGAGCACGAGTGTCTCCCCCGACCTGGCAGAGACCCAGGGCGGCTCCGGCGGGTCCCTCTGCCCCTCCCAGAGGGTGGGGTGGGAGAGGGGGGTCTGGAAGGATGGGGCCCAAACAGTGATGGTCTGTGCCCTCCCCGCCGCTCCCACTGTCCGGTGCAGAGCGCAGCCGTGGCTGAGCGGGAGAGGGTGAGCCAGCTGTTTGCGGAGGCTGCAGCCACCCTGCAGGGGTTCCAGAAGGAGGTGCTGGGCTTCATCGAGGAGGGGGAGGCCGCCATGCTGAGCCGCTCTCAGGGGGACCTTCGGCGGCAGGAGGAGCAGCGCAGCAGGCTGAGCCGGGCCCGCCACAACCTCAGCCAGGTCCCCGAGGCCGACTCAGTGAGCTTCCTGCAGGTGAGGGCCGCTTGTGGGATCAGAGAGGGCGGGAGGCGGAGAGAGACGGCAGCGGGTGCCCGAGCCTTCAGGGCTGTGCCGGCTCCGGCTGGGCTGTCTCACCCCCGCTGGGAGGCATTGTGGCTCGCAGGGCCTTCATGGGCATGTATCTGGCACAGGAGCTGCTGGCACTCAGGCTGGCCCTGGAGGAGGGGTGCGGCCCCGGGCCTGGTCCCCCGCGGGAGCTCGGCTTCACTAAGTCATCCCAGGCTGTGAAGGCGGTGAGAGAGGTGCTGGCCGCGGCCTGCGCCAGCCAGTGGGGGCAGCTGCGGGGGCTGAGCGGTGACGAGGACGGGCCGCACAAGCTCGGCCCAGAAGGTGGGTGCCCCTCCGAGTGACTCACCTTCCCCAGGCTTCCCTCCCAGGCCCCCAGGCCCGGTGCCCGTGCAGGAGCAGAGGATGGAAACGGCCTGTTGCTGGGCAGAACCCGAATCCTGCCAGCGACTGGAGCCACCACCCCGTAATGACCAGTCAGCCGCTTTGGCCGTAGCCTACGGGACGGGGCGGGGGGGGGACTTCTCCCCGCCCCCCTTTAACTTCAGCGGGGCTGGGGTCCGGGGGCAAGTGGGGCGGGGGCCAGATTCCGAGGGCCAGGCATACATGTGACCCAGGGTACCCTACCTGGGCGGTGTGCCTGTCCCAGGAGGCTTGGGTTGCTGGGAGGAATTGGGGGAAGAGGGAATTGGGGGTCACGGCTTTGGAAGGGGCACCTTGCAGAGCAGCCCAGTCCCGGGGAGCTGGCGAGACCCCTCCGCTGTCTCCTCTCTGCAGCTGACGCTGAGTCCCAGGACCCAGATAACAGCAGCCACCTGGACAGCGAGGTGCCCCGGGATTACTTCCTCAAGTGTGAGTGCACCCTGGGCTCCGCCCTTCGCACACGGGGCCCCCTGACGGCCGCAGGGCTGGCCTGGCCCTGGAGTCCCTCCTTGTCCATGGGGTGAACTAGGCCAGCTCATGGGGCGCTCTCCAGCAGGGCTGAGTAGTGCTGGCTGCAAAGGTGGGGCGAGGCTGTGCTTGGGGAGGTGGGCACCTAGGGGAGGGTGTCCTCTCTGGCCTTGCCCCTGAGCCCCGCGTCTCTCTCCCGCCCGGGGAGCAGTCGCCTACATCGTGGACCTGGACAGTGACACGGCGGACAAGTTCCTGCAGCTGTTCGGAACGAAAGGCGTGAAGAGGGTGCTGTGTCCCATCAGCTACCCCGAGTCCCCCACCCGCTTCACGCACTGCGAGCAGGTGCTGGGCGAGGGCGCCCTGGACCGGGGCACCTACTACTGGGAGGTAGAGATCATCGAGGGCTGGGTCAGCGTGGGCGTCATGGCTGAAGATTTCTCCCCACAAGAGCCCTACGACCGGGGCCGGCTCGGCCGCAACGCCCACTCCTGCTGCCTGCAGTGGAACGGACGCGGCTTCTCCGTCTGGTTCCACGGGCAGGAGGCGCCCCTGCCGCACGCCTTCTCGCCCACGGTTGGGGTCTGCCTGGAATATGCCGACCGAGCCCTGGCCTTCTATGCCGTGCGGGACGGCAAGGTGAGCCTTCTGCGCCGGCTGAAGGCCACCCGGGCCCGCAGGAGCAGCCCCTCGGCCTCCCCCGGGGACCCCTTCCAGAGCGTCCTGGACAGCCACTTCCCGGGGCTCTTCAGGAGCCGGCTGAAGCCCGCTTTCTTCCTGGAGAGCGTGGACGCCCACCTGCAGATCGGGCCCCTCAAGAAGTCCTGCATATCAGTGCTGAAGAGGAGGTAATGCGGGCGCTGGGCCTCGGCTCCTGGCGTGCACGTCTCCGCAGCCCACGGGTCCTCAGCAGCCTCATTTCTAAAAGAACACTTGGCCTCCCAGACCCTCTCAAGTGCCTCTCAGACCCCCCTCCCCCCACTGCAGGCCTTGTTTCGGGAGAGAGAGCCACAGCCAGGACAGATCCAGGCCACCCCAAGCCCTCCTTTTCCAGGTGCCTAGGACAGTGCCTGGCACACAGTAGGTGCTCAATAAACATTTGTTGAGTGAATGACTCCTTCCTGCTCTCCGCCCACCAAGAATTTCCCAGCGTTTCTCATCTTTCAGGAGCCGGTCTTGAAAGGCAGGAGAAGGGAACAGAGTCCCTGGTCCCAGGATTCCTGTTGGGAGGGAGGGAGCCCAAAGAGGGCGCTGAAATGGGGTGCCTGCCCTTTGGGGCAGCCCTACTCCCTGGTTCTGGACAGGGGCAGCTAGAGATGGCTTCTCCCGTGGGGGTCCAGCCCCACAGTCGTTCTGGCTGCCACGTGTTTGCTTTGGGCGGCCTGGTTCCCATCAGCTGTTTTCATCCTTAATGCCACAGCCTCGCTCTGGACCTGCCTTGTGGTGTTTGTGCCCAGGACTAACTGCAGACATCACACCCCCGAGAACAGGGCACGGCTCCTGGGCGTGGGCAAGAAGGCTTGAGACCCGAGTTGCTTTCACTCACACACCTTCTCAGCCCGTGAAGGATGTGACTGAGCTGATGCGGGTGTGGCTGGAGCCCAGAACATCTACAATAAAGGGACCTGTGTCCTCTGGGCTCTGCCTCACCTCCCGCGCCCGGCTGTGCAGCCGGGACAGTGCTCGGCCTCCAGGCTGGGGAGACGCGTGCCCTGCACCCCAGCAGAGCCTCTGCTGCTCTGCCTGGACGGCCCCGTGTCCCCTGCTGCCACCAAACCCCCATCGTGGCCTGGGATGCCCCAATTCTGCTCCCTGAGGCTACTTGGTGAGTGTTTCCAGGCCAGCCCGCCCTCCCTCGGTTCTTTGTGGCCCAGGGGCACCCCAGAGAACGCCCCAGCAGGAAGGGCCAGGGCAGACGGAGGCCTCTCTGCACCCGGCCCAGGTCAGGCAGGACAATGGGTGAGCTATGCAGCCAGACAGCAAGGCCATACAAGTCCTGCCCTGGCTGCCTGGGCGGCTAAAAATAGTCCCTCCTGCGCAGCCCTGCCTCAGCCCGCAGCCAGGATGTTGTTTTTCTGGGCGGGCCCTCCTTGCTCCTGGTGTTTTGGGTTCAAAACACCGTTCCCTAGGCAGCCAGGGCCCCCAGCTCACCCAGCCGCTGGGGCCCATGAGGGAGGCGGCTCTGGGGCCTCACGAGGTGGGCCTGTGGGGCTTCCTAGTGTCCGCTCACCTGCTGTGAACCTCCCACCTTTCACCACCCCTCCCACCACCCCGGCTCTTTCTCATCGCCCCCCTGGCACTGGGGCTTCCTGGCGGAATTCCAGTCTGACTTGTCAGGTCTGCAGCCAGCGTCCCTGCCACTTGCAGTGATTCCAGCTCCCAACACTCATGTGCGCTGCAGCCGCACAGCCCTGAGCAGGGGCCGGGCACCCAGGCCGCACAGCTGGCACAGGTTTCAGTGTGGTCCCCACTGTGGGGTATCCACACGCCTGCCCGTCCTCTAACTCTGGAATCATGCTAGAGCTGGCGGGATGGCGTGTGGGAGTCTCTGTGTATGCGTGTGTCTGTCCGTGTGTCTGTGCGTGTGGGTGTCCTGTATGAGCGTGTAGGTCTGCCTGTCTGCCTGTATTTGTGTGTCTGAATCCAGTTGTACTTTTCAAAATGTTCTGAGAAGACCAGGAGTTAAGAGGTGCCCGAGGTGGGGCAGGTGGCAGGCTGGGAAGGGGCAGTGGGGCAGGGCTAGCCCCTCACCACCCCGCCAACACTTTATTTTTTTTTTATAATAAATATTTTTAATTAAGTCAAACACCAAACCATAAATGTTAACATTTGATTGTTAGAAAAAACAGCATTTGGCTTATGGAAATAACCACTTTAAATGAAATCTTTTAGGCACTTGGGTGTAGCCAACACTTTAATTAGATAGATTTTACTGAAAATTGCTTGGAAAAAAGAGAAACTGTTAAAAAAAAAAGAAAAAATGTTAGAAACCTCCATGTAGGCCAAACCTTCTACCACTACCATTTCCATAGGAAGAAACTGAGGCACAGACATGCAGGAGCCTACCCAGTCCAGCTACCCAGTCCAGCACACTTGCTCCATGCTCCACGCGTAGGTGTGGCCTTGCTTAGAAATGTCTGAACACATGCACGCGCGCACATGCACAAACACGCATGCACATGCACGCACACAAGCATGCACACGCATGCAAGCACACACATGCACAAACACACACTCTTTCCCAGCGTTGCAGTAGCCTGTATGAGAGCTGCCCTGAGCCTGGCCCAGTTGCCATGGCCACCAGAGCCCTGGCGGAGCTGCCCAGGATGTGTGGTCTCCGAAGCTGCCGCCGGCGCCAGCACAGACAATGGCAGAGTGTGAAGGGCTCCGGGGCTGTCGCTATGGCTGAATCTGGCTCCTTTGGGCCAGGCAGGGAGCCAACCTCCACTTGTGCTTTGTTTCTGTGGGAAAATGACTCCAGATCCCTAAACGACAGGCCGAGCAACGGGCTGGAGCATCGCTGCTCCTGGCAGCTGCAGACCGCTGCGTCCTGCACCCCTCACCGCTCCCAGCCCCTCTGCACACCCCAGGAGGGTCGAGGCAGACACCATCTCTACCCTTGTCCTCCCCTCCTCCGTCCCCTCCCCGGGAGCACCCACTGAAGGGCCTCCCCTCCCCTCTCCTCCTCCCAGGCCCAGGATGAGGCCAGGCCCAGACTGTGGCCAAGCAGCAGGCTGTTGGGAAGACGGGCTGAGCTGGGAGGGGCTGAGGTCCAGAGGCTCTGCTGGGCTGGGCTGGTTTCCCCGGGAGGAAAATAGCCCTTAGCTGCAGGGTCTGCGTCAAACCCAGCCCCACACCCAACGCACACCCCTTCGATGCCAGCGTTCACTCCCTTCCTGCCGTCTCCTCTGGAAGATGCATAAGAAGGGCTGGAGGCCTAGGTGTCCCCCCCGCCCCCCAAGCCTCAGCCTATGTCCCAGAGCTCTCCTACGAGGGGCCCGGATGGAGCTCACACCAGGACAGACAGATTACCCGCTACCAGATGGAGGACACCAGCACCACCTCCAGAGATGCCTGGGGTCGCATGTCTTACCCTCTTGACAAAGGGCAGCTCCTAATAAACTTTCATTTAGGAAAAAGACCAAAATTGGCATTTCTTAGACCTGAGGGTTCCGGAGCCAGTTCACGCTGGATACACCGGATTGTTTTCACGCAGCCAGTGAGAGAGAGAAACTCGGGTACCCTCCACGTCCTGCCATCCTGCTGTGAGCGGGCTGAGCTGTGGGCAGAGTGGCAGCTGCCAGCAGGGGCCCTGGTGAGGTGGAAGGGAGCTATTTCGGGCGGGTCATGTTCGGTAACACAAGTCCCTGCTTCTCCATCAGGAGGCAGAGCCAGGGCACGGCTGGAGCTGTTTCTGGTTGCTATGGAGACGAGCCCCACCCAAGGTTCCCGGTCCAGACCTCCCTGCTCTGTCAAGTTCGATTTCCCCAGACGTAGCGGCAAGGCCTGTTCTGAGCGAGTCCGCGGTGGAGTGTTTACACAGACCTGCTGTCCGGTTCCACTTCTGCGCCTCCCAAAGCCCCGAAAGCCAGGAAGAGGCGGGAGTCAGCCCTGCGGAGCCGCGTGGAGGGCGCTCAGGGAAGGAGGGCCTCGGAGAGGCGTTTGGGGGCCTGGGCCCCTCCCTGCAAGTTCTGGGTCCTCCTTCCCAGAGTTGGGGGTGCTCCTCTCCATCTACCCGGAAAGATGCCAGATGGGGTAGCCTCGGCCCCTCTCATCCTCTTTTTTCTTTCCTTAAACCCATTTCTCACCTAAATTACAGTGACTTCACACTTTCAAATCTGATGGCATTGCGTCCCCAGGCTTCCCATGGCTCCTAGGAAAAGTCCAGAATCCTGACCGGCTCCGTCCCTGCAGAACGGCCTGCCTCCCTCTCGCCTCTCCCTCTCCTTCCTACAGGCTGGCCCCCTGGGGTGCGCCGGCCCCCCAGTCCAAGCCCCGGCCCACCCTTCTCGCCTTGCTAGCTCCTCCTTGCCCTTCAGGCCTCAGCTGCCCCTTCCGGGTGGTCCTCCCTGAAACGCCCCCAGGGCAGCTGCTGAGATGCCCATCGTCCCAGCCCCGCAGGTCCTGAATGGCAGCCTCCTTCTCCCCTGGGCCAAGCAAGGCTTGGAGACTGCACCAAACTGTTGTCCTTTTGCTCCAAACCCACTGCAGGAATCGGCTGGGGCTGTCATAACGAAGCGCCACAAACTGGGGGGTTAAACAAAGGCTAGTTACTGTTGTGCTGTCTGGAGGTCAGGAGACCGAAATCAAGGTGTTGGCAAGACTGGTCTGTCCCAGGCCTTCAGCGCCTGGTGATTGGCTGGTGATAGCGGCAGTCCTGGCTGTAGCTCCCTGCTGTCATCAGGGAAATGCCTTTCAATCTCCTGAGTCACCTACCACGTGAAGAGTAAACAAAGGGCATATCGCACAGTCTGGAGGCCAGGAGACGAAATCAAGGTGTTGGCAAGACCGGTTCCTGCCACGGCCGCGAGGGAGAGTCCGTCCCAGGCCTTCAGCGCACTGATTGGCTGGTGATAGCGGCAGTCCTGGCTGTAGCTCCCTGCTATCATCTGGGAAACACCTTTCAATCTCCTGAGTCACCTACCACGTGAAGAGCAAACAAAGGGCATATCTAAAAAATGACCCTGTCTGGCCAGTGTGGCTCAGTGGTTGAGCGTCGACCTATGAACAGGAGGTCACGGTTCGATTCCGGTCAAGGGCACAGGCCTGGGTTGCGGGCTCGATCCCCAGTAGGGGGCGTGCAGGAGGCAGCCGATCCATGATTCTCTGGCATCATTGATGTTTCTCTCTCTCTCCCTCTCTCTTCCTCTCTGACATCAATAAAAATATATTTAAAAAAATAAATGATCCTGCCACCCCCAGAGGTCAGGAACTACGTAAGCCACACTGGCTGCCCTTCAGCACGCTGCTTGGGGAGCCGTAAATCGGGGCAGTTTCAGCTCCAGGAACGCAGGTCCCGTTGAGTGGGTGCTCCTCCCACCTCCCTCCTCCCTGCCCCCAGCCCACCCCTGCCTTTCTTCTGGAATGGGAAGGGGGCTTTCAAGACGAGGATTGCAAAACCTATTCAGTGCTTAACAATGAGCAAGTTGTTAAAATAGCAAAGTAGAACAGAGAATATTGGAGTACAATATAAAATAAAACTTGTCCCAAACGCACATCTTTTTTTTTTTTTTTTTTTTTTTTTAGCTGATGTAATTCAGTCTCCTTTTGGGGGAAAATAGCTTAAGCACTTAAACGCTTAAGCAATTTTTAGATAAACCTTCATGGCATGAAGAGTGCTTCTGGGAATGAGCTCCCCACCCACCCAGCTGTCTTTGGTCAGGCGCCCAGTCTCCTCTGGCCAAGCAGTGGCTCCCACACAGTTCACCCCAGGATGGCCCGTGCCCACCAGAGGGAGGTGGGAAGTGGTCTTAGTCAGGTGTGGGTTCTGGAGGGTTCTGAGCAGGGTCCACAGGAAGCGAGGGCCAGGCCGGTCCTGGAGGGGCTGCTGGCCCTGAGCAGGGGTTCGAAGCAGCGGGATTAATGAGCGTTGGGTGCCGTCAGGAGGCGAGCGGTTAGCATGGGGCACCCCCTAATGGTGAGGCATTGCCAAGCCTGCCTGGGGTATTTCTGGTAAGAAAGCAGCAGTCGCTGAGGGAGGGGGTCCTCAGGTCCCTGTAGCGTGGCTGGGGCTTCGCCTGCGTCTCCCCTCCCAGCCGGGCAACTGCAAGGCTGTTTTTGCTTGTCCAGCTGATTTTTACTTTCTTTGCACGTATAAACATGCACCTGTGCGATGGGTCTCGCTATAAAATGCATTGCTTGCTGTGGATCAAAGTTTAAAAACAAGGAAATGTTGGTGGCAGCAGGAAGGGACCGGGTGTTAGACCGGCGGGGGCAGCCCACCTGGGTCCAGCAACCTCAGGACCTGGGTTCTGGCTGGGAAAGAATTCAGAGCCAAGACTCGCGCTGTAAGAGAACATTCACTGGGTAAATCCCGGAGGTAGAAGAAATAATTCCTAGAAGAAAAGGGCTTAGGAAGCAAGTTACAGAGGCAAAGGAAGGGCCCTGGGAGCTTGGGAGTGAGGAAGGGGGACGAAGAGGGGGGTGGGTGGAGAGATGGGAGGGCCTGCACCCGGAGGGAGCGCGCACGGGTCCTCCGTCCTAAGGGTTTTAAGGGTGCAGATGTTAGGGGAGGTCCCAGGGGAAGATCCCAATAGGGTATTCAGCAGCTTTCCAGGTGTGTCCTTGCAGGGTGGTGGACTCCAGGTCAGGGGTCCTCAGTCAATGCGGTTAATCCTGAGGTCGGCCTTGGTGTAGCTGGTCTGGTTTTGCTGCTTCTCTGGGCCTGGAGCTGAAATACTACTGAGGCCTAGAGGTTTTCTCTCGGGAGGAAGGGCCAGGAGGTCTAAGCCTATGGCCATAGGTATGCGAGGGTAGGGAAGGTCCCTTGGGGGCGAGGTCCCCCCTACAATTGTCCGTTGCTAGGCACCCGGCGTTCCTCCCTGGTGACCTTCTGAACCTGGCCCGTCGTCCTTGCTCTGCTCAAGCCTAACTGCCCACCTGGCACACCGCTTCTCCACCTTTTTGAGGTCTCGGCACACAAAGATAGTGATGATTTGTCCAGCACAAATGATACTTGTTCTGCTCACTGAGGCACAGAGATGAAGCTGCTTGGGGGTCAGGAGGGACACCAGGAAGGGCACCAGGTGTTAGACAGGCAGGGTCAGACCCACCTGGCTGCCCTGGGGGCAGGAGCAGTGTCTCTCAGGCATACTCGCACCCCTTCTTAGCACACCTCAAGATGCTTGGGTCTGGAGAATAGGAGGACTTACAGCTTAAGACAAAGGGGCCATTTCTGGAAACAGGCAGAGCCTGTGTGGACTAGAAGGCGGGAGAGGTCTGAGTTCTGAGACCTGGGCCCAGACGGGGACTTTGGCCGCAGACTTGGATCAGCAATGAACTGCCCTGGAGCCGGCCAGTGTGAACGCTGGAGACCACCGGCCCCTCCACGGCCGGGGAGCGGCCCTAAGGGTGTGTTTGTATAAAACTTGCAAAAGTTGGACATTTAAGCCGGAATCCGCTAAGCCTGCTATCTCTTTCCACTCCGACTTCCTCTTTATCACACTTCCCCTCCTGTCAGGAGCCCTCAGTGTGGCCACAGCACTGTGTATTCACGATATTGTCTTTTAGTTTAGAGCCTGAGAAATAAGATAGCTACTAAAAAGGGCGCCTGGTGGGTAACTGGGCTCCAAAAAAAATAAAATAAAGAGCCTAGCAGCCATTTCTCTGCAGCAGGGCCTCTCACGCAAACTGCGCTTCGGGGAGAAGCCAGCACTGAACTGCCTGCCTGCAAGGTGCTCCTGCCAGCGGAGCCAGCCCTTGTAGAGGAGCTCCTGGGACCCTATTTCTACCGGGAGGACTGAGGCTTCCCCATCCAATTGGAGCTGCACAGCCATCGCCCATCAGCTTCATCACTGACCAATCAGAGCGGCTCCATTCTGACCAATCAGGACAGGGCCTTCTGGGCCAAGCAACCTGTTGGGAGGTGGTGCACCAAAAGGTTGCTTGTAAGAAAGAGGCAGCCGATGGATGTCAGGCTCTTCTCCCTTCCTCTTTCTCTAAAAATCAATACACGATTCTTTTTGAAAAGAAAAAGGCCTGACGGGTGCGGTTCAGTTGGTTGGGTGCCGTCCCATGCACCTTCGGTTCCTGCTCAGGGCAAGTGCCCGGGTTTCGGGCTTGGTCCCTGGTAGGGGGCATGCAGAGAGCAGCAGATGGATGTCTCAGACTCACATCAGTATTTCTCTCTCTCTCTCTCTCTCTCTCTCTCTCTCTCTCTCTATATA
>NW_005371349.1:2119657-2122042 GCF_000412655.1 Myotis brandtii
ATATATCAAGAAAAAAATCTTTAAAAAAAAAAACAACACCTGGGATTTGGTGTCCTCATTTGCATGAGAATGGACCAATCAGGGACCAGGGGCAGGGACTTCTGTCTATGTAAGCCTGGTCCCCCATGGCGGTGAGAATACTTTACTTTTCCACCAAAGATGGCATTCTCTGGCTAGAACCAAAACACTGAAGGTGCCAGAGCAGACCAGCACAGACCAGCGCAGGGCTGTGCAGGAGGCAACCAAACAATGTGTTTCTCTCACATCAATATTTCTCTCTGTCGTTCCCTCTCTCTTCCACACTCTCTCTCTAAAATTCAATGGAAAAATATCCTCTGGTGAAAAAAAGGAAAAAAAATATCCTCTGGTGAGGAGTAAAAAAGAAAAAAGTTAAATTAAGTAGGTGGACCCTGCGACTGGCCACCACGTGTCAGGAAACCAGCTGTTTGCCTGGAATGAAACTCTGAGCCCTTAAGATGAATGGTGCACCAGCACCTCCATGCTCTCTCTCTAAAACTCAATGGAAAAATATCCTCTGGTGAAAAAAAGGAAAAAAAATATCCTCTGGTGAGGAGTAAAAAAGAAAAAAGTTAAATTAAGTAGGTGGACCCTGCGACTGGCCACCACGTGTCAGGAAACCAGCTGTTTGCCTGGAATGAAACTCTGAGCCCTTAAGATGAATGGTGCACCAGCACCTCCACGCGGGGTGAGATGTTCACATTCCCCCTTAAAAATCCCCCTCGAGGTGGGGAGTTTACTAACTACAGATGCCCAGTAGGGCCACCCAATGCTAGGTCACAAGCTGAAACGAATCAGCCCTATTTTGTAAGCTGCTGGCCCCACATTGTGCCTAATTTCGTTTAATCTGGTTAAAGTCTTCCAGCCAGGACGCTGCGGGGACGGGCTGGACCACTAAGCCAGAACATTCTAGAGGGAGCAGTGCCACCTGGAGGCCAGTTGTGGTGAGGCGCATCCCACGGGACACTGAATTTGGTGGGGGGAACAGGGACATTCTCACCGCCCACCCATTAGGGCCTGGGTTTTTTGTTTTGCTTTGTTTTTGGCTTTTTTATTGATTTCAGAGAGGAAGGGAGAGGGAGAGAGAAACATCAATGATGAGAGAGGATCGTTGATGGGCTCCTGCACGCCACCTACTGGGGATCCAGCCCGCAACCCGGGCGGGTGCCACGACCAGGAATGGAGCTGTAACTTCCTGATTCATAGGTCAAGGCTCAACCACTGAGCCACGCTGGCCGGGCTAGGATCTGGGTTTGATGTCATGAAGGGAAAGTTTTTCCTGACTCTTCTCTGCCAGCCACCACCCACCGTGTCCTGCAGCAGAGACTGGGTCTTGCACTCATCTATGTGAATGGCTCAGTGACTATCCAAGTCGGATGTAAAGTCACCTAGTAAGTGCTCCATAATGTTGGTTGAGTGAGTGAAGATGCCCTTGTAAGGTGACTTTTCTGCGAGCCACACACCAGATTTAGATTACAGCCCCCACTCTGTGTGCCCAGTGCTTTTTTTAAAAAAATATGTATTTTCATTTATTTCAGAAAGGAAGGGAGAGGGAGAGAGAGAGAGAAACAATGATGAGAATCACTGATCAGCTGCCTCCCGCATGCCCCCAACTGGGGACCAAGCCTGCAATCCAGCCATGTGCCCCCGACCAGAATCGAATCCAGTAGTTTTTTTGTTTTTTTTTAATTTCCCCTATGATGCGCCCAACTGTTCATTCCAAAAGGTGGGGAGTACACAGGAGGATTAGTTAGGCAAGGTAGTGAATCAAACCAGAATTGAATCCAGTAGTTTTTTTTTTATTATTATTAACTTCCCCTATGATGCGCCCAACTATTCATTCCACAAGGTGGGAAGTACACAGGAGGATTAGTTAGGCAAGGTAGTGAATCATCCAGGCCTATGGTCTGGAAGACTACAAGTTCCAGAATGCATCCTTCATTAGTATACAGAGAGGTTGGGGGAGCATTGCCTTCTGGGAATTGTAGTCTTCAAGTTGTTTGTGATGCAGGCGAAACTAGGCGGAAGGGGGAGAGTGTAAACTCTTTGACCACGTGACACTCGGGATCAGGTGGTTGGGCCAGCCTCCGTCTAAGAGCTGTGATTGGCTGACTCTATTGCGAACGACGCCACTAGGGACGGGCCAAGAGGAGCGCAAGCGCACTGCGTTGCTAGTCTTGGGACCCCTTTCCAAGAGACTATGGCGCTCAACAAGAATCACTCGGAGGGCGGCGGAGTGATCGTCAACAACACCGAGAGGTGAAAACGCTGCACAAGATCCGGGAGGCCCGAAGGGAGGGCGACAGGAGTGTGGGCGGTGGGCGCTGGGCAAAACAATCACCGAAGAGGGGAGATTGCTGGGCTGCC
>NW_005371349.1:2122306-2127665 GCF_000412655.1 Myotis brandtii
TCGGGATGGGGGTGGGGCGGCGGACGGGCACGAAGTTGAAGGAAGCCAGTGGGGCCCAGGGGGTAGTTCTTGAGCCCCTTTCCCAGAAACGGCGACTTGTAAGTGATGGGAAGAGCCTTCGACAAAAATAATTGCCGTTTATTGGGCCTTTACTATGTTACTACGCATCAGGCACTGCCCCTCTCCTACCGTATTTAATACGTAAGTCCTGTGGGGCAGATACTATTATTATACACATTTCATATGTAGGGAATGGGGGCGGGGTGCGGGGGGGCCACGGAGAGGTTAAGTAACTTGCCCGAGGTCACAGAGCTGTAACAGATGGAATTCCAGGAAAAGAGTCTTGACTCCAAAATCAGTAGGTGAAACTTCCAGTATGTTCCAGAACTGCTCAGATGAGAACCAGGCCAGAGCTGAGCTTAGATAGATACCGTTTGTCCAGCGCCATACCTGTCGGCTTGGTGATTCCCCAAAGCAGAGGTCTCCCCACTTGCAGATTCTTTCTGCCAAACCCCCACCCCACCCCCCACCCCCAGTGAATGCTCTCTCCCCCACCGCCTGGGCTGCTGGATGGCTCCTCTCTCCTTGCTCCGTGGGCCTTGAGCACCGGACCGGCCCGCCCTGGTTGGGCTAAGCTGAGCCCGACGCTCGTGGTAAAGGCAGAAGGAGCTTAGGAACCCGAGTCCCCGGAGGAGATTTGGTGGATCAGAGCCTGTAGCCGCTCAGGGCAGCACCAGCCCAGCAGCCGCCACCTGGAAGCTGGATGAGTCAGAGTCCTGAGAGCGCCCAGGGCCCTCACCCAGGAGTGCTGACTCCATGTTACCTGCCATCCTGTGCCTGTCATGACCTATCTTCTCTGGACTGTGCTTCTCTTTTCCGGTGCCCGTCCCCTTCCCGCTGACCCCTCCCCAGTGGAGGAAGTTGTGATATTTGGGAGGAGGAACCGCGTGAACTTAGACCAACCTTGTTATCTTATAATCAGAGAAACCTCACGTTGCTCCCAGTTTGTAGCCTCTGTGCTCCAGCCAGTCCCTGGCCTGGCAGACACTGTTGATGCCATTTGGTAACATCGCCCGGGACTGTTTTTCTTACCCTCTCAGTGAGCTTTTTCTGGGACAAGATGTATCAGTTCGGTTGGGCCTCCTGCCTGGCTTGGGGCTCAGTGCTGCTAAATAATGGTGTTCCTTGTTTCAGAAAATGCCTCAGCCTGAAAACAAAACGTGTACACAGGCTTTGCAGCTTAAATTCGTGTTCAAAATTCCATGTGTAAAATGGCCCTCCTGGCTCTTCAAGTCACGAACCCCTTGAGAGAGATGAAAGCTGTAGGTTTTCCCAGGAAAAGGCAGGTACAGGATCATCTCTGGGGCTCCAGGGACTGACATCCCTGCAGACCCAGCTGACGAGCCCCAGGTTGAAAGGAACCCTGAAGTCAGCCATTTTGTAATGTGTAATCATGTCTTAGAATGTTTATGTGTTAGGATTAAAAACAAACCAACAATGCCCTAACCCAGGGGTCCTCAAACTTTTTAAACAGGGGGCCAGTTCACTGTCCCTCAGACCGTTGGAGGGGCGGACTATAGTTTAAAAAAAAACTAGTCGGCTGCTAAGCAACAGGCAGCGGCGGCAGAAACACCCGGCAGGCCGGATAAATGTTTTCGGGCTGTAGTTTGAGGACCCCTGCCCTAACCGGTTTGGCTCAGTGGATAGAGCGTCAGCCTGTGGACTGAAGGGTCCTGGGTTCGATTTCGGTCAAGGGCACGTGCCCAGGTTGCGGGCTCCATCCCCAGTTGGGAGCGTGCAGGAGGCAGCCGATCAATGATTCTCTCTAATCATTGATGTGTCTTTGGCTCTCTCTCCCTCTCCCTCTCCCTTTCTCTCTGAAATCAATAAAAATATATGAAAAATAAAAAACCAACAAACATGGAACACCTGGTCAAGGACTCCGAAGGAGATAGGAGTGACCTCAGATAATCTAACCTCGTCACAGCCCGGCGGCTCCTCTGCTGCGCTGGCCACTCGGGCTGGTAGTGGGGCTGGGAATTCAGTAGAACCCCGACTAGCTCATCTCTCCCATGGCCGTGGGAATAGCTTCCTTGCAGCAATGTTGAAACTGTTCCAGAGACGGCATGCCAGGTCGCTGCCTACCAGGAGGGGCCAGTCCCTGGTAACAGATCGTGGCTGCAGACTGTCTCATCAGACCCTCTCTTTTCTCATCGCAGCATCCTCATGTCCTATGAGCATGTGGAACTTACGTTCAATGACATGAAGAATGTGCCAGAGGCCTTCAAAGGGACCAAGAAAGGCACCGTTTACCTGACCCCTTACCGGGTGAGTCACCCCTTACAGTGGTTGGCTTGGAGGCGTGGCTCCTGCAGCTGATGTGAGTCTTAGGGCAGCCTCAGTCTTGTGAGTCCAGCGGCCTCCGAACCACGTGACTGTTAGTTCCTCACTCCGCGAGTTTCTCTGCCACGTGCTTCTGGGTCCTAGAACCACCAGGCTGTTTGTGCAGCCGAACTGACCACTGGGCAGTGAATCCTGCAAGTCCCAGCGCTGTTGCTGCATAAGCTCTGTGTTCTGGAGGCGCTGCTGGGATGGCCTGGGCCTGGGGAGGAGAGGCTGCTGTTATTTTGATTTCTGTAGGCGTAGCCTCCAGGCCTTTGCACATCAGAGTGATAAATATGGTAACCAGGATGCAGTAGCATGACCACAGCCTCCGGACCGGGCAGAGAGCCCGGCGCAACCCTGCAGAGCGAGGAATGCCGGGCTGCACAGTGGCCTCGCCTGAGAGCTGCCCAGGCGACAGAGACTTCCAGAGAAATCCCAGCGGGCGTCCTGGGAAAGGCCCTGGAGTTCCCAGGAGTCAGGCTTGCCTGGCGGGGGGCGGAGCACATCCTCGTGTTCACCGGGATTTAGCAGCAAAAGGAGAGGCTCCAAGCCCATGTCTGGTGGTTCAGGTGGCATCTTCGGTCACTGGAGCTGTGGGTGTGAAACTGATGGCTCTGCAAGCGCGGGTGTGAGACCTGCTGCCTGGGCAGTGAGTCTGGGGAGGGGTCCCTCAGCCCCCTTGTCCGGGCTCCCACGCCCTTGCCACGACTTCGTTCTTGGTTCTGCAAAGCTCAGGCCAGACCTCCCTTCAGGACTCCTCCCCTGCCTCGCCCCTGCCTCTGCCTTAGCTTTGCAGGCCCTGTCACTGCCGCACCACATCCGCCACCTCCACCGCCTCAGTGACAGCCGTCTGTGCTCCCGAGCTGCCTGTGAGTGGCACGGTTTTCTGGGACTGCACGTCTGGCCTCTCCCTGTGAAAGGCTCTCCCAGGAGGGTCTGTGCCAGCGGAGAGCTCTGGCCGCTGGGCCCTGGCTCGGGCTGCCCGCCCCGCACTGGCGTGGACTCGCCACACGCAGGAAGCGATGGCCCGCTGGGCGGCGGTTGGCTGGTGATGGTTCTCGTCTTCTCTCGCTGCAGGTCATCTTTCTGTCCAAGGGGAAGGATGCCATGCGGTCCTTCATGATGCCCTTTTATCTGATGAAGGACTGTGAGATCAAGCAGCCTGTGTTTGGTGCAAACTACATCAAGGGGACAGTGAAGGCTGAGGCAGGAGGTAGGTGACTGGGGGGGTGGGGGGGGCTAGGGACATCCATGGGCTTCCAGAGAGGCGCTCCGGCGCTAACGGCGGCCGTGGAGATGGCCTCCTTGGTCCCTTACCGTCCCAGCTCATCCTTTTCCTGGTCTGAGTTAGCTTCCAACACCCACACCTGGGCGCCAGCTGTGTAGCGGCGGTGGGTTTGGTTGACAAGAACTGGAAATGCTGGCATCGAGGTGGCAGCGCACATCACCTTCGCAGGGAGGGAAGTAGCGGGTGACTGCGCGAGTGGAAGCGCTTGCGACCCGGGCGTGTCCCGGTTTCAGGGTGGAAGGGCCTCTCCCTGGAGCCCGAGGAGCTGCTCTGTGATGCGGGGAGGTCCTGCTTGGCGGGCTCTTTCCCAGGCGCCCTTGACCTCTGCCCAGCCCCCCGGCCCTCGCCCGCCCCGGGAGCTCGTGTTGTCACTAGGGCTCACAGGTCCCCTTTGGCGGGAGCCAGGCCAGAGGGCCCGGGAGTCCATCCTTGGGCCCCTCAGGGCGAGATCAGCCCTGAGCTGGAACGTCAGTGGTTGCTGACGGTGCCTGCTCCTGGGAAGTGGCGTGATTGGGGCGGGAGGCCCTGGTGCCGATGCACTCACAGTGCTGAGCGGGAGGACAAGTTTGTTCCCAGAGGAAACGCCCCGTAGGCTCGCGGGGCCGGCGCGGTGGCTGGAGGCCGAGGTCTGGTCCATCGAGGCTGCAGAGCCAGCCCTTTCCTCAGCCTCGGGCGTTGGCCGGGCGGAGAGGACCATGGGCTCACAGTGACTGTGTCCTGAGCTTGGCTGCGCTGTCCCCCCAGGTGGCTGGGAAGGCTCTGCTTCATACAAGCTGACCTTCACGGCAGGGGGCGCCATCGAGTTCGGACAGCGGATGCTGCAGGTGGCGTCGCAAGGTATCAGGGCTCTAGACATCGGGGCCCTACGGGTGCTGTCTGGGGGGTTGTGACAAGAACCCTCAAACACTCGGCCCCCGAGAGCTGTGTGCACAGGCATCCTTACCCAGTCCCCGCCCTGAGCCTGCCTCCCTCCCTCCCTGCCTCCCTCCCTCCCTCTCTGTCTCTCCCCCTCTGTCTCTCCCTCTCCCTCCCTCTCCCTCTCCCTCTCCCTCTACCCCTGTTCTTGACCTCCCCCTCTGATCTCTCTCCCCATCCTGGCCCCTCGCCTTGTTCTGACCAAGGTCAACTCAAGTGTGGGGGGAGCGGATGACGTGGGATAAGGCCCGTCTGCTGTGCACATCTTGGGACCCCGAGCCCCCCTCCCAGGGGTGGGACCCTCCCCCAGCCCGAGGCTGAGAGCGCACTTCTCTCCCCTGTGCTTGCAGCCTCCCGAGGCGAAGCGCCCCCTGGAGCCTATGGGTACTCCTACCTGCCCACCGGGCCCTATGTCTTCCCCCCGCCCGTCGCCAATGGAATGTACCCCTGCCCTCCTGGCTACCCCTACCCACCGCCCCCACCTGGTGAGTGTGTCCTTTGCTGCCCACCCCTCACCCACCCACTAACCAGCCCCACCCAGGCCAGGGCGGTGTAGAGGGGAGACTTGTGGGACCTGCTCCAGGACTAACGGGGGCTGGCCGCTCACGGGGTCCCTGTCCCTCTCTTGCCGAGCAGAGTTCTATCCGGGACCTCCCATGATGGACGGGGCCATGGGATACGTGCAGCCCCCACCACCGCCCTACCCGGGGCCCATGGAGCCACCGGTCAGCGGCCCTGAGGTCCCCTCCACTCCTGCAGGTGAGGCCCAGG
>NW_005371349.1:2147240-2148357 GCF_000412655.1 Myotis brandtii
CCTCGGAACCGTGGGGGCTGGTGGGAGCCCCAGTGGTGCGTGGCCCGGGCCTAGGGACTGCCCAGGGCCCGGCAGGTGCTGGCTCAGGATGAAGAGCTAGTCGTGCCCGGGTCCGGGCAGGTCTCCCTCTGCCTCGGCCTTCTCAGCTGCTCAGCTCCCAGCAGATGGTTCCAGGGCCACCTGGTGGGTGGTGACAGGAAGGGAGGACTGGGGGGGACAGTGGCAGGTGGGGGGTGGTAAGGGAAAGCTAAGGCTGTGCTGTGGACAGAGCTGGGTCCTAGCGCCTTGCCCTGAGCAGCGGCCACTGGGTGAGAGCAGCCCCAGCCCCGCGGCGGCTGGAAGAGGGGTGCTCATCCCTGGTGTGTTTGCCTTCACAGCCGAAGCCAAGGCCGCAGAAGCAGCTGCCAGCGCCTATTACAACCCGGACAACCCACACACCGTCTACATGCCCACGGTGGGTGCAGCAGGCCAGTGGGGAGGGGCCGGTGGGGAGTGGGGCGGCCACAGGGGCTGGGACTTAGGGCTGGGGAGACCTGGGCTCGGTTTGAGCCTTCTAATTGACCTTTCCTTCCCTCCCTCACAGAACCAGCCTCCGCCCCCTCCCTACTACCCCCCGGAGGATAAGAAGACCCAGTAGACCCCCCCCCTCCTGCCTCTCATCACTCATCCTCATTCCTCCCCTCCCCTGGGGGCCGGGTCTGCGGTGGGTGATGGGGAGGCCTTGTTCTTCCTCCAGGTCTGACTATAAAACACTTGCCAGGAACTGCATCCATGGAAGGGAGGGGCCCCTTGACTGGGAGCTGCACCCCCAGCTCCCCACACTCTCCCGGGGCCCACAGGTGCCCAGCGCACTTCCTCGCAGCATCCGGGGCTCTCCTCGGGGCGGGCGTCCCCCAGTTCCTGTCTTGCTCTAGTAGCTTCTACCCACGGAGGGACTCTCTGGCCACCTCCTCTGCCGCAGTCCAGCTCCCTCGTTTGGCAGCCATGTTGTCCTCGGCCTCCGGTCCCCGCGAGGGCGCGGCAGCCCTGCTCACATTCCCCGCCCTCGGTCTGGGCCTGGCCATGGGGGCCCCTCCGCCGACTGTCAGCTCACATTCCGTCCCCCCAGCCTCCGGCG
>NW_005371349.1:2148663-2150169 GCF_000412655.1 Myotis brandtii
GCCCCCGGGTGCATCAGATTTGCTCCCACCTGCTCCTGAACTGGCCGTGGAGTGAGGAGATGGTTATGTAAAGAGAATTCCCTATTTATTTGACAAAACAATTCCAGTTAATATATTATTGTGAAATAAACCCTGTTTGCACCTTGATTTGTTTGCTGAAAACGTGAAGTAGTAAAAGTGAAGTAACTGGACCGTGTCTGGCTCTGTGTGACCGAGGTGGCCCCTGGGGAGGAGAGCCGTCCCTCCGGCTCCAGCTCCGAGGCCCCGGGGCGGGGAGTGTGCCCTCCTGTGGGAGTCCCTTGTTCTCGCGGCCCATTTGGGCCCAGGAAGCTAAGGCCTCTCCTGTCTCCGTTCCCCAGCGGTTGCTCAGCAACTGCCCCCCCCCATCCCCCGAGTCCCCGGGGCTGGTGCCGCCCAGCAATGCCCTGGAGAGGAGGCCTGGAGGCCGGGCCAGGCTCCCTGTGTGAGGTCCTGTGTCCCTGGCCGAGGTCACCACCCTTGGCAGTGCAGCCGGGCTCGGGCTCGGCCCCAGGAGCTGCTCGGCTCAAGAGGGGAGTCTCCAGCCGGCCAGACTGGCCCCCAGGACGTGCTGGTGCCACCCTCCTGGTGACGCTAGTGCCCAGGCAGGGGTAGGAAGGAGCCAGAGTCCATGCCCAGGCCGGTCCTCCTCCCTCCCGCCCGCCTGGGCCTGGGCAGGTCCTGGGCCCTGAGAAAGCCGAGCCCTGAAGTGTCCGCTTTCCTGCCTCTTCAGGACCAAGGTGCCCTCTGGAGGGAGGCCAGGCCCTGCCTCAGCCTCGCCGCCTCTGCCAGCCCCACTCGGGCAGCTTCCGGGCTGGCTACCCCCCCCAGGACATTCGAAGGGGCGCCCTCCTGCTGCCCTGTGGGGGCAGGGCCTTCGGGCCATCCCCGCCCGGCACAGCCTGGCCGTCACCTCGGTGGAATGTCACCTGTGGAGTGGAGCAGGCTGAGCAGTTGGCCACCTGCCGGGAGGACACCTCCCTGGAGCCCCCGCCCTGGGCCCCCCCACCCCACCGTCTGCCTCCAGCCCGGAGTTCCTCCCGGGATCCCCACGGCCAGCCCTGTGGGAGGGAGGAAGGTGCAGGCCCCAACGGGGCCTCTGAGGTGGTGAAAGCGGACCTGACCCTCTCCCCACCTGCCCTCCGCCCCTCCCGGCTCAGGGTGGCAGCCCTGGCCCTTTGCATAATCCTGTGGCTTCGCTATCTTCCCCCGCAGCAGCGGCGCGGAGGGAAGGGCAGCGGCCACCATGGCGACACTCCTGTCCCACTCGCAGCAGCGGCGCCCTCCCCTCTTGCGACAGGCCATCAAGATAAGGCGCCGCAGGGTCCGAGATACAGAGGATCCCCTGCCCCAACCGACGCGGGAGGTAGGAGTGACCTCAGCGGGGAGAAGAGCTGGCCTGGGTGGGGCTCTTTGGTCTTGGGGTGCGGGCCCCACCTCTCTGGGGCTGGGGCTGAGCGTGTGCTCGCCTCCCCTGCCTCCCCTGCT
>NW_005371349.1:2151432-2152142 GCF_000412655.1 Myotis brandtii
TCCCCCTGCTGTGTCCCAGCGGGCCCTGCTCTACGAGGAGGCTCTCTACACCGTCCTGCACCGCGTGGGGAAGCCCGAGCCCGGCCACGTGAAGGAGGCCTCGGAGCTGCTGCGCTACCTGCAGGAGGTGAGCGACCCCCCTCCCCTGCAGCCTGGACCAGGCAGCCTCCTTCCCGCCTGGCCTCTCCCACCCACGCCCGGCCCTTGCTCCTACCCGCAGGCCTTCCAGGTGGAGCCCGAGGAGCACCAGCAGATGCTACAGCAGGTCCAGGAGCTCGAGGTAGCCCTGGCTCGGGCCATCCGGGGCGAGGCCGGGGCTGGGAGTCCAGCCCCCTGTGCCACTCAGGCGCCCCCTCCTCTCTCTCCAGAAACCAGTATTTTGTCTGAAGGCCACAGTGAAACAAGCCAAGGGCATCCTGGGCAAGGATGTCAGCGGTGAGTGGGCGCTGGGGCCTGAGGGCCTTCTTCCCGCTCCTTCCTCTCCTGGCATCACAGTCTGTCCTGGAACTCTGAGTGGGGGCTCGGCTCCCCCAGACACCCTGAGGCTGCCCTGGCGCTGATGGCTCCCTGCCCGCGAAGTCTGGGGTGGGGGTGATGAAGGACCCTCCCACAGAGCCCGGCCAACACCCTCCTGCCTCTCCCCCCAGGGTTCAGTGACCCCTACTGCCTGCTGGGCATCGAGCAGGGGGTGGGCGTGCCGGGGGGCAGCC
>NW_005371349.1:2152581-2153828 GCF_000412655.1 Myotis brandtii
AGCCGAAGGCCGTGGTGAGGCACACCATCCCCGAGGAGCAGACCCATCGCACGCAGGTCATCACCCAGACGCTCAACCCCGTCTGGGACGAGACCTTCATCCTGTACGTGGGCCGAACCCAGGGGGAGGGGTCCCCTGGGAGGGAGACCAGCAGGGCTTCCTGGCCTGGGAGGGGCCTGGCTTGTGCCGAGGAGAATCCTGCTCCTGAGGCAGGGCGGACAGACAGGGCGGACAGACAGGGCGGACAGACAGGGCTGGCCGTGCTGGAGGGGTGGGGGTGCAGAGGTCAGCTTGCAGGGCTGATCTGGGGTAGCCTGAGCCTCAGCTTAAAGGAGGAGGGATGCGGTTGGGAGGGGAGGTGGAGTTGCCAGGAAGGGGCTAAGTCCACAGTGGGTGGTGCTCCCGGGGGCTGGGGCAGCTGTGGCCTGGACGATGGGTTTACCCTCCGAGGCCCTCACCCGTGTCCTCCTCTCCCGACAGGGAGTTTGAGGACATAAACAGCTCGAGCTTCCACCTGGACATGTGGTGAGGAGCAGGCCCCGCTGTGGGAGTGGGGAGACATGGGGGGCGAGGTGTCAGCCTCCAACCCACGGGGTCAGGAGCTCCCAGGAGGCCCTCCACCTCCAGCTCGAACCTGTGCCACCAGGGACCTGGACACTGTGGAGTCGGTCCGGCACAAGCTCGGGGAGCTCACAGACCTGCATGGGCTGCGAAGGTAGGTGCCGCCGGGCTCCCAGGGAAGGAGTGGGGGCTCCCCCACACACCCAACACCAGTTGCTGGGCCCGGTGGCCACACATGGGGGGCAGGTGCCATCCTGGCCCCTCAGGCTCTGGGCCCGTCTCCCTCACGCGCCCTGCCTGGAACAGGATCTTCAAGGATGCCCGCAAGGACAAGGGCCAGGACGACTTTCTGGGGAACGTGGTTCTGAAGCTGCAGGTGAGTGGGGCGGGGAAGAGGCGGGAGAGAGGCCGGAGGGGGTCGGTGAGGGCGTCGGGGGCGGGGTTCCAGGTCTGCCTCCTGGTGCCTCCCTGTCCCCACTCGTGGGCGTGAGCATCTCCTGACCCGGCCGCCAGGACCTGCGCTGCCGGGAGGATCAGTGGTACCGTCTGGAGCCCTGCACCGAGACCTACCCAGACCGTGGCCGGTGCCACCTCCAGTTCCAGCTCATTCACAAGCGGGTAGGCCTGGGCCGAGGGCCAGGGGCCTCCCAGTGGGCTGGACAGATGGGCCGCACCGGGCGTGGGGG
>NW_005371349.1:2153864-2156361 GCF_000412655.1 Myotis brandtii
CCTGCACTGAGCCACAGCCGCCAGCCGCTCCCAGCACAGCTACACGGTGCACCTCCACCTGCTGCAGCAGCTCGTGGCCCACGAGGTCACCCAGCACCAGGTACCGCCCTCCCGGGCTGGGCAGGGCCCGGTCTGCCTGCCAGGCCCTGACCCCTCCACCTGTCCCCTCAGGCAGGCAGTACCTCCTGGGATGGGTCACTGAGTCCCCAGGCTGCCACCATCCTGTTTCTCCACGCCACCCAGAAGGACCTGTCCGACTTCCACCAGTCCATGGCGTGAGCGCACCACCCCCTCCCTCCCTCCGGCCCCTCCGTGGGATAGCAGCCCGGATCTAACCCCCCAGAGGTTTCTGTTTGGCCTAAACTGTGTGTTTTCAGTTTTGAGTTCGTTGCCGACTTGTAAAATCGGGAGATTTCCGTACAGATCTGTATCGCCAGCTCTCGTGAAACCTCAGCGCTGACGTCCCACGCGGCCTCTCGCTGGGCTGCGGTGGGTCAGCGCAGAGTGGCATGTCCTCCCCAGCCCGTCACGTTGCCCTCGGGCCCACGTCACTCCCTGCCAGCACCTGAATCCTGGGCATCTGAGTTTGCCAGCCCTGCCCCAGGCCCACCCCACTTCCCAAGGCCACTGCCTTCCTGCAGCAAATCTGTGCCCTGAGGCTACTGGCTCTGCCCTGGGCCTGTCACATCCGGTGTCACAGCAGTTGTGGGAAGGCCAGGGAGGCGCACATGTGAGCTCACAGACATTTCAGTGCACACGGGGGTCGGAAGGAGGGCACAGCGGGTGCTGCCCTGAGCAGGGCTGACACTTGGCATTGGAGTCAGGGGTGGAAGGAGGCAGTGCTAGGACTGGGGGCAGCTGGGGTTCCTGGACAGGTGGGGGCAGGTGAGGCTGGGACTGGAACAGGCACCGTGAGGAGGGCCTGGTTTGCCCACCAGGCCCAGGCCTGTCACGCAGGTGGCCGCCATGTCCCGGCAGGGACAGTACCAGGGCTGTGCCCACCCCCACCCTCCCACTCGAACCTTGTCTCATCGCCATCGCCACCTCGGGGAAGTCTCTCCTGAATTATCTAATGGGAAGTTCCAGCCAGTGTTTGCTCAAGTCTCCAAATCTGATTTTTCAAAAGCAGCAAGAAAGCCGAATTTTAAAATCACACGTGTCCTAATTTAAGAGACGGGTGATTAACTTACATGTTTGAAAAGCATTATAGGCACAAAAATCCTCTGGGTTACCTTCAGCCTCGGCGGGTCAGTGGGATTCCCAGGAGGCTTCGGGGCGGGGGAGGCGCCGTCTCCCCTCCCCCCCGACCCCAGGCTGGGCTGGGCGAGCAGAGCAGCGGGAAGGGAGGTGCCCCGCCTGGCCAGGCTGAGGGCTTCCGTGTGCCACAGGCAGTGGCTGGCCTACAGCCGAGTCTACCAGAGCCTGGAGTTCCCCAGCAGCTGCCTCCTGCACCCCATCACCAGCATCGAGTACCAGTGGATCCAGGGCCGTCTCCAGGCAGAGCAGGTGGGCTGGGGCGGGGTGAGGGGTGTTGGGCAGGCAGGGCCCAGGGACGGGAGCGGCTGTGGGGGCCCCATCGTGCAGCTCGGGCCTCACAGCATCTTCCTGGGCATGTTCCTGGGCCTGCAGCGGGAGGAGCTGGCCGCCTCGTTCACCTCCCTGCTGGCCTACGGCCTGTCCCTCATCCGGAGGTTCCGCACCGTCTTCCCCCTCTCGGTCGCCGACTCCCCAGCCCGGCTGCAGTCTCTCCTCCGGTCAGTTGGTCGGGGACTGGGGAACAGCGGGGGCACCTGCAGGGATGGGAAGCTGTGGAGGGAGGGGGTGGGCAGCAGGCTCTCTGTCCTCTCAGGGTCCTGGTCCAGATGTGCAAGATGAAGGCCTTTGGAGAGCTGTGCCCAGACAGTGCCCCGCTGCCCCGCCTGGTGACCGAGGCGCTGCGGGTATGGTGCCCCCCTGGGGATGGGGAGGGCATGTGCCTGGGCCGAGCAGCCCCCCTGCTCACTGCCTCTTTGCCCGCAGACTGGCACCGTCGAATGGTTCCACCTGAAGCAGCAGCACCATCAGCCCATGGTGCAGGTGAGGGGCTGTGCAGGGTGGCGGCTGGGTGCCTGCTCTCCCAGCCCCGCTCAGCTCTCCTCTGTCCCCGCCAGGGCCTGCTGGAGGCGGGCAAGGCCCTGCTGGGCCTGGTACAGGACATCACTGGCGACCTGCACCAGTGCCAGCGCACGTGGAACAAGCTCTTCCACAAGTGAGCGGGGCGGGGCTGGGAGAGTGGGGGCAGGGGCTCCGCACGCGGCCCAGAGGGACCCCCGTGTGTGGCACCAGGTCACTGGCCCTCCCTCCCGCAGTGTTCTGAAGATCGACCTCTTCTCCATGGCCTTCCTGGAGCTGCAGTGGCTGGTGAGTCCCCGGGCCCAGGCCTCTCCCTCTCCCCTCACCCTGGCCCTGGAGCCCCGCCCACCACGCCGTCCCCTCGCAGGTGGCCAAGCGGGTGCAG
>NW_005371349.1:2156649-2157005 GCF_000412655.1 Myotis brandtii
TCAGGATGTTCAGAAGCAGGTCACTGGTGATAAAGGATGCTTTTATTTTTATTTTTCATTATTTTTAAAAATATATTTTTATTGATTTCAGAGAGGAAGGGAGAGGGAGAGAAACAGAAACATCAATGATGAATTTTTGATTGGCTGCCTCCTGCACGCCCCCTACTGGGGACCAAGCCCAAAACCTGGGCATGTGCCCTGTCCTGGAATCAAACCGTGACCTCCTGGTTCATAGGTCGACACTCAACCACTGAGCCGCTGCTTTTAGGCCAGTTGTATGCAAAACGCTGCCTGGTTATCCTTGGAGCTGTGGCTTCCCTTTACAGACTGATCCTTGCAGGGGGTGGGGCGGTGGG
>NW_005371349.1:2157029-2161633 GCF_000412655.1 Myotis brandtii
GGTTTGGAGGGATGGTGGGGTTGCGGGGAGGGAGTCTGGGTGGAGCCTTGCTTGTTCCCCTGTAGCCCCCTGCCCAGCTCTGTGTTTGCAGATGGTAGAAGCAAGGAATGCTGTGGAAGGGAGGAGGGAGGAGGGCATGGATCTCCTTTCTGACTGTTCCCCATCTCCCAGCTGGTGCCCCTGGGTGAGCTGATCAAGCACAGCACCTCGGCTGTGGATCTGTCCACCTGCTTCGCTCAGATCGGCCACACTGCCCAGCAGCTGGACTGGCCCGACCCAGAGGAGGCCTTCATGATCACGGTCAAGTTCGTGGAGGTGCGGCATCTTCCCCGCGGCCTTCCCGCCTTCTAAGGCAGCCTCATTCCCACCCACCCTGGTTCTCCAGGGCCTGCATCCCTAGTCCTTGAGATTCCTGTGCCTTCGCCATCTGCCCCTCCTGGGTGCCCCCCATTGACCACCCCCTCCTCACCCCAGGACACCTGTCGGCTGGCCCTGGTGTACTGCAGCCTGATAAAGGCCCGGGCTCGTGAGCTCGCTGCAGGCCAGAAGGACCAGGCCCTGGCAGCCAATATGGTAAGGACCAGAGCTGGGGGTTGGGCTGGGATGGGGTAGAGACTGCCCACTGCCCCTCTTCAGGAAGCTCTGCATCCCTGTGCCCTGCCTGCCCGCAGCTGTGCGTGGTGGTGAATGACATGGAGCAGCTGCGGCTGGTCATCGGCAGGCTACCTACCCAGCTGGCATGGGAGGCGCTGGAGCAGCGGGTAGGGGCTGTGCTGGAGCAGGAGCAGCTGCAGAACACGCTGCACGCCCAGCTGCAGAGCGCGCTGGCGGGGCTCAGCCACGAGATCCGCACAGGCGTCCGCACCCTGGCCGAGCAGGTACCTTGTCCGACCCACAGTGACCCTGGCCCACCCATCCTCAGCCTAGAGCCTCCCCCCAGCAGGCTGATGTCCAGCCCCACTCCTTCCCGAACCTAAACTCGGGCCCTGGCCTCCCCCTGCTGTTCTGTGTCCGCAGCTGGAGGCGGGCATTGCCAAGCACATCCACAGCCTGGTGGGCGTCAGGGAGTCCGTGCTGCCGGAGGATGTGAGTGGCCTCCCTCTCGCTGACCTTTGCCAGCTCTATGGGTCTAGGTTTGCGAAGAACAGGTTGGGCAGGAGGCTGGACGTCATGAGTGTCCGAGAGAAGTCCCCCAGGCCAGCCGTGGGCAAGGACTGTCCCCTCCTGGGCCTCCTTGGGTGCTGAGGGGGCGGGCCCGGGACATTCCCCGAGCTCTCCTAGCGCGGTGAGTGTAGGCGGCCATGGGGCAGGGTTGGGACTTTGCCGCCAAACAGACCTGGCGCAACCTTCTCGGCTGCCTCCCCGCACAGCTGCCCTGTTCACACAGCCTGCTGGCCTGTCTCCTCATCTGCCAGCAGGGATAGTAAGGCTTACCTTCGATGGCTGGGAGGTTCCTCACGAATCCATCATTATTCAGGCACCCACTTGTCCAGGCATTGCCTAGGTACGGGGACATGGGGCAGTGAGCGCCGTGACAAAAGCCCTGCCTTCCTGGAGCTTACATTCTGCTGGGGGCGGTGAAAGCAGAACCAAGTATGTCTGTAACTAGAGCTGTTGCCGTGACTAAGTATACTGTATGTGTGTGTGAGTATGTGTATATGGACACACACACACACACACACACACACACCCACACACACACGGTGCGGTAGCCAATAGGTGCTAAAGAGAAAAATGAAACACAAAGAAGTGGGACGTGTCGAAGGCTTGTATTTTCAGAGAGAGGCCTGGGAAGGCCTTACTCAGTGGGTGCCGGCGGAGTCAAGACCTGCAGGAAACAAGGGAAGGAGCAAGAGCATTTCTGGGGGAGGAGCAGCAAGGCGGGCAGGGGCCGGGTGGGACCAGGATGGGCCGAGCTGGACGTGCTGCCCGCCCCTCTCCGCAGGCCATCCTGCCCCTGATGAAGTTCCTGGAGGTGGAGCTCTGCTACATGAACACCAACCTGGTGCAGGAGAACTTCAGCAGGTCCGCAGCAGCGCTGCCCCCGGCGCCCACACTCACCCCTGCCCCACCTGCCCCCCTTTCCTGCCTCCGCATCGTTCCCAGGGGAGGAGGCCACCAGCCTCTGCTTTAGTGCTTGCTCTAGGGACAGGGAGCTCACTTCCTGATGTCCTTTCTCCATGAGCCCCGGGCCATCCGGCCTGGCAGACTGCCCCCCTAATGTCATGGGCAGCTGGCATTCCTCTCCCATGATTCAGGGGCAGTGGGGGATGAGGTCAAGGGCGTGGGGTCTGGACAAGCTGGATTCAGCCTTCAGCTTCGCCGCTGCTGGGGGATGCTCTTGAGTGGATTACTGTATAGTCTTCTGTGTAGATGATCTAGTTCTGGCCTCTATTAAGGACTAGATGAGTCACTGAAGTGCTGAGAGCAGAGCCTGTACAAAGGAGGGGGTCAGTGATGATGGTGATGGTGCCAGATCCTCCAGGCGGCTGCGGGCCCTGCCCCCTGCTCCACTCCTAGTGATGGGGGCTGGGGGGCACAAGAGCACACTTAAAAATATATATATATATGTTGTTATTGATTTCAGAAAGGAAGGGAGAGAGAGAAACATCAATGATGAGAAAGAATCATTGATAGGCTGCTCCCTGCATGTCCCCACTGGGGATCGAGCCTGCAACCCAGGCGCAAGAGCACACTTTAAAAATATATATATATATATATGTTCTTATTGATTTCAGAGAGGAAGGGAGAGAGAGAAACATCAATGATGAGAAAGAATCATTGATAGGCTGCTCTCTGCATGTCCCCACTGGGGATCGAGCCTGCAACCCAGGCATGTGCCCTGACCAGAATTGAACCTGGGACCCTTCAGTCTGCAGGCTGATGCTCTATTCACTGAGCTAAACCAGCTAGGCCAGAAGCCCACCTTCTTTATTTCTTAAGCCATAGAATGCCAGTTTTGAGCTTTGATTTTCACCTAAAACGGAATTTAATCTCCACCAAGATAGGAACTTTACTCTCCACTGTCTCAAAAGCCCTTAGAAGTGTTTGGTGCACGAGTGTGTGACTAAGTTAGCTACTTGGAATGTAGACCTCCTCGCTCTCCACTGCACATTTTCGTACTTAACCGCCTGGCTCCACTTTAACACGTGAGAGTTCAGCTATTTCAGGTGGTTATTAGGCCTGTGGCTTGGCTGCTACCTTTTCCTCCCAACCGCTAGCAGATGCTTCTCCATGCGGCGGGCTGAAATCCTATTCGTTTTGGCCACTGCCATCTTGACCCACGATCAGTCATGGGGAGCAGCCTCCCCGCCCCTTGTTTGTTGGGGTTGATAATCCTGAGGAGGCTTCTGCACGAGGTTGGGAGACATGCTGGGTAGGACTGGCCCAACTGCCCGCCCCCTGCCCTCAGGAGGCCAGCTCTCACTCCCTAGCTCCCTGCCTGGGCCCTGGCCCAGTCTCACCTGTGAAGCAGGTGGGGGGTGAGGTGAGGAGGAGCTGTGGATGGGCCTGGGTCCCATGAGGTCCTTTCTCAAAAGCATCTCTGCTTCCCCCTCTTCGTCTTTCTGTCCTGTGTCTGGCATCCCGCCGCACCTCACCCAGCCTTTTGACCCTGCTCTGGACCCACACACTCACGGTGCTGGTGGAGGTGGCCACCGCCCAGCGGAGCTGCCCCCTGGCCTGTAGGAGGCTGAAGATTGCGCTGCAGGTAAGAATCCAGTGACACAATGATATCCGTTGGTGTGTGCGCGGGGTCACCTCTGATGTGTCTGCTTATCCTCTAGAACCTGGAGATCTGCTTCTATGCCGAGGGCTGTGGCCTGCCGCCCGAGGCTCTGCACACGGCCACCTTCAAGGTACGGGCCTTTGGTGGGTCTGGGGTGGGGGGAGGCGGCCCTCCTGTGCTCACGTGTGTCCAGGAGAGCTACGTAACCACAGTACCTAGCACCAAATGAAAATGTGGGCCCGTTTAGCCCTGGCTGGTGTGGTTCAGTGGGTAGAGCCTCAAACTGAAGGATCCCGGGTTCGATTCCGGTCAAGGGCATGTCCCTCGGTTGCAATCCCTGGACCTGGGTCACGGTGCGTGCAGGAGGCAACCAATCGATGTGTCTCTCTCACATGGATGTTTCCCCCTCTCTGTCTCTCCCTTTCTTCCACTCTCTCTAAAAATCAATGGGAAAATCTCCTGGGGTGAGGATTAACAAAACAACAAAAAAACCGTGGGCCTCTTTTTCCAAAAAAAGGAAACAGCAGCAGCAGCAGAACATTAAGCCAGGCGTGAGGGTCTGAGCATGTGGAGGGGGTGCTAGGGTGGCTCGCCCCTCTGCCAGGCAATCCTGAGGGTGTGTCCCGGCCTGTGGTCCCGGCGCCCAGAGCTTTCCATGTCAGATTAACGTCGCCCTCTGGGCTGCGAGCTCCCGGAGGGCAGCGCTGGGCCGAGGCGGAGGGTGACAGTGCAGGTGACTTCTGGGCTGGCCCCGTTCACAGGACCTGCAGAGGGACTTGGAGCTGCAGGCGGCCTCCAGCCGCGAGCTCATCAGGAGGTACTTCAGCAGCCGCCTGGAGCAGCAGGTGAGGGAGGGTCCCTCCACCTGGCGCCCCGG
>NW_005371349.1:2161681-2163197 GCF_000412655.1 Myotis brandtii
TGCCCCGCCCCTAGGCCGAAACCACCACCGAGGAGCTCGGGGCCGTGACCATCAAGGCTTCCTACCGCGCCTCCGAGCAGAAGCTGCGCGTGGAGCTGCTCAGCGCCTCCAACCTGCTGCCCCTGGACGCCAACGGTGAGTGCAGGCTGCCCGCTGGCCACGCCGGGTCCCGGGGCTCTGCTCGCCCAGCAGGAGCACTGGGTGCACTTCCTCCGGATGACCGGGAGGGGGCAGTGCTGCCGAGCAGGGCACAGCCGCAGAGAGTGGAGGCTGGACAGGGGGCTGGGATATCCTTGGCCATTGTAACCACCCACCCCCACCCCCGCCACTTGCCAGGCTCCAGCGACCCTTTTGTCCAGCTGACCTTGGAGCCCAGGCACGAATTCCCCGAGCTGGCTCCCCGGGAGACCCAAAAGCACAAGAAGGACCTTCACCCGCTGTTTGATGAGACCTTTGAATTGTGAGTGGGTCCCACGCTCGCAGCGCTAACCCAGCCCTGGACCAGCTCCCGCTGACTGGGCCCAAGGGGCTCCCCTGAGGTGACCTCGTTTGGGTCCGTGGGAGGGGCACCTGGGACAAGGGTTTGCTGGCATCAGTCCCCAACCTGCTCCCTGGGAGGGGCAAGGCTGCTGGGGGAGACTCCCCATGTCACTTTCAGGGAAGGGTCCTGACCTGAAGTCCTTTGTTGCCCAACACCAGCGACGTCCCCTGGTTTAAAGCATCGGCCCAGTCAGAGCATCAGACCATGTGGCCTTTGCAATCCCTCCCTCCCCCCAATCTGGGCGTCTTCCTCCCAGTCCTGGCCTGTCCCCAGGACCAGGAGGTGAGCCCATGAGTCGGGGTGGGTGGAGTGGCAGTGTGTGGGGTGGGCAGCCGAGCCCAACTCTGCCCCCCACCCAGCCTGGTGCCTGCTGAGCCGTGCCAGAAGGACGGAGCGTGCCTCCTGCTCACGGTGCTGGACCACGACACGCTGGGGGCCGACGACCTGGAAGGGGAGGCCTTCCTGCCTCTGCGCTCGGTGCACGGCCTGCACGGGACTGAGGAGCCAGGGGAGGTGCCTCAGACGCGCCTGCCCCTCACCTACCCCACGCCCAACGGTAGGCCTGAGCCCAGCGCTGGGGGTGCAGGGGAGGGGCAGCCTGTCAAGGCTCAGACTGAGGCCCCCCCGAGGTGAAGCCATTGGAGCCAGCGTGGTGGCTGATGTTGCTGAGACCTCTGGGTCAATCAAGAAGCCAGCGTAACTGACGCCAGGCCAAGTGTAGTGACTGTCTGGTGGGGGAAGGTCACCACATTTACCTGGGGTGGCCCATCTTGCTAACAGGAGGTCGCGTTTGTGCACGTATGGGCCAGTTCTACTTCCTTGACATATATTATTAACTTTTTCAATCCGTACCACCACCCAATGAGGCAGATACTATTATTGCTATTTTATAGACAAGTAAACTGAGGCACAGAGGTTAGCTAGCCTGAGGTCCTCATATTAGAAGGTAACAGTCGCCTGCTGTCCCCTGCACTA
>NW_005371349.1:2163252-2189525 GCF_000412655.1 Myotis brandtii
ACAGGGGACCCAGTCCTGCGGCTGCTGGAGAGCAGGAAGGGGGATCGTGAGGCCCAGGCGTTTGTGAAGCTGCGGCGGCAGCGAGCCAAGCAGGCCTCCCAGCATGCCCCACAGCCTGGGAGATAGCGTGGAGGTTGGGCCCCTGGTAGGGACAGGCTTTCCTGGGAGGTCTGGGTTGTCCCCACCGCAGTGCAGCCCTCCGGCCTGGCTTAACACTCAGAAGGGCTCTGCCAGGCTGGAAGGCCGAGTGCAGACCCCTCTGGTCTCCTGCCAGAGCAGGGCCCACGGTGCTGGGGACACCACCAGCAGTATTTTCACTCCCCCCCCCCCCCCCCCCAAAAAACTTGGCCTCAGCATTCTCTGCCAAATCCCAGCACCAGGGGCAGGGAGGCGGCTGTGCATCTCCTGCCCCTGCTCCTCTGGGAAGTGCTGGCAAAGCAGGGGCTCAACCATCTGTCCCCCCGGAAACCTATTCCAGCCACTGGGTGTGGGGGGGTAGGCTCCCTTGGGCCTCTTCTTCAGCACCCCCACTCAGACTCATTGGGGCCAGGGCTGTGAGCAAAACTGCCCTGGGGGCGGGTAGCCATAATGAAGGAGCCCAGGTCCCCTCCTGACGGGGCTGCCAACACCCAGGCTAAGGAGCCTGGAGCCAGGGACCCGGCTCTGCCAGGAGAGAGCTGGCAGGAAGGGGGGCTGGCATGGAGGGCGGAAGCAGAAAGGACAGCTTGGCTAACCATATCTACTGAGGACATCTCCTCCCCGAGCCAGTACTGGCCACCTAAAAATGTTAGCAAAAATAAAAAAAATTGCAATCCATTGTCCTCTTAGAAAACATGCTGTTGGCCTACAGTGGGGCCCGGGTGTCAGGTCATACAAACCCCCGCCCAGCCTGCAGGATACCTTGGGCTGCCCCCACCCCGGGGCTTGGCCCACCCCTCTCCCCCACGTCACAGGCAGGGAGTGAGTGTGGGGCAACTGGTATCACTGATATTTGGGTCAAGAGCTTTCAACAGAACACTACCAGGCACACCCATTTCTGTGGTCCTGCCCCGCACAGGGGCCGGGAACTCCAGGGGGAGCACGGGGAGCGGGAGCCTCCCCAGGCGCAGGCTGGGGCTGAGCGGCTGCTCTGCACAGCAGGGCTTAGAGGAGCGGGTCCCAGCCCTGCCGGGGGCAGTGGCCTATGTGCTGGGAGGCAGCGCCTGAGGCCCGGTTGTCATTCTAGCTGCGTGACCCTCGTCAAGTCCCTTACCCTCTGTGAGCCTGCACAAGGGTGACGTGTGGGAGGTCTGAGATCGCTCCACAGCCCTCTTCAGCTTTGAACTTCTGAGGCCACACAGAGAGGAGCCCCTCAGCTGTTTTCTCACACCCACCTACCAGGCCAGCTGAGAGCAGGGGAGGGAGGCAGTGGCTCAGAGGCTGGGACTCGGCCCTCAGCGGGCAGGGTGGAGGGCGGGACATCTTCTCTGGGCCTGCCTTTCTCTTCATGTTTTTATGAGAAGCCCTGGTTTCCTCCGAGAAACCACTAGGGCCCTGCGTCCTTTAGGAAACAAACCAGTGGCAGCTGTCCATCGAGCCCTAAAGAGGAGAGTCGTAGGGCCAGGAGGTCTCTGTCTGGGGCTCAGGGTCCCCACAGCAACCACAGAGGCCTGGGAGCCCTTGGACCTCTGCAGGCGCCCAGCCTCAGCTGGGGCTGGGGGGTGCCAGGGGGAAATAGGGGGTGTACAAGCTGTTTCCTCAGCCGGGGCAGAGCTCCCAGCCCAGGTGGGGGCCAGGGCCCTGGCAGGCACAGCTGAGCTGGCCCACCCCCTCGTCCAGGGGCCCTCAGCTGGGGCCGCACTGCCCTCGCCCCATGCAAACAAGCTACCATTGCAAGTTCATATTTTATTCCCAATAAGTTTGGAGCTTTGTTGATTTTTGCATTTTTGTAAAAAAAGAAAGTTTTCACTTAATTCATTGAAAGCCCTTTCGTGCTGAGCACAAGGGGGGCTGGGGCCCGAGCCCTGCGGCGCTCTTGCTCCCACCCCAGACACCCAGCGCCGGCAGCGGGTGGCTGCCCTGCGCCACTCCGCCCTCCACCCGCTGCATCTGTCTGTACAGAACAATTTTAAAATGGAAGCTAAGACACACTATACATCGGACAGGCACGCACACACATGCACACGGGCGTCCGGCCGAACCGGCAGGACGTCAGCTGCACTCAGAGAGCACCAAGGAATGCATTCGGAGCCCCTCCTGGCGGAGGGAGGGCAGGGCCTGAGCCCCCTGGTCCTCAGTCCGCAGCCATCAGGGGGGACAGCTGAAGGCAGCAGGGGGTGACGGAGAGGGCAGTGCCAGCCTGGTGGGTGGCCCTGGGGCCAGGGAGGCTGCTCTGGGGACGGGGGAGGACTGAGGCAGACCCCCTGCCTCAGGAACCTGAGGGGTCCAACTCCCAGGCCTTGACCCTCGAGGGCTTCAAGGGCCTAGGGTTGGGAGCGGGGCTACTTGGGCCTGCCAGCCCCGAACTAAATATGCATTTGGTAAACCCAGGAGCCAGGCTGGCCTGGACCCCAGCACTCCCCTCAGGCCTCACAGCCAGAAGCAGGTCTACCTGGGCCTCCAAGCCCCTGGCCCTGGCCTAGGAGGTGGGGGACCAGGGCCTGCCCTGAAGGCCTCTCCTCTCCCCTCGGCCCCTTCTAGCTTCCCACCTCCCCTGCTCAGGCCCCAGGAAAAGTTAAAAATAGTTAGTCCTGCATATAAAAGAGACAAACGGACTCCCTGCCGGAAGGCGGTGGGAGAAGAGGGAGGGGGAGGTGGGAGTGGGCAGGGGAGGACTGCAAAATAGTTTCTTCTTTTAAAAAGTGCTTGGTAAGTCTGTTTTAAAGTGTGTGTCTATATCTACACACAGATATACACACAGACACTGTCACACTGCTCGCCCACGCATACCTGCACACGCACGGAGATGTATACATATACATAATCATATACATATACATACATACATACATACATACATACATATATATATATATATATACTTTAAAAAGTCCTAGGTGGGAAGATGTGAGCCAGGCCGGGGCCGGGCCTGCAGGGTCACGACTGGAGGGCGTGGGCCCGGCCTGGCTGGCAGACGGGGCACTCGCTGCCCTCGGCACACAGCTCGCACAGCACGGCATGTTGGCACGGCAGCACCGCTCGGTTCTGCTCCTGACACTTAAGGCATTTCACCGACTGCATGTGGAACACGGCCTGCGGGGAAAGGGACATCGTGGTCACTGGCCTGGCCTCGGGTCAGTAAACTGAGGCACAGTGCTCAAGAGGCATGTGTGCAGGCCCTGGCTGACAAGTCAGGGTCAGGGTCAGGGTCAGGCCGATCACATCATCTCAAGACTCCAAATTTCCGCTTTGGCTGTGGGCTCAGTGGGGGAGTCGGAGCCTGGGGGAGTCGGAGCCCGGGGGAGAGGCCAAGCGGCTGCTCTGTGGCCTCATCCCGAGGGCTTTTCCTCGAACTGACATTGCAGTGACCCTAGGTCCCCAAACGAGGACAACGGGGCCTGGAGAGGGCAGACAGCCCTGAGGGGGCATGGCCACCTGTGAGTGTCTGCTGTTCTCCAGGACCCCCAGCCTCCCCCATGCCCTGTGCGCCGCAGGATGCAGCCAAGGTAGCCCTGGGGACCTCCCCATTCTGGAACGTCTGCTGGTTCGTGCAGAGCTCAGAGAAGCCATCAGGATGTGACTTAGGTCAGCGCCTGCCCTCAAAAGTGCTGGGGTGGGCGCGGACCCACCTCCTGCTTCCTCCCTCCCCAGTGAGTGGCGTTCCCTTCCTGGCTCCCCTCCAGCAGGATGGCGTCCCCGGAGCAGTGAGGACCCACCAGCGTCCAAACACTGGCTGTGGCCTCGGATACCCCCACCCAGTGTTCCCTGACCTCCTGGGCTGACCTTGTCCACTTGCTCTAGGCGGGCCCGCAGCTGCTTTTGGAGGGAGTAGAGGGTGGAGAGCGAGAGGGCCTCCAGGTCGGAGAAGGCGGGCAGGGCCTGCGGGTCGGGCCCTGAGTGTAGCCGCTCTAGCTCCTCCCGCAGCTTCTGCACCTGCACCTCCAACGCGTCCCGCTGCTCCCGGGCCAACTCACACTCGGCGCCCGCCGCACTGGCCCGCTCACCAGCCTCCTCTGCCTCCTTCTTCCAGGCATCACAAGCCTGTGGGCCAAACACGCAGCACCTGGTCACGGTGGCCCCTGCCCCCGTCCCCTGGGAGCGGAGCGCTGGGAGCCTGTATGAGCCACTGTGGCTGCGGGGCCTGCTGGGGAGCTGGGTCAGCTGTCTGGGGAGCGGGCAGGGAGGAAGCTGACGCTGCCTGCAGAGAAGGGAGGTTCAGGACCTGCAGGAGACCCTCCATGGACAGGGAAGGGGGCTGGGCCCGGAATAGCTGCCCCTGGACAGAGGGCCCATCTCAGAACCTAGAACCTGGACGCGAGCCCTGGAGTCAGGGCTTCTTAGGAGAGCCCAAGTGGTGCTGGGACCAGACCACGTGAACAGCTCAGAGCTCCAGGTCTGGGGCACCAGCCACCCAGGCTCCTGCCGGGGGAAGGAGAACAAAACCAAGTTTCTGCTCTGTCCTCCAGGGACCCCGGCCTCCCACCCCCCGTGCCCTGTGTGAGGGACACGAGCTGGATGCCACCAGGCCCTGGGGAGGGTGGGCGTGGGGGCCCGTACCTGCTTGGCCTGCTTCCAGGACTCCTCCCACTGCTTGATGGTACTGTTCGCTTCCTCGAGCTCCTGCCGAAGCCGGGCCAGCTCGGCAGCCCCGGGTCCTGACAGGAAGGCAGGGGATGTGCCCGGGGAGAAGCTTCCAGAGGCAAAGTGCTCCCAGATGCTGCTGTTCATGCCGTTCAGACCTGCCCCAGGGAGGGGAGGAAGTTCAGCGGCCCTGCCAGGGCTCCCAGGGGTCTCTGTGCCAGGCTCTGCCAGTGCCAGGCCGGAGAGTCTGGTGGGGACCTGTAGGTGCTGCAGTTGGGTCAGACCTACTGTGATGCCAACTGCTACTTATCAGCTGCCACTTAAATTGAGTCTCAACATCCTCATCTGCAGGATGGGGTGACTCGGCCCTGGGGCGCGCTGCAGGGAGAGCAGCCTGTAAGGTGCTCATTTGTGGTGGGGACTTCAGACTACACGGAGGGAGCCTTCATGCGCCCGGGGTGAGGGCCGGGAGGGGCGTCAGGGGAAAAGACAGGCCAGGCCTCAGATGACAGCAGAGCTGCGGAGCAGGAAGAGCCAGAGCCCGCGGCCACCCCCACTTTATGGCAGTAAGTGGAGGCCAGGACACAGGCTGCTTGACTCCCACGGCCTCCTTTCCAGTCTGCCAGGCGGCCCACTCACGCTCCTCACCCACTCACCTGTCTCCCAGACATTGGCTGACACTGTGTGCCCTGCTCGGGGCCCTCGGGGCAGCCCTAGCCTCCAGAGCAGGACCCACAGCCACCTCTGGCCTCATCCTGCCCCCATTATTCTAGGGACTCCTTTCTTGCCTCCTTTCCCACTAATCCAGCCAGGATTTTCTGGAACCAAATGGATTTAAGACAGTGTCCTCCAAGCAACACCAGTGCACCCGCAACATGACGGCGTGTCCTGTGTAGAGACCCCGCCGTGTGTACTGGCTCAGAGCCCAGCTGCCTGCCCGAGGCGGGGACCAGATCACTGCAGCGACACACACCAAGCAGCAAGCGCTGCCCCGCCTCGCCCCATGCTCGGCGCACTGGCTCTCTCGGAGAGCAGCCACTCCTCAGAGAGGGCCCTCTTTTTAAATTTTTTTATTTATTTAATTTTTTCCATCACCATTCATCTCCCCTATACCCTCCCCCTCCCCCGCTTCCTCCCCCCAGAGGGCCCTCTTGACCTCTAGGTGAGGTTCCTCTCTTATTCTGAATCCCAGCCCAAGTCCTCTGACTCCACACAACTGCTCTAAGTATGACCTCATGTCTGTCCCCTGCCTCCCCCAGGGCACGGCGCCAGGCCAGCAGGGACAGTGCAGCTCACACTGTACCTATGAAACTGCTCAGTGACCGCCTGGGGAAGGAAGGGATGTGTGGCCAGTGTGCAGAGCTGCTGGCCTTCAGAACAGGGGACAAGTCAGACAAATAGGAGGCTGAAGTGTCAACACAGAACAGACACCTTCTAACTGCAGGTGCTCGGGAGGCCAAGCACAGCGCCGGGCATGTGGTCAGTGAGGCCGTCATCACCGCCGGTGCCGGGCGGGAAACGGGCACCTTGTGAAGGATCTGCCTGTCAGCCACTATGCTGTACACAAAAGTAAACTAACTGAAAATCAAACAAACAAACAAACGGAAAAGGTGCTAGGAAATCACTGTGCCGCTCTGACCTCTGCAGTGGGATGAGGGAAGGTCCCAAACCCGGTCAGAGCCCGGGGCCGGGTGCGCAGGTGCCAGCGCCCTCCGGGGAGGGGGTTTCTGAGCTTGAGGAGCTGTGGGGGGTGGGGAAGTAGCAGCTGCTGTTTATGGAGAGGCAGCAGGTTGGTCTCTGCTTGTCACTGGTTTGGCTGTTACCTCAGTGAATATTCGAGTTCCTACACGTGGCAGCTAGCGGAGCCGCAGGTCTGCACGCACCTCCAACCACTATGCCTGGCCCTGCCCTCCAGAACCCCCAGTCCAGCCAAAGGCCTTCGGGCCTGGAGCAGGGTCTCCCTGGTGCCTCTGCCTGCCAGGAAGGCCACGCTGAGCCAGGCCTGAGCCGGTCAGACCTCTCCCTGGGCCTCCTGGGACAGGCGGCTGTGACCGGTGGCTGTGAGCCTGCCTCCGGAGCCCCGGGCGCCTGGGCAGAACCGCCACACTGACATGAGGAGCAGACCAGGCCCTGGCGGCTCTGAGCTGCTTCTCAGTGCGCACTGGCCTGTGCCTAACACTTCAGGCCTCACCACCACCATATGAGGTGGGTGCTGCCACTATAGCCATTTTACAGCAGGAGAAACTAAGGCCGAGAGACCATCACCTGTCCGGGATCACACAGCTAAGGGAGGCATGGGACGGGAGCCTGACTCACCTCCCAGCCCAGAGCCCGGCTCTAACCTCCCCTCTGCACTGTCTCCAGCCCTGGACAAAGAGGCCAAAGGCACTTTCCAAAGCCCAGTTCCTGGCCCAGGTCTCCGTGCGCCACTTCTTACCCAAAGATCCATGTGATGCTGAGGTCCCCAGAAATGTGTTTTCTGACTGGCTCAGGTGGCCCTGGGGCTGCTGCAGGAAATGTGAAGACAGGCTAACGGGAGGGGACGGGGATGCTGAGTGGAAGGAGGCGGAACTGCCCAAGGAGCCCGGGATGTTCACCGGCGCAGAGCTCTGCAGCAAGCTGCCGCCTGCAAGAGAGGCCGGGAGGGGCCAGGTGAGGGAGGGAAGCCATGTGGGGCCATGCCAAGTAGGGCACTGCTCCATCCACCCACCCTGGGCCAGACGGACCCCCGGAGCCCTCCCGCCACCCTGCCCACCGCAGCCCAGTACCGATGGTGACGCTGCCCGGGTGGGGCACGGTGCTGCTATCGAAAGTCTTCTCCAGGGCGGCCACCCCAAACTCGTTGAGGTCCAGGTCATCCAGGGCAGACTCTAGGAGCAGAGCGATCAGGGTCTGAGCCTCCCAGCCTCCCTGGGCACACAATCCCCAAGCTCCAGGCCTCGCCGCTTGAACCCACCTGCCCTTCACCACCTCATCTCCTGCCCCCGCCTCATCTTCACGCTCCAGTCCCACTGGACCGTCCTCTCTTGAGCCTCTGCCTGGGGCTGGGCTGCTCCTGTCACACGAGCCCCGACGCTGTCTGCCTAGCAAGTCCAGCTCCATGGTCTCCTTTCTGAAGCCTTCCTGGACCCCCCGGGGGGGTCGGTTCCTGCCTCCTGATGTTAGGGTTCACACGTCTCATCTCTGAGCTACTGAGGGCAGGCTCGTCTCTGGGCCTTCAGTGGCTAAAGCATAGGAGGTGCTCGACAAATGTGCTCTCCCCTCTGCTGACTGGCCCAGGAGGGTGGAGCAGTGTCCCTCCTTGATGTCTTCGGGTCTGGAACCCCCGTCTCTACACTAGGGCCTGGCACAAAGTGGCGCCCATCAGTGATGCTGAAGGGGAAGAGCCGTAGCTTCGATGGCCAGGGACCCCGAGGACACCGTGCAGCCTGTTCACTGCACAAGGAAACACCGCTGTGAGGGAGTGGGCGCGGCAGGACACCTGTGGTGGAAGGAGGCCACACTCGCCCAGGGAAGAGGCGGCTGTGCTCCAAGGGCTGGCCCTGGCCCTACACCTTGGGTCCATCTCCTCTTTTTTTTAATATATATTTTATTGATTTTTTACAGAGAGGAAGGGAGAGGGATAGAGAGTTAGAAACATCGATGAGAGGAACATCAATCAGCCGCCTCCTGCACACCCCCTACTGGGATGTGCCCGCAACCAAGGTACATGCTTTTGACTGGAATTGAACCCGGGACCCTTCAGTCCACAGGCTGATGCTCTATCCACTGAGCCAAACCGGTTAGGGCCCATCTCCTCTTTAGCTCAAAGGCCAGAGTGCCTGCCCTCCGACCCCAGTCAGATGTCTAAAGCCCGAGTCTCACTCCAGAGACCTCGTGCCTCTGAGTCCAGATCCAGGCCTGGACTTGGCAACAGAAATGGCCTAATTACCTATGACCGACTCTACCGTGTCACTGGTGGGGTAGAAGGGCAGAGCGTTTGCATTCATGCCAGGGATGCTGCTGGTGCCCGCGGGACTAGGGGGAGTAGCTGCCAGGCTGGAGGTGATACTAGAAGAGATGCTTGAGGTCAGGGGGCTGCCCACGGGGAGGATGCCCAGCATGTCCTGCAACGAGAGAGTAAGGAGAGGCAATGAGATGCCCGCCCAGGAGGCCCCAGCCAGGCGCTGGGTGGGGCAGAAGGAAATGGGGCATCAGCCCTAGTCTGGTTGCCCCCACCCACTCAACACCTGGTTGGAAGGTTGGCGGTTACAGGGCCACTCACCCCTACATTCTTGCATAGGGGCCCAGATGGGGCCCCACCCACTCAACACCTGGTTGGAAGGTTGGAGGTTACAGGGCCACTCACCCCTACATTCTTGCATAGGGGAAGGGAGAAGTGAGTCCAGTGCCTGGCAGTGTGGACACTCAATAAGTATTTTTTGACTGACTGATGAGTGACTAGGAGGTGAGGGGCTCTAGGGCCTGACCCACCCTGTCTGGATTGGGGCTGGTGCCCCACCTTAATCCTGCCCTCAACTTGGGGGGAAAGCATGCCCCCCGCTCTCTGTAGCCTCCTGGGGCTGTGGGCCTGGCCTGGCCACAGCAGGTGCCAGAAGGGGGCTGAGAGTTTGGTACCTGTTTGGGCTGAAGCAGAGGCTGCTCTTGACTCCTGGGCTCTAGGGAGTGGGGTTTTAACTTGGCCTGAGGAAGGTCAGAGAGCAGGAGCTGAATGTGGTGCTGTGGAGGCCTCTGAGCCCTGGAGTCCTCCAAGCATCATCCGCCTGCCATGGCTCACTGAGGCTGCAGGGACAGCCACCGGCTCCCCCTGCACGCGCATGCCCCCGGCTCTCCCTCCCATGCCTACTCCTTCCCTCGCCCAGGAACCAAGGGGCTGTGCCTCTCCTAGCATCAGAGAAGCCCAGTGAGGGGCGGCCCCATCAGGCAGCACAGGGCAGGGCAAAGGCCGGCTGTGGCCCCCCCGCCCCCATTAAAGTTCTGTGACACCGGGTGGGGTGCTCAGCTTCTCTAGCCTTCCCATCTTCATCTGTAAAAAGGGCCGGCCCTCCTCACTCTGCTCAGTCTTGGAGGCTGAGGAGGGGGCTTCCTAGCTGCGGTCATGCTGCTCCATGGAGCAGAAGGCTAACCTCACCGGGCTGCCCCTCACCCCTTACCTGGCATTTAAAATTTTTCAGGAACTCGGCTCCCACCTGGTCTTCCCTCTCGAAGCCAGGAGCCTTCTTATAGCTGCCAGGGGCCAGGCCGGACTCCCCAGGGAAGACAATGCCCTCCAGGTTTGGGGGTTTCCTCACGGAGCCCGGGGGGGAGCCGCAGAGGTTAGACGGGCTGCCCAGGCTGCTGTTTCTACAGAGGAGCTGTGGGAAGGAAGGGAGCGGGCTGGTGGGCAAAATGCAGGCCAGGGCACGGCCTGCCCTCCACCTGCCAACGGGCAGCAGCCCACCCAGGAGACCCAGAACCTTATGCGGGAACTGTGTGTGTGTGGGGGGGGGAGGGGGCAGTGACAGAAGGCTTTGTCCCCTCTACCAGCACTACCCAGGCTGACTAATGCAGGCTCTGGGGACACTAAGCCCCACCCACCACCCACTTTTGACAGAGAAAATAACCCTGGGGCAGAAAGGGAAGAAGCCCAGCCCGACTGGCGTGGCTCAGTGGTTGAGCATCAACCTCTGAACCAGGAGGTCATGGTTTGATTCCCGGTCAGGGCACATGCCTGGGGTGTGGGCTCGATCCCCAGTGGGGGGCGTGCAGGAGGCAGCCAATCAATGATTCTCTCTCATCATTGATGTTTCTATTTCTCTCTCCCTTTCCCTTCCTCTCTGAAATCAATAAAAATATACATTAATAAAAGGGGGGAGAAGCCCAAGGCCTCCTCCCCAAGCCCAGGCTGAGAGGGGTGAGGGACATGAGAGGCAGGTGCCCACCCATCCCCTGGACAGGCACGTACAGTGCTGAGGTCAGGGGCATGTGGGCTGGAGGGGCTCACGGGCACCGAGTCTCCGGCAGCAGATGGCATGTACAGGACGGGACCCGGCTGCGTGGGGCTGGACACAGCTGAGGAAGGCTGCAGCTCATCACTGAGGGGCGGCTCTGCAAGACACGGGGCAGGTGTCGGCAGGCTCTGGGCCAGACACGCACCTGGGTCTCTTTCCCAGGACCCTGCGTCCCTGCACCTAAAGGGAAGGCTTCACCTGATCTCTACCAATATCGTGTGCCAGTTGTATTAACGGCGAGTCTTCACAATGAAGACATGGTAAGACCAGAGTCTCCATCTTATAGGTAAGGAAACTGAGGCTCAGGGAGGCACAGTAAGACCACCAAGGTGACAGACTGGGGAACCGAAGAGCGGGGACTTGCGCCCCGACTGTGGGACTCTAGGGCCTGAGCCACGAATCGGACCTAAGGGGGCAGTGTGGCATTTTGAGGGACAGCCCTGCTCTCAGCAGGGAGGGCTCAGCAGGGCAGAGCCACGTTCAGCTAGTGATGTCTGCCACGCATGTGGCACGGGGTGACTGCTGGGACCTGCCTGGAGGGTGTCGCCCCGGCCTGAGCCTGAGCAGGGTGGAGGAGGGGAGCGGGGCGAGGACACCGCCTCAGGACAAGGGGAGCAGCTTACGTTCTACATGGGCGAAGGCGCAGAAAGGTCCTCGGGGACAGCTGCCCGCCTGCTGCATGTCGTTGCACTTGGTGGACTTATAGATCTGCAGGGACAGCGCAGGCAGGGTGCCCCCGGCATGGCGGTTAGACGGCCATCTCCTCCTTCCCGTTCCACTTCCCCAGGTGTCTCCCTGCCAGCTTCCTACTCACACTCCTGAAGCAGACACTGCCACCCCCTCCCTCCTGGGATCAAACCAGCCCTGACCCCCCTCACAGGGCTCTTCCCATGCTGCTCCCCACTCAGGGTCTTGGCCAGGGCTGGTTTGTGCCCCCGAATGTGCCCCTGGGCACTAAGAGAGCCAAGATCGCAGGTAGCACCTGCTCGCCCAGGACATCCTGGGTTGGGACCTATGCTGGGCCTAACCTCCCACCCTGCTGCCTGTGGCCCACAAGGTGGTCTGTCCGTGTATCTCTCTCAGGGTGCGCTGGGCTCCACGGAACCAGGGGAAGGGACAGCATGTGCCTCTGCATACCCACACAAGACCTCGCACACCGACATGACTCCAGGCCAGGCCATGGGCCAGGGGCCGGGGAGCTATGCCTGCGAGGCTGCTGGTACGCAGGCTCACAGGCTCTGGTCTGGAACACACCAGTCCAGGGCTTTGTTTTTTACCCGGATTCTAAGCACCACTCATGGTGCAGAACCCAGCATGGCCAGGGCGCCATGCTCTCTGCCAGGCCTGGGGGGAACAGCCTGGGAGCAGAGGGCTGCCTGGTGAGCGGGGCTCAGAACAAGGGAAGTCGCTGAATGAGGGGGCAGGGCCCCTTTAGGCACTGCTGATCGGGGAGCCTGTGGCTCTAATCCCTCTTCCAGGATGGAGTCAGGGTGGGCTCTGCCTTGCTTCCCCAGGAGGCTGTGAGGCCACCGCCCGGAGAGGCCCGGCCCCGCCCCAGGCCCACCTCCGGGTGGAACTGCTGCTCCGTGCGGGTGTGGCAGTACTGGCAGGCGTCTCCGTTCTCGCACTTGCCCGGGTCTCCCCACTCATCCCCGTGTTTCACGTTTGGACATGGAGACGACCTGGTCCAGTGAGAGGGTGGGGCACATGGATGCCAGAGGGAGAGATCAGGATGTGAGGGATGCCAACTAGATCCCTCCCCGGAGGCCAGAAGCGGGCCCTGCTGCTCTGCCCGTCACCCAGCTCCTCCCACTGAGCACTATGGGGCCCAAGGACAGCCACGCCGCAGCCACCACTTTCGCCATCATGGCTCAGCCCTACAGACACCCTCTGGATTAGAGCTGAAGGGGCCTCAGAGGGTCGGACCCCAGATCCTCCTTTCATGCTGGGAGGACCCAGGCGGGCTCCCGTCCTGCTATCCTGACCAGCCCCTTGTCCCTGGGCCGCCCTGACTCCGGGAGCACAGTGGAAGCCGCCCTGCTGGACCCCATCCCTGCCACCCTCCCTCCCTGGCGGCCCTGCCTGGGAAAGGACCTGTATTTGTGCTTCCGGGGGCTCCGCCGCCGGTCCTTGCTGTTGTGGTAGTAGGGGCAGGCATAACCCTGGCGGCACAGCCGCGGCGGCTTCTTGCACGGCTCCGTCTTGTAGTTCCCCAGCACATACGCGGTCTCTGCACGGGCCAGAAGCGGGGGTCAGGCAGGGGGTGGGGAAGGGAAAGGGAAAGGAGAAGCCACTGAAGGGTCTAGGAGCTGAGGCTCCTGAGAGAGGTAGGAGCAGGGCCGCCTTTTCACGGGCCAAAGTGGAGACTGAGATAAGCCAGGCCAGACGTCAGGAGGATGCTGTCCCTCCCTGGACATAACGCTCACAGGGTGATAAGGGCGCCCGTGGGCGGTTCAAGAACACATGTACTTACATACATGCACAAGTATGCATGTGTGAAAGCCCCTGAGAAATTTGGGGTGCACCTGGGATGATGGGAGCAGAGCAAGGCATGTCTGGGGAAACTCCCCAGAAGTGCCCCTGGGGCTGTCTGGCTGGATGTAAGGGGGGTGAGGGGGTACGCCCTCCCTGTAGAGGTGGTGGTGAGCCGATCCTTTGGGCAGGAGCAGGGTGAGGACAAGCCTGGTGGAGGGGCCTGGCGTCGGTGGCCACCGTTACCTTGCCACCGCGGCTCTTCACTGAGGATCTTCTCTATCATGGCGTGGCTTGCAGCCCCAGCGGACTGACCCTCGATGCTGCCCTCCACTGTGGCCTGGCCGTTCTGCAAGGCCTCCATGGCCTGGAGCTCCCTGGGAGGAGAGAAGAGGGGGGAGGGCATGAGGGGCATGCAATCCAATCCTGCGATCCACGTGTGGTACTCACCGTGCCAGCAGCCTGGCCCCCACCCCAGCCCACAGCCATCACCCCAGCGTGGCGTCCAGCCCACCTGATGTCGTAGACGGGGGAGCGGAGGTCATGGGGCCCGTGGGCAAAAGCGCAGTGCAGGCCGTTTTTGGTGCAGTTGCCTTTGGAGTCCGTCTCGTGGATGCAGATTCCAGTTTTGTAGTAACGCAGGTGGTACCTGCGCTCAGTGTCCCCTGTGGTCCGGTGCAGGAATGGGCATCTGAAACATGGAAAAGCGGGGGGTCACTCAGCTGCGGCCCCTGCAGCTGAATGAAGGTGGTCTGTCCATGTGTCTATCTCAGGATGTGCTGGGCTGAGCGGCCGTGCACTGATGGTGAGAGCCACCTCGGTTCTGATGTGGCCCTTGGGCTTAGCAGGAGAAAGGCCCGTGTAGGGTTTCCTGCAAGTGGGAAAAGGAGAGGAGCCTCCCCCAAGTCCAGGCCACAGGAAGCCGGGCCAGGCTGCAACAGTGCCCCCCAAAGCAGCTGGCTGCTCAGACTCTGCCTGGCCTAGGACCTCTGTGGCCCAGGAGGGGGGGGGCACTTCTGAGGGCGAGTCGAGACACTCACTCGTCGCCCTCCGGGCAGAGGCCCGTGGCCTCGTCGTACTTGGTGCAGTAGACGTCGGGGCTGTAGTTGAACGTGCCGTCCCGACGGCGGATGGACCGGCGGCGGCGCTGGTTCACGAAGTGCCAGTGGAAGCAGGTGTAGGGCCGATGCTGCGTGCATTTGTGTTGCACAAAGAGCGGGCACTGCTCCGTGCGGAACTCCTTCAGGTACCTGCAGGGAGAGCCCCGTGGGGCGGGCCGGGGCAGAGAATGAAGCCTCTGGTTGCCCAGCAAGAAGTTGGCCACATACATGTCCCCCGGGGGCCCTGCTCTGGGTGCTAGTGTCACAGGGACACCAGGAGAGCCCAGAGCAAAGGCTGGACCTCAGCCTGCGGATCTCTCCGGATGCCCAGGTCCTAAGCCCGCCTGAAGGGTGGGCACCAGGACCTCAGGGCCCTCGCAGCCAGCTGTCTGCCACGGTGACCGGTGAAGGCTCCTGGTTTCCCATCAAAGGCTGCAAACCAGAGCGTGAGGAGCCTCCCGCAGACTCCCTGCGGGCTTCTCTGCTGCCCAGATCTGCCTGCCAATTGCTGGAGGCCTCCCCGTCCCAGGAGCAGCCTGGGGCTCCAGGCTGATGGCCAGGGAGGCTGCTGTTGGGAGCCGAGAGCCCAGGTCACAAGGCATCCTCTCAATTACTGACTCAGTCCTACTGTCCTACCTACCTCGTCCCAGAGGCATTTCCTAGCACCGCCCAGGGGAGTGTTTGGGCAGGAGTTCGAGTTAGCAGCATCTGAAGAAAACCTCCCTCTCAGCCTTGCCTGTGGCCAACCTCAGCCTTGCCTGTGGCCAACCGCTCATCTCCCAAACGTGTACCTGCAGCAGCTGGGTATTTACATCCCGACTGTCCTGGGCACCTGGGGGCTCTGTCTGGTCTCTGGCTTCCTCCCAACCTTCACCTCTCTCCTTTGCTCTGCACGTAACAGCCAAGACATCCCCAAAGCCCCTCTCCCATGCGCCACCCGGTGAAGGGCCCCAGGTCCCCCTCCCCCTTACAAAGCATCCGTCCAGCCATCTGCTCACTCTGCGGGTCCAGGTGGAGGCTTTCCTAGACTTGCCACCCCTCCCCCAAGGCAGGTGGTGCAGCCTGTACTCATTCCCTCAGGCCCTAACAAAGCAGCTACAAATACTCCATAGAGAGCACTGGATGACAGGGAGGAGGATGCTTCTAGAAGGGGCAGAAGGGAGTGTGGAAGGAGCCACACCTGACCTGAAGCAACAGTCCAGGCTGAGAGCAGCACCTGGAGCTGGAGAACATGGGACATTTGCTGGATGACTATAACAAGAAATAAAAATGTCTCAGAAAGGGCCAAGTCCACAAAACACCAGCGGCAGTTTCATGCTGCCGCCAGCGGCAGAGCACTGACCCTGAAGCCAGGCCTCCTCCGGTGTGGGCAGCATGGCAGCGCAGGAAGCCTGGCCTCAGCAGACAGGGCGGGCGGTCCTGCTACCAGCCCCTCAGGAGGGGCGGCCCCAAGGACCAGTCTAGGCAGCAGAGAGCCCACTTTCAATCAACTCTAATGAGATGAAGGAAACGTCTAACCTTCTGCTTAAGTCACTAATGGAACTTACCATCCGCCACCTAAGAACCAAATCCCCCTTCCCCCACGCTCTCCACCTTGTGCCAATGGGCAAGGCAGTGCCCACAAGGCAAGGAGAAAACCACGTCGAAATCACTCTTGTATTTTCAGGGATTGAAGTGAAACAGAAATGATCAGTGGAAATGCACACTGTCCTGTTAAGCTCCGACCCATCTTTCCATTTTAAAGGTGTGAACGCCCAGGATTGAAGAAACGAAATAGGCTGAGACTCACTGTTCAGTTCAACCAGCTCTCAGGAAACCCATGAGGTCCAGGGGTCTAACCAAGGAGGGAAGACTCACCCACCAACCCCTCCATCTTCCAAGATCTGGGGAGGGCACAGGGCACAGGGCCATAGGACTAAATTCTTCACTCCCATCTCCCAGGAACACAGCCACGCACTCAATGGAAAGGACTATAGCTTCAAATTGAGAGGCCTACTGTGGCCATGAGGAGTCGGAAACGACTCAGGCCCTGAGGAGGGAGATCTGCCAGGGAGAGCCATGACTCTGGCCAGCAGAGGGGCTCCACAGAGCCTGGAGGACACAGCGACTGGTCAGAGCTTCACTTGGCTCAGGAGCAGCGCCTTCATGCTTGCCCCACTGGGGGCTGGCTTTAAAGCAAAACCAGCTTTCACTCCTTCCCAAAAACATCACATTAATTATCCAAATAGTGGTTCATTTGTACATGTAAAGGATTATTATGGAAGTAACATGCCCACTTAAAGGGCAAAATCACCCTTCATCCCACCACTAATGCTAGCCTTTTGGTAAATTTCCTCCCAGTATTTTTATATAGATAGCATCATAACGTATCATCGTGCTAAATTATTTTACAGCCCTGGCCAACTTGGCTCAGTGGATAGAGCGTTGGCCTGTGGACTGAAGGGTCCCAGGTTCGATTCCGGTCAAGGGCACATGCCTGGGTTGCAGGCTCAATTCCCAGTAAGGGATGTGCAGGAGGCAGCTAATCAATGATTCTCTCTCATCACTGATGTTTCTATCTCTCTCCCTCTCCCTTCCTCTCTGAAATCAATAAAGAAATATATTTAAAAATAAATAAGTAAATAAATAAAGTTTTACAAAACTATTAATACTTTTCTCTCAAAACTTATTTAAAATCAAATCCAGTTTTTTAAAAAACCAAATAATACGTTCAACATTATTGGAGTATCTTTATTTTCTGAAATTCTAAATAAACAGCAAAATTCAGGCTACTTGAAATCTAAAAGTAATCACTTGCCCCCTAAACCAACAGTGATGACACAGAAGGGATTAACAGTAAGTCAGTAAATTATAGCACTTAAATCAAGTGCTCAGCCACCATCTTGACTCCCATCTAAACTTCAAATCCCATTCCAACCGTCTCACTGAACATTTCCATCATGTGTGTCCCTCTCTGGGGGGCGGTGGGGAGACTGTGAACACATGGAATCAGCAGGAAGGCATCAGAGGTGCCGGCAGCAACACCGTGTATGTGGAGGCAACAGGGACCAAGCAGCTGATGCTGGAATCTGAGAATCCAGCTCCCGCTGCTTCTGGAACATGCTTTCCTGGCCTCACTGCTGCCAGGACCTGCTCCCCTCCCAACAAAGTCAACTCTAGGGCAGGGTCAGCAAACTTTTTCTGTGAAGGACCAGATAGTTAAGTGTTTTATATTTTAGACTCAGAGGGTCAAGACATCAAATTGAGGATGTTAGCTAGGTACTTATATAACAAGAGAGAAAACAAATTTCCACAAATTTTTTATTGATGATATTCAAAATAGAATAATTGGCTACAATGTTTTGTAATACAGGTCTACTAATAAGAATGGACTTGGGAGGGATCATACTTGCCAGGTTGAGGTTCCTTTCATCAAAATTATAAATGTTCATCTGCTAAGGCTAATTCTGTAATAACATTTTACATATTTCATTTTGAAGGCTTGGTGTAAACTGCTTAGGTGCACAGGTAAATGGATTCTGAAATATGGAAATTTCCTTTGTATTCACATCAACATGCAAGGTCCCTGCTAGAACTGTAATTCGTGTTTGGAAATCACATCTGTGGTAAATGTGTGTACAAATGGAGATCTCACCCGTGGTGCAACTTTTGACAGTTCAGTGTATTGGGCAGCGTGACAACGTACGTGTCAAACATGAGTTGTCCAAGTGACTTTACTGCAATACAAAGTTTGCATGTAAGTGATGATTTATTTGCCTTGTGATTTTGGAGTGAATTCACTAAAAACATTATGAAGTCTGCAGCAAAAGCTAATTTCCAAAGCCATTCATTGTTCAACAATAGTAGTTGAAAATGATTCTTCTCATTCAGAAAAATTTCAGTATCAGCCCTGAACTCAAAAAATTACAAGAAAACTTTACCATTGCTAAGCCATCAAATTGTTGTGTAGTAAGGCATGTCAGAATATTCAGCTTCTATTTCTGACAAAAATTCAAGGAACTGACTGATGATGGTTAAATCCACAAGCAGGAGTGAAGTTCAGCACTGATCTTAATGGCTTGTTAACACCATAGTCAAAAATTTTCTGCAGATCATCTGCTAGTGAACAATATAGTAACTGTACGCTTTGAACACCATACATTTTCCTAAACTTTGTAAATTTATGTTGTGGAATCCTCATAACAACCTCAAGCGACACTTACCTATAATCTACTATTGTCCATATTCATATAAACCCTACTGGCTACTTTCTCCCCCCCATACATATTCCTAGAGAAATTTAGTCATAGAGTTCATACTTAATGGCTTAGCAAAGATTCTTCATTTTTAAGTTTGAGAAGAATACTTTTAACTTCAAGGGGAATTAGAGCAGATTAGTAGATTAAGAATACTAAATTACACAAGTGTGTGTGTGGTATATATATATTATATATAAATATACATACATCTTAAATATCTTAAAATTTGTTGAAAATCTTTTCTCTGTTTTGAAGAGCTTTAGGTAAATTGCTACTAGTTGTAAATTCATTTTTGTAAGGACATACATTGTTTTGACATCAAACATAACCCAGAAACGATATAATTTTGTAACAATAACCATACCAGTGGAAGTTGCCAAAAAATTACTTTTAAAAAACGAGGCCAAATAAAGCTAAAATTGGTGCTTGGCAAATATTTGGACAACTTTGATAAAGTGCTATAGAGCTATAGAGATTTGGCTTCCAAATCTTCTGAAGTGATCCTGGTTTAACATTCTCTCTGGCAGAAAAAGAAAGCAAATAAAATACGCGTCTAGTGAATTTCTCAGTGTGTCTGCACCTTTAAGGCAGGCTTTGATCCTGTAACTGGCTTTCAGCCAAAGAGCAGCTGTGGTTAAGGCCAGAATGAACCTCTTTAATAACGACACTACCCTAACAGAGATAGGTACATACACAGGAACCCACAAGTGCTATGGGCACTTCGGTAAGCAAATGCTTTAGGGCCGGGGAGCCACTCGCTGGAAAATGACTTCACCCACTCTTCACGGAAAAGTCCTGGCCCCAAGAACTAAGGAGTCATGAACGCTGCAATGTTGATATAACTAGCCCTGTGTGTCCCTGGTCCTTCTTTCTATTGCTGTTCCCTTGCCCTAAGGATCCTAGAACTGGTAAAACTGCAGAAAGTTCCTGTAAGCAGCACTGACGCCACTGACCTGGAGAATGTGTGGGGAGCGCTGAAAACCCTGGTCCACTGCTCCCTAAGTTAGGGAACACCTTGACTTGATTCAAAGTTTTCCCATCACAGATGGCCTGAAAAACCTCCAAGCTGATGAACATTTTAGTATCACATTTAAACTACACCGATGTGTTCTTTTGTACAGTGTTTTCTGTGCAACATAGTCTTTGGCCCTGGGAGAGCGGATCCGTTTACAGCACAAATCCATTGTGTAGGTACAGGCAGTGTGATGGAGGCTAGACGGAAAATGGGGACTGAGGTGAAAATGGATGCGGAGAGAGGCATGTGCTCTGAAGACAACCCTGACCCACCCGTGCCCTGTGACCTGAAGAATCTACTCTAGTGTGCATGTGGCCGAAGAAAGCATTTGCTTATGGCTGCCGAGGGAGACAGCATGCAAGTGAAAGCATTAACGTGGGCCTCGTTCCATTACTGGCCAGTACAGTCCTTACATGGTGCTAAGTGCCAAGCACCGTTTTAAGCTCTCTACATATATTAACTCACTTAATCCTTCTAGTAACTTCATGGGACAGGAACTATTGATATCCTCCGGAAACTGACACACTAAGAGGGAAGTCACGTGCCCAGTGTCCCACAGCTAAGTGGCAGAGCTGGCTTCAAACCCAGACAGCCTGGCCTTGGAGTCAGTACCCTTATTTTATTTTTTAATGTTTTTATTGATTTTAAAGATAGAGGGAGGGAGAGAGAAACATTGATGAGAGAAACATCGATTGGCTACACCCTACACCCCCCTCCTGGGGATTGAACCCACAACCCAGGTACGGGCCCTGACCTGGGATCGAACTGTGGACCTCTGGGTGCATGGAACACTCAACCAAATGAGCCACACCAGCCAGGGCTTCACCACGTTTTTCTTAACTGAGCTACAGGGAAGACAAGAGTAGCAGCAAATAAGCATAAGTGACTGGAAACTTTTCGTTCAGAACCTGTCAGGGAGGTCTGACAGGCCATAATTACCACACCATGAAATAAGTCACTAAAAATAAGAACAGAAATGTTAATTTTAACATACTCCACTGATTATTTAATATTCACTTTATGTACTCATTATAAAGGACTCTCAGTTTAATAGTAAAATTTAAGTGTGTGGGGGTTTTTAATAAGAAAATACAAGTACAGGTTTCTAATTTATATTATGTTTGGGTAGATTTGATTTAGACAAATCTTAAGGTGACAGGCTAATAAATGCCTAGCACCTCTTAGCAATAAAAGTGACATCAAAAAGATATAGCAATGCTCTTACCAAAATTAATAAAAGCTTAGATACTCTTTAAAACTATGGGGGTAGTTTTGTCAATAGGCCAAAATTTCATAGGAAGGTGGGAACACAGGCCTTCCCCCTCCTCGTTAGAAGTCATTCTGGTAGGACTCATGGTGGCCATATGGTGTTTCAAGTACTAATAGGAAACAAACACGTCAACTTAAGAATACAAAAAGCAAACTGTGATATAAAGAATAAGAAAAGGGAGGAAACATTTCAATAAGCTCAGATATGACATGATGATACTATCACAGGCCTTAGTATCTTCTTTAAATCTTAAATAAATTGCGCCACCAACAGAAAAAGTCACCTCACAGAGAATGCTATGAGATTTTTAAGTTGCTAGACTCTTTTCCATCTTCTCCTCCTCATCAGCTCTCGATACTGCTGTCAAATTCTACACACTGGCAAAGAAAAAAGGAGTGAAAGTTGAGGGATTTTATAGAGAAATAATTAAAAATCTGTTGTGATTATTTGAACTAAAATATTATAGCCCCCAATATCACTTTTTTTTTTTACTGATATCATTTTAAATGCCTAAAACACATGGCCTGTCCTTAAATGCCCATGTGAACATTAAACCAATTACCACAATACCTGAAGACTAGACTCTATTACATTCTAGCAGAACAGCCACCTTCTCTTCTATCTCCCACCCACTCTAGGAAATAACACAATTCATTTTACAAAGACACTGGGGAAATACGCTTGTTTCTTATAATGGCTGTCAGTTCAGAGGCAATTAAGACAAATTTTTTTACAGTGAGGAAGTTAATTTTACTTTCCAAGGGAGGAAAGGGCCAGTGCATTGCTGGTCAATACAGGGCCAATTCAGAGACAATTTAAAGTACAACTACCAACAACCAGGAGTCTCAAACTTGACTATTCACTTTTCATCTCAAAAGCATCTCCAAAGACTTACAACACGAGTGCACTCACTAGAAGGGATACAGCAGGGCTACGACACTGAGAAGGGGAAAGGGCCACAAGGAGCTTTTCACAAACTGCAGGCTTTGCCATACTGAACGCTGCGGCCAGGCCTGAGGGGCCATGTGCTCTAAGGCCTCTCTACTACTAGGGACTCACATACATTGATTTTTTTTTTAAACCCTTTGTTAAAAATATTGAGATGTAATTTACACAACATAAAAATCACCATTTTATAGTGCACGTTATTGTGCTTTTTAGTATATTTACCATGTTGTGCAACCTTCACCAATTCCAGAACATTTCCATCACCCCACAAACATCCCCTATATCTATTGCAATATGCACTGATTTTACCCAAAGTTTCTCTACACATCTGTTGCCCAAGCAAGTATTTAAGATGTTTGGTTGGGTGAATCTATGGAGTATCTAGATAGTAAGAAAACAATAAAGCTGCATTGTCCATAAGGTTACTAAACCCAAAATCTTGGCAACTTGAACTTTTTACCAATTGATTAAGAACAGCAGAGAAAATGACATTCAACATCCATCTTCACGTAACACATCAGTGTTCCCTAAATTCATCCAAGATGTTAAAAGAAGGGAAGACAATCTACAACGATTAACATAGCTGTCCATTGTTGCAATTTCAAGATATCGAAGATGCATACGTGGGGAAATCTCCTTTAATATCAAGTATAGCTAGATTAAAACAACAACAAACAAAAAAACTTAATAATTAAGCAAATATTGCCCCATTTGGGAAAATAATCCCTAAACCAGGCCACTAGTTAAAGTAACATAACTAGAAGGGCAACCTTCCTTCTATCACTCTTCTGACCTAGTCTCTCCTAATGAGAAAAGTAACTTTGGCAAAGTCTGGCAGGAAAGCCTGCAGATGCGGTGCTCTGGCTGCAGGGCTCTCATGACCTAAGTGAGCTCATGGCTTCTAAGACACACAGGAAGGAGACCTCACCTTCAGGCAGCGGGCTGTTGAAAGCGGGAGGAAGTAGGTCCACGAGGGTGTCTTGCTTTTGTGCACTTATCTGGGGTGCTATTTCCAGAGAAGGAGTTCCTCTACAGAGTGTGCCCAAGGTGGATTTCTCTAAGTTGCTCTCAGAGTTGTCCAGCTGCCCTCACCAATAAGTCACAGTCTTTGTAGGTTGATAGAACCACCAGTCAAAGCAGATGCATATGGATTGTGGGGAAGCCTTCTTTAGTATCTAACATAGCTGGATTAAAACAAAAAAACTTAACCATTAAGAAAATCTTCACTTTAATCATTAATTTAGATTATAGCAAATATCAACTAGGTACTAAGCTTGAGTCTACCACTAGCATGGACACTTAACACTTATTAATAGGGATTTTGTGGGTTTGGTTGAAGGCTGCAATGAACTCTCAATTTTAGTTCTATAAGAAGTTAGTTCTACTTGATAAGTAAACAAGATCCAGAAATATTTATTGTTAACTCATTCTTGCTGAGGTTGCTAAGCAACACTTCCAGTGACTCCTGCTGTGCAACAAGTTGTACTCTAGTAATATCTTTACAATTTTATTGTAATTTGCAATAATGATTTAAATACATGTTCATTTCCTGGATTTTCTAAAACACAATCAGATGCAATCAAGTGAAGTTCACGACATTTATATAATGTGCAAACTAACAAACTTGCCTCAAAATAGTTCCCTATGGAAGCACTGCTACATTACCCTTGTTTAAAGATGCCCAGGGAACAGTCCTAAATTAAAATGACGCTTGGCTAAATGAAGCTATAAAGCATTCATCCTCTGTCTACCTGTAAGAAATACCCCAGTGGCCAGAAAACTCCAAGAAACCTTCCCGGAACTACAATTTCATTTCCCTTTAACACGGGGCATTAATAAGTTTGAGAATCAACTGCAGGTGAAAGAATCCAAAAATGACTTAATGTATTTAAGACTCTTATAGGGTCAAAACAATGATATAATTGCTATACAGTAAAAAGCCCAAAGTTAGCTAAATTTGCAGATATATTTTGGAATGTAATTGCTCCAAAATTTCCCATTCTTAAATTTGTTTAATACAACTTTTCTAATATAAATAATGATCTTGTTCTGAATAAGCCTGGATGAAATTTAATCTTTGTGAAATAAAAAGACAAATTACCTAGCAAGAGATCCCATGGCTCTTGTATTGGAAGAGCACTAACATATGCACATCATCATGACTTGGGAGCTGTTCAACAGAGGGAATCCTGATATAACCATTTTCTAAAAGGGTCAGATTCCTCAGGTCTAACACAAGTGCCTGCTGAAAGGATTATTTCAAAGTTTCCCTTAAATCAAGATTATTCAAGAGATTAAAAAAATACCAACACAATAATTATTCTTCAAACTATGTTATGAATAATTCTCTTGGTTTAGAAAAAGGAGGGCTTGAACTCTAGGACTTTAGTTGTGGGACAAGAATAAAGGGAAACATACAGGAAGGCATTAGGATGAGTGGGACTCGGTTTTAATGTAAATTTCTCCCAGATTACTGCAAAGAGTATTGCATGTCACATAACCACAAAGAATACAGTTATAAAAAATACACATAATTAATGTACAATAAAATTTTGACAGGTAAAAAAACGTAAAAAAAAAAAAAAGGTCTATAGCTATCTGTTGACGGGATCCATACATTAGCTAAGGTCATATTCAGATTGAAACAAATTCTGGAAATTCATGCTGCAAGGGACAATGAAAAATTTCTGGGCAGCTCAAAATTTTACAGCAAACACGGAAATCAAAATAAAATGTTCCTGTATCCTAACCCTAACCCCCCAAAACAACAAATGGGTTCATCTTAAAAAGATAATAACCAGAGCCAACAAGGGTATAGGTGTCATCATCTGTGCCCTCATGCTCCCTGCTCCTCAAACCTGGGAAGACAAGAGGAGGAAGTTTTCCCAATCATCACAGCGTCTGGATGCCCATAGATCTATGAAGGAAGACAGCTGACTTCTATCTCTGATTTTTGGAGATATAAACACACACACACACACACACACACACAAATGAACAGGTTACAGAAAATGGATGGAAACAGCTACAATCTCCACCCACCCAACCAAACTCACAGTCGCTTTACACGCCACCTCCAGCGCCACGCCTACTCACCCTGCACTCACCCCCACCAAGGAAGGGAAAGGGAGATTTTCAACAAATGAGGACATAGACTCGGACATGAACATTTCTCTACACCGGGCTATTGACCTGTTCCACCTGTCACCTCCACAACCATCGCAAAGCCTGCGCCATGGCAACACCACACCCAAAGAGGCTGCCGAAACCAGACTCACTCACAACGTTACGGGCATTTTCCTGGGAAACGTGATCTGAGCAACCAGAGAGGATAAAGTTCCAACTTTATGCGAGGTTTGCCGATGTGCACCCCAAGACCATACTGTTGCCTGACCGCAACATCCCACCGATCAGCACTCTCGGGGGTAAGGCCCCGTCACCGCAACAAGGAGGCGGAGGAAGGACCAGCGAGGCCACAGCGCGTGGGAAAGTGAGCGAGAGCACGAGTCCGCCTCCCAGCCTCTCGCCAGGAACGTTTGACACCATCTCAGCGATGGCGGAGGACCTCACCCAGAGGCCAGACGGATGCCCCCAGCCCCAGAACTGCTCCCCGATGGGTTTTACTTGTGGCCAGAGCTCCTCCTTGAGTTCTTTCAGCTCCAACAGACGCTTCCTGCTCTGGGCTCCGCAGCGGCTCTGAAGGGTTGTGCGGGCCCCCACGCTGCAAACCTGCAGCGAGCCCCGAGGTGCATATACTTGGGGACCCACATCGCACAGGAGCCCCGGGGGCGAGGCACCCAAGGCCATCAGGGAAAGTGGAAACCAGCATTTTGCTTAATAGGAGGGGCCTCTTCTCTTTCTCCCAGAGCACCTAGCACTAGGCAGTTGCTCAACGTGCCTTCCAAAGCCATAGGAAGAAGACAGGGGCCGACAGGGGCCTACAGGGACCTGCACTTGGACACCAGCAGGCTCCGGGAAGCGGTCTCCCGTCTGGCTGGGCTCGGGCAGTGTCCGCATGTGGGGCTTCCCCTCTGATGCCACATTTCGGTTGGGCCTGAGAACAGACTTGGACCCCATCATGCTCAGGGTGCCTGTGAGGTCAACTGTGTACGTGGGAAACATACGGGCCTTGGGGACACAAAACGCCTGGACTTGGTGCTAAATCGTCATTCACAGGTGGCTCCATGGCCGGGCCCTGAGGATCTCGTCCTGGTCGTGTCTTGGACGTCTTATCGCCCCGCAAGTGCCTGGTGCTGTGGTTTGCGGTCTGAGGAGCAGTTAGGCCTCGAAGGCCCGGCCTAAGATGTGTGCACTCCGCACCCCGAGCTCCCGCCTTCCCCACTCGGCGGCGGCGACCAGTTTCCCGCCCCACGGCCCGACCAGAGGTTGGTGGCAGTTGAAGGCAGTTGGGACCGGCCCAAGCAGGTTGGAACCGGTCTGAGCCGGGCCGGAGGAGGAAGGGGGGAGGGAGAGGCCGCCTCGCGCTCTCCCTGCGCGCGTGACTCACGCTGGCCGCTGACG
>NW_005371349.1:2189622-2203871 GCF_000412655.1 Myotis brandtii
ACATGGTCCTGTCTTCCTGCCTCTTCGCCGCTCCCCTTTTATTATTCAGTCTGCGCGGTCCGCGCCGAGGACTCAGTGCGCCTGCGCCGCGCCACGAGAACGTGAAGACCCCCCGCATGGCGGCAAGGGTTGCTGGGAGTTGTGGTCCTCGGTTCGGATGGAATTTTACCGTCGGCCGAGGGTTGCTGCCAAAGGAACGGACCACAATACCCAGGGATCCTTGCAGACGGTGTCCCGGATGCGGAGGGCCCGCGGCTGCTTTTGGGAATTGCAGTCCGGCCGTGTTTCTCCCTAACGCGGTTCCAGTTTCGTAGGGGTACTTTTCCTTGAAACTGGAGCCCCTGCTATAGATGGGGCCCAGAGCTAGGGAGGCCCTGGTGACTTCTGTGAAACAGTTCCAAGTGTAATTTTACTGCCAACAGTGTAGTAATTACCTCGGCTCCAGGCTTGGTATACCTTGGGCTCGGTTCAGAGGCCGGCCCCTCGCAGAGCTTAAGAAGCTTGTGTCCTCCGTTTGTGCTGCAGGCGCCTGGGCTGCGCCAACATCATTCCTGCTGCAGATCTGGGGACTAGGCACGCAGGGAAGTCTGCCTGCTGGACGTCAGCTTGAGAAAGCTTTGCTAAAGGGGAGCTACCCGGCACGATACTCTACTCCCATGTCTTTGCTGGGGCCCCGAAACTCCACGATTTGGTTCTCTTCTCCACTCGACACCTGGCCTGACCAACTTGTTTCCAGTACATTAGGGGCCAAGGACGAATTTAATCTCCGTCTAGAATGGTCTCAGGTGCACCGGCAAGTTGCAGGAGTGTTGAGAAGCATTCGTGTCCAGAGGAAGGGCCTGGGTTTGAGTAGGAGGTGCCCTTTATAATCCACTCGAGTTTGCTGCTCTGAAGTCAGCTGTTATACTTGGGGAAATGTGTCTCCCCTCCCTGCTTCCCGCCAGTGGGGCTAAGTTTTTCACTTTGTAAAAGAAGCCAGTTTCCCCAGACCTAGCCATTTGATTCTGTGAGCTTTACAAAGTTCTTCATAGATATTTTAACCCTTTTGTTAACTAATGATCATCTCATTAAAGGAACACATTCGGAATAACCTTAGGAGTGAGGGAGTGTGGGGTGAATGGAATATTGTTTAAAAAAAATGACACCTACTTGCCCATTGTTGCTCAGTGGTTGAGCATTGACCTATGAATCAGGGAGTCAGGGGTTTGATTCCAGGTCAAGGCTCATGCCTGGGTTGCTGGCTCCATCTCCAGTGGGGGGGCTGCAGGAGGCAGCCAATCAGTGATTCTCATCACTGATGCTTCTATCTCTCTTCTCTCTGAAATCAATAAAAATACTAGTATATATTTTAAAAAGAATGACACTCATTTTTATCTAGTTTTCCGTAACCTCATATCAGAAGCTAACTTGTCAGCCTACAATGTTAAGAAACTGATATTTCTTTTTTAAAAAAATATATTTTATTGATTTTTTACAGAGAGAAAGGGAGAGGGAGAGTTAGAAACATCGATGAGAGAGAAACATCCATCAGCTGCCTCCTGCACACCCCCCACTGGGGATGTGCCCACAACCAAGGTACATGCCCTTGACCAGAATCGAACCCGGGACCCTTCAGTCCGCAGGCCGACGCTCTATCCACTGAGCCAAACCGGTTAGGGCTGATATTTATTTTTTTAAATTGACTGTTAGAGAGGATGAGAGAAGGAGAGAGAGAAACATCAATTTGTTTTTCCACTTATTTATGCATTCATTAGTTGCTGCTTCTATGTGCCCTGACCAGGGAACGAAGGTACAACCTTTGCATATGGGGAGGACGCTCTAACCAAGTGAGCTAACGGGCCAGGGCAAAACTGGTATTTCTTAAATAGGCCAAATAGTTAACCACTAGGGGCGTTAGAAGATGAAAAAATACAAAAAGACAAAAGTTGTAGTGTATTGTTTTAATCCTATTATTAAACCCCAATAATTGGTTTATGTTATCCCCAAAACACTCCAGTGTGATTTGAATGAAGAAATGTAGTTCAACCCTGGCCGAGTAGCTCACTTGGTTAGAGCATCGTCCCGATAGGCCAAGGTTATGGGTTAAATCCCCCAAGAGGGCACATACAAAAAAATCAACCAATGAATGCATAAATAAGTGGAACATCAAATTGAAGTTTCTCTCCCTTCCCCTCTCTAAAAATCAACCAATAAAAAATATTAAAAATATATAGTTCATAGTGTTAGATTTTAAATATATTTTTATTGCCGTAACCGGCTTGGCTCAGTGGATAGAGTGTCGGCCTGCGGACTGAAAGGTCCCAGGTTCGATTCCGGTCAAGGGCATGTACCTTGGTTGCGGGCACATCCCCAGTAGGAGGTGTGCAGGAGGCGGCTGATCGATGTTTCTCTCTCATCGATGTTTCTAACTCTCTATCCCTCTCCCTTCCTCTCTGTAAAAAATCAATAAAATATATATTTTAAAAAAATAATAATAAAAAAATAAATATATTTTTATTGATTTCAGAGAGGAAGGGAGAGACAGAAACATCAATGATGAGAGAGAACCACTGGGGACCGAGCCCACAACCTAGGCATGTGCCCTTGACTGGAATAGAACCCAGAACCCTTCAGTTCCCAGGCAGACACTCTATCCACTGAGGCAAACCGGCTAGGGCCACAGTGCTGAGTTTTAAATGAGTGTACATCAGGAGCTTCAAAATAAGTGTGTAGTAGTAGAATCCGAAGATATCCAAACTGCTTAATTTACAAAACAGGAACCCAAAATTCAGAGAGGTTAAGTAACTTGCACGGAGTTACTCAGCAAGTCTGTGATAGAACAGGAACTAGAACAGTTGCCTACATAACATTTTGCATTGTTTTGATTGCAGTTCTTCATTTCCTTTGTAGCTTTTCCTCCCCTGAACCAATTTAGGAAAAAGACAATCTAATTTGTATGGCTGCCAAATAAGAGGAGCAAACTATTTCCACTAATTGTCCTTAAATAGATTAACGTAAATCCATTCCTGGTTTCTCCTGGAGCAGTTTTAGTTCCTCTCTAATAATTAGCAAGATTGAAAAAAAATTACTGTGTCTCCTCTAGGAGTCATGGGACAGACAGGGTTCTGGGTCTCCTATAAGAACATTGGAACACAAAGGGGGTGTTTCAAGGAGCCCATTCCTTCTCCAGGCCATTTGGGCAGTGAAAAAAAAAAAAAGATTGACGGGGAAATAAAAACAACAACACAAAAAAATACATTTAAAATCTAGCACTATGAACTATATATCTTAAATAATTTTATTGGTTGATTTTAGAGAGAGAGGAAGGGAGATAAACATCAATTTTTCTAGTTATACCCCAAAGTATTTGACATTTCCTTTAAGATCTTAGCAATGCCCTGTTTCTCCACCGTACAGTTCTGAGAACAGGGCAAGAGCCTCTTGGTCTCTCTCCTCAGCACAGCATGAATGAAACAGAAAGCTTCCTAAACTGAGCAGAAGGCAAAAATTAAAGTTAATTTGCCCTGGCTGGTCTGGCTCAGTGGATAGAGCGTCAGCCTGCAGACTCCAGGGTCCCAGGTTTGATTCCGGTCAAGGGCATGTACCTTGGTTGCGGGCACATCCCCAGTAGGGGGTGTGCAGGAGGCAGCTGATCGATGTTTCTAACTCTCTATCCCTCTCCCTTCCTCTCTGTAAAAAATCAATAAAATATTTTTTAAAAATTAAAGTTAATTTATCACATAAAAGCTTAAATACATGATAATTAAATACACGTTTTGAATATTACAATGGAAAGGGCTGAAATAATGAGAGGGGTTCGGTGCCAGAGAGTGGGCCGAAGTCATTTTTGCCATAGCTACTTTTCCAAATTGTGCATTTTTCCCCTCATTATTGATATACTGAGAGGGGACTTCTGGCGTCACAGTACATTTTTGAGGTATTTGTATTTATTTGTAATGATTCTCTGAGTTGAAATCTATATGTAACTGGTTTTGCTAAAATAAAAAGATTTTAATAATTTAAAATATTCGGTGAACCCAGAGTAAGGACTGTGGAGTATCATACCCATGGCTCTATTTGTCAATTTCTGAGCTTCGTTTGGCTGGTCTGAACCTTAAGCCTGCTTTGGTATTTTATATAGCTGAATCATTGGAGTACTGAATCCAAGACATTTATCTACACAAAGATAGGAATTAACATTTTTACACATTTGTCATGTTTCTTCAGAAGTAATTCCAGGATATACCATTAAACACAGAGGCATATATTAAATATAGTTGTCTATTCTTTACTCTTTATAGACATGCAAATGCTTTCAAAGGATTATTCCCATTTTGGCTATGTGTAGTAACTTCACTTAGTTGAATTACATAATCCAAAACTATGTTGCTTATAGGTTACATATTGAAATCACAAAGCATTTTGTGACAGACCTAAGAACACACAAAGTGGTACTCATAAAACCATTTATTGACATTTGTTTCTTTGTAGCTATCACCCCTCCCCACCCTACCAAACAAAAGAACTGCTTTTTGGTTAAAATGTATATGAAAGATAAATAAAATACTTGCTAATATAACATGATTTACTGAATTCTAATTCTTACTTACACTACTACTTAACTATCAAAATGTTAAAATGAATTAAAACGTTTAAATGGAATATTTTGTATGAATTTTTGAATAAACTTGGGAACAAAAAAATGTTAATGAAACGTAAATAATCACAGGGAAGATGTTTTATTTTACACTGGAAAACATTTACAAAAATTGTATTAAAGTAACCTCTTCCCGCATTGATGGCATTACTTGAGGCAAATAAGGTGAAGCTTCTGCCCATCCAGACTCTTTCGTCCTGATGGGGCCCAAGACAATTTAGTTGCATTGACTTTCTATTGTAGAGCTTTGGAACCAAGGGAAGGATCCAAACATAGCTTCATTTCATCCAATGAGAAGAGCCGCTTAGTGCTAAACTATGATTCGTCCATTTCTCTTTGCTTTCATCCAATCGTTAGGCCATTTTAACAGCCAATCAGCGGCCTAGATATTCACCAATCAGAGTACAGGGCCCTAGCACGGCCTTTGTGTCGAGGGATGTCAACGCGTCGGCGAAAGCTTCGACCAATAGAAAAAGTCGTTGGTGTATGCAAATGAAGGTTCTATGACGCAGAGACGCAGCGTGAAGCGTGGGTATAAAAGCGGAAGCATCGGGGGGGTTTGGAGCAAAGCGGTTTGGTTATTCGTTGGGTTGATCTGTGCACTTAGCTCCTGGGCTGCGGCTCTTCCTTGGGCGGCGGGAGCGGCGTCACGGACTGAGAAGCGGCCTAAGACTTCGGCGTTGAGTGAGTGTCCGTGGGTTTGCCGGTGACTTGGGGCCGCGGCAGCCGTTAGGGCCTTTTAAAGTTCCCCAGGAGCTTCCCATGTGTAGCCAATATTGGGAACTTCTCACAGGGAAATCTAAAGATCAGAAATATTCAGAAGCAGAGACAAAGAAAAACATGCCAGAAAAGAAGGTAAGTTGCCGTCTCTTATTAATTTGTGAGTGATTTTTGTATATTAAGGAAATGTGCTTTTATGTTGGAAATGTTTTCCTCAATTTCACAGCTTTTTCATTGTAAGACAATGAAACTTTGACACACAGATGTATTTAACGTTTATGAAGTTAAATCTGTCCATTTATCAATCCACCTTTTCCTCCTCATGTGGTTTCTCTTTTTATTTTTGCTTTAAAGGCTAACAACAACAACAGAGGACTTCTTGGCATGATTCTCAACCAAAGTCATGAATTAAGAAAGTAGAATTGTGAATGTCTTAATTGTTTAAAATTAAACATGAATAGATCGTGTGTAAACTAGTAAACTGGCAACAAGTTAACATTAAAAAGGAAACTTTCCTGATTTCACTATATATAAAAAAGTAAAAGAAAAGCGAAGCGGTTTGGTTATTCGTTGGGGTGGTCCGTGCACTTAGCTCCTGGGCTGCGGCTCTTCCTCGGGCAGCAGGAGCGGCGTCACGGACTAAGAAGCGGCCTAAGACTTCGGCGTTGAGTGAAAGAAAATGACCCGAACCAAGCCGACTGCTCGCAAATCCACGGGTGGGAAAGCGCCCCGCAAACAGCTGGCCACTAAAGCTGCCAGGAAAAGCGCCCCCTCTACCGGCGGGGTGAAGAAGCCCCATCGCTACAGGCCCGGGACGTCGCGCTTCGAGAAATCCGTCGTTACCAGAAATCGACCGAGCTTCTGATCCGGAAGCTGCCTTTCCAGAGGTTGGTGAGGGAGATCGCCCAGGATTTCAAAACCGACCTGAGGTTTCAAAGTGCAGCCATCGGTGCGCTGCAGGTGAGACGAGGGCCGGGCGGGGGCGGGGGCTGGAGGCTGGTTTCTCGGTTTCCGCAGAGTCTAATCGTGCGCTCTTGTCCTCTGCAGGAGGCTAGCGAGGCGTACCTGGTGGGTTTATTTGAAGATACTAACCTGTGTGCCATCCACGCTAAGAGAGTCACCATCATGCCCAAAGACATCCAGTTGGCTCGCCGGATACGGGGAGAGAGAGCTTAAGGGAAGGCAGTTTTTACGGTGTTTTGTAGTAAATTCTGTAAAATACTTTGGTTTAATTTGTGACTTTTTTTGTAATAAAGTGTTTACAATATGTTGCATTTGTACTTAAGTCATTCCATCTTTCACTCAGGATGAATGCGAAAAGTGACTGTTCACAGACCTCAGTGATGTGAGCACTGTTGCTCAGGAGTGACAAGTTGCTAATATGCAGAAGGGATGGGTGATATTTCTTGCTTCTCATGATGCATGTTTCTGTATGTTAATGACTTGTTGGGTAGTTATTAAGGTACTAGAATGATAAATGTGTACAGGGTCCTTTTGCAATAAAACTGGTTATGACTTGATCCAAGTGTTTAACAATTGGGGCTGTTAAGTCTGACCATGCATCACTGTGATAGAATGTGGGCTTTTTCAAGGGTGAAGATACAAGTCTTAACCACAGTGTAATAACTTACAGTTTCCTAAAAAGAAAAAAAAAGTAAACCTGGCAGCTATAGAATACACTATGTGCATTTATAATAGCTATTTTATATATTGTAGTGTCAACATTTTTAAATTAAATGTTTTACATTCACATGTGGGAGTCTTGTCATTAAGGTGTGTGTAATTTAGGGTCCAGTTGGTGTTCTAACTAGACTGCACTTGTTTTCATAGTAGTAAAATGCTTTGCAAATAACACCTTGCATAAGTCCTCATTCTACCACATGTGAACTAACCCTCTAGCTGATAATGCAAACACTATCGGGGGATTTTATTTATAAGGGCTCTAGAATACAAGTTATCACACCAGCATCATCTGTTACTAATATTCTGACTAGTTATGGTTAGTGCAGCTTTTCTTTGTGTTGTGGTTGGTTTCATAACTAGGTTGAGTTCCTCTACCAAGAGGAGACAAGACCCGAGTTCTTTTCCTTGTGGAGTTTGTATTATAACCCTTAGCGTAAACTTGCTGTGGGGTGGGAGGGGCTCTTAGCTCCAGCTTGTTGCATCGCGGCCAGTTAAGATGGCGGCCAGTTAGCTTACATCTGGTATATGGTCCTGGGGAAATCACTTTATAGAGCTGGTCTTCCAAGTGGTTTTTAAAATTTATCCTTCTATTGAAGTTTTTAGGTCAATTATGTATGTTGACTAAATTTACAAATAAACTTGTTTATCCAACTAAGTGTCAAAAACCTAAATTGAATGTACAAAAAACATCCATTATCTAGGTTCTTTGTATCCTAAAGTTTGAGCTTAGCTTACTTGGATTTTGCTTAGACAAAGGAACCTTTTAGTTACAAAAATAACTCCAGAAACATGTAAAGACCCTCTGCTCTAACAATGCCAGGATTGCAATATTTACAGTGTCACTGCTTCTCTCCATATTGTCAAGGAATTAAAAAGCACATTCATTGCCGGTGCGAGGTAGGCCAAGGGAAGTAAATTTATTTAAAATGCTAGGGCGCAAATTGGGGATCTGTTCCATGAACCTCTGGGTGGACTGTTTATTGATCTCTATTCAAGTTATTAACAATTCCAGAGGTACAAAGCTTACTAGTCCAAGACATCTTTTCCATATGAAAGATCTGCTTTGACATTGAAGGCCAGCAATAAAGCATAGCCTATCAATGTTGGCAAGAGAGCGCAAGTGCCACCAGAAGCTGTAGCAAGACATTTATGCCCTAATGGCCATTTTTAGTAAGAATTAGTTTCAAATTTAAGGGGTTTGTCGGGAGAGAGAAACTAGAATAGGCTTGGAGGTCTAGTTAATGAGCCTAACATGTTGTCAAAGGTGGAGTTCACTGTAGCACACAGGTTTTCTAAAAGGTTTGTAACCAGCTCTGGAACAACTACCAATATAACCCCCTCACGTTGTGCATCTGAAAGATGTCCAAGCCCTAGCCGCTGGTATGTGCTGTGCTCTGGCGTGGAGCAGTGTCCAAACAAGTAGAAACAGCTGTGGTTGTGATCAGCTTGAGTTACCTGCGGTAACCCCAGTGGATGACAGTTGAACCTTCACACACACACCCACCCCCCACCCCCGTCTGCATCGTGATGCAGGAGGTTCCTGGGTTTTATTGCGTGGCTTGGAGTCTGCTTAAACAGTGCCACTTGCACGCCATACTTTATTTGAGCACCTTAACCAGAAGGCAAAAATATTTTTTGGTTCTAGGAAGCTGGTCACATAGGTACCCTGGGTATAGTGATGGAACAGTCTATAAGGAGAAAAGCAAAAGTTGGAACTGATGAAGGTATCCTGTGCCCTTGATGAACAGACAAAAATAAAAGTTTTTGAAGTTGAGACTTGTTAATGGTCTTCATTTGAATGAAATCTGTTTCACAAGTTTCCTCTGGCTAACATCCTAGAAAGCCTTGCCTTCAACTGGGGGATGAGGGGAGGGCCTTCAGTAATGAGACAGGCAGACTCCTTATCCTTAAAGGGATGTATATCACCATTTGCTCAGGACAGTGCCCATTTATGCTTGTTGAACCTGCATATTAACTGCCTCTCTTGCTGACTGGTGTGGGTCCCAGTCAGGGCACATGCTTAGGTTGCAGGTTTGATCCCCAGTAGGGGGCGTGCAGGAGGCAGCTGATTAATGATTTGCTTTCATCATTGATGTTTCTATCTCTGCCTTCTCTGAAATCAATAAAAACATACTTTAAAATAAGTATATGGAGGCAGGCATGCACTTCAAACCCAGCTTATTTCCTGAGATCTGTCCTTATACAAAAGATTCATTGTGTCCCCATTACACATCAAAGGGAGAAACAGACCCAGGAGAGACCAACAAGGACCAGCTCATGCCCCATGGCCAGGTCCCCACCCCTTGCTTTGCCCCCAGCCAGGGACCTCTGCTGCTGCCTGACCAGTGTCAGGAGACCACTGTCAGTTGGGGCAAGCTGAGGAATGACTGAGGCTGGGGCAGGTGGCCTTTCCTGAGGGCTGTGTGAGGGACTGCACATGTCCCCATGGAGGTGGTGCCTGGGCTCCACTAACCCCTCCTTCCCTTCCCACCCCCTGTTGGACATACAGGCCCCAGAACCTTTCCCATAAGCTCCTCACCTCCCAGCACTGAGCCAAGACTTAGCAGAGGGGACAGGATGGGGTTGGGTCCAAGGCCCAGGCATCACGAGCCTGTAGTCCTACTGCCGCTCACTGGCCTCTCCCTTCCCACACCCTGCCTTTGGCCAGACTCGGTCCTGCAGCCCCTGCCAGCCGCAGGAAGAGATGGCCGCGGCCCTGAGCTGTCAGCTGCATCTTCTGAGTCCGGATTTGCTCCGTGGCCTTTGACAGGGTGGTCCTCAGCCTAGAGGGCAGGAACTTCATGGACATGGGGCAGCAAATAAAGACATGGCTGCAGCTGAGCCCTCTCACAGGGGCGCCTGAGGTCAGGGGAGGGTGAGAAGCTCGGTGCTCCGAAGGCAAGGTCCCAATCTTGCCTGCCTGGCTCTGGCGTCGGGCCTGACACCTGGCAGAGGCTCCAGATATGCTTGCTGACCAACCCGAATGGTCCTGGCAGCCCCACAGCCCAGCTGGCTGGATCTGCACCTGGCACACTTGGCAAAGAACGGGGCCAGTTCCCAAGCGCCTTTGGTCACTGGCCTGGCTTTCCGATTGGGACCCTTCCATGTAGGAAGTGGGGCTCCAGGGGTCTGGGAGAGCAGCTGTGCCTCCGCCCCTCACTAAGAGGCTGAGCTGTAGGTACTCACGGGCACAGGGTGGTAGCTGAGAATGGGCTCAGGGGCAGACAGGCCCACGTTCAAGGCCCAGCTGTCCCACCTGGATGCGTTCCTTCACACATCTGTGCTGCTTTTCCTCATCTTTAAAATGGGAATAAAAACTACTTACCCAATAGGCTTGTAAGGATTTAAAGAAATAATCTGTGCAAATTCTGGCGATTTTTAAAATATTTGACAACAGAAGTCAAGGGCACTGACCAATCAGTCCACAACCAGCACTGCCCTGCAGGCTGTGTCCCAGCCCTGATACCAGGGCTGCCACAAGGTCCAGATGAGTATTATCCAGACCTCAGGAGCTGTTGTCATTAATATTACAGAAAGGCCGAGCGGGCCAACTCATTAGATAGGTTAATGCTGTGGAACAATTACAAACAGAACCTCCCAGAACGGGTGAGAGGGTGGGCCATCTTCCGAGGGCGAACACTTTCAGAGACCTTGTGGGTAGATATTTGCTTGTGAGATGTTGCCTCAAGTCCCATCAGTGAACCAGGCTGTGATTGCAATGGAGAAGCCAGAGCTGCATGGCACGTGCAGACCTTCATCACAAAAAAGAATGAGCGAGTCTAGCAGGGAGGGCCCAAGGGCTAAGAACTGGCACAGAGACCTGGCCAGTGTGGCTCAGTTGGTTGGGCATCATCCTGTGCACCAGAAGGCTGGGGCTCCATTCCCAGTAGGGGGTGTGCTGGAGGCAGCTGATCTTTCCTCCGTGCCAGCCTTGGTCTCAGGGGCCAGGCTGTGTCTGCCTCCCGGCCAGAGCGTGAGCGCCCCAGGCTTTTACCTGTCTGGCCAGTTGCACGCAGGAGAGTCCACTAATATCTGTTGCATGATTTGCTCTCAAATCAATGTTTCTCTCTCTCTCCCTCTCCCTTCTTCTCTCTCTAAAAATCAATAAAAACCTTTTGGGGGAAAAAAGAATTGGGTGCAGACAGACTCCAAGAGAAAAGAGACTCCGCTGAAGCACCTGTCCTCCATGGTGGGCAGGTCTCGCCATGGCCTGGACAAAGGTGCCTTGGTGACTCTAGGCCTGCCAAGGGTTCGGGGAAAAAAAAGAATTGGGTGCAGACACAGACACAGACTCCGGGAGAGAAGAGACGCCGCTGAAGCACCTGTCCTCCATGATGGGCAGGTCTCGCCATGGCCTAGGCCAGGGGTGGGTAAACTTTTTGACTCTAGGGCCACAATGGGTTCTTAAACTGGACCGGAGGGCTGGAACAAAAGCATGGATGGAGTGTTTGTGTGAACTAATATAAATTCAAAGTAAACATCATTACATAAAAGGGTACAGTCTTTTTTTTTTTTTAAGAGAAAAGACTCCGCTGAAGCACCTGTCCTCCATGGTGGGCAGGTCTCGCCATGGCCTGGACAAAGGTGCCTTGGTGACTCTAGGCCTGCCAAGGGTTCCAGGGCCCAACTGGCAGGGGTGGCATTCCCAACCCTGGAAAGTATGGCCCTGTGGTGGATATTACTGGGGCTTCTATCTGGATGCCTCAGTCCTGTGTGACAGCCGGCTCTGCTTGCGGATGCAAGGGAGAAGACAGGCTGTGGGGTGCAGTGTTCCCATTAAAGTTCCACCCCCTCCCAATCTTGTAACATCAGGCCAGGAAATGGGAGGGAGGGTCAAAGGTTAAGGCAGACTTCTCAACAAATTTCATGAAACATGCTAGATGGGATTAAAAAACTGAGTAGGGCCCTAGCTAGTTTGGCTCAGTGGATAGAGCGTCGGCCTGCGGACTGAAGGGTCCCAGGTTCGATTCCGGCCAAGGGCACATGCCCAGGTTGCAGGCTCAATCCCCAGTAGGGGGCATGCAGGATGCAGCTGATCAATGATTCTCTTTCATAATTGATGTTTCTATCTCTCTCTCCCTTTCCCTTCCTCTCTGAAATCAATAAAGAAATATATTAAAAAAAAAAAACAAAAAACAACAAACTAACTGAGTAGCTCAGCCAGTGTGGCTCAGTGGTTGAGCATCGACCTAGGAACCAGGAGGTCAGGGTTCGATTCCCAGTCAGGGCACATGCCCGGGTTGCGGGCTTGATCCCCAGTAGGGGGGCGAGCAGGAGGCAGCCGATCAATGATTCTTGCTCATCGTTGATGATTCTATCTCTCCCTCTCCCTTCCTCTCTGAAATCAATAAAAACATATTTAAAAACAACAACAACTGAGCAGAGTCAGATCTTTGAGCATTAGCTCCCTTGTCTCTGGGTGTGGGCTGCTTCCTGGAAACACACACACACACACACACACACACACAAAACCTTAAAAAACAAACAACAAAAGCCCAAACCAGAAATGAGTGTGAACACAAATAAAATCAATGCTTCGGAGTCTGTCTTGAGCAAATGGAAGCGTTACCCTCTTAGGTCCCATCCAGGTTCTCCAAGAACAACTACAACAATAAAAGGATGAGGATGAGGCACGTGGACGTGTTCTCTTTTGTTGTTCATCCTCACCCGAGGATGTTTTTTCCATTGATTTTTAGAGAGAGTGGAAGGGAGGGGGAGAGACAGAGAGAAACATTGTTATGAGAGACACATCAATTGGTTGCCTCCTGCACCTGCCCCAGCCCTTCAGTCCACTTAGCAAAACCGGGGAGGGCACATGGATGTGTTTCCAATCAAAATGAAACGACGGAAATAAAAAACAAGTGTGCGGGCTTCGCAGCAGTCAGGATTCCTCCTCCCTCTCCTTACTCAGAAAGCTCTTTCCTCCTCGATTCCCAGTAGGGGGTGTGCTGGAGGCAGCTGATCTTTCCTCCGTGCCAGCCTTGGTCTCAGGGGCCAGGCTGTGTCTGCCTCCCGGCCAGAGCGTGAGCGCCCCAGGCTTTTATCTGTCTGACCAGTTGCACGCAGGAGAGTCCACTAATGTCTGTTGCATTAATGGGTGACATAATAATAGCGAACACTTCCTCTGTGTTTACTAAGTGCTAGTGCTGGGCCGGGCACTCAATCAAGATGATCTCATTAGTGTTAACGAGGCCTCTCTAGCCTCCTTTTACAGAGGAGAGACCGAGGCTCAGAGAAGCCCAGTCACCTGCCCGAGATCACACAGTAGCAAGGGAAGAGATCTGGGCTCAGGACGGTTGGACGTCAAGGCTGAGACGGGTAAAGGATTCCTGGAGAAGGGGGGTGTTGCTTCGCACATCGCTGCCCCAACAGAGCGGCACCTCCTTGGGGAGACATGGCTTGTGGGTTGAAATTCATTCCAACTTGCCCCAAGACCTGCTACACATACCGTACAGCTCACCCGTTTAAAGTGTACAAACCCTTGCCCTGGCTGGTTTGGCTCAGTGGAGAACGCACACAGGCCTGCGGACTGAAGGGTCCCAGGTTTGATTCTGGTCAAGGGCACAGGCCCAGGTTGCGGGCTCGATCCTCAGTAGGGGGTGTGCAGGAGGCAGCTGATCCATGATTCTCTCTCATCATTGATGTTTCTATCTCTCCCTTCCTCTCTGAAAGCAATAAAAATGTTTTTTTAAAAAGTGTACAATTGCGTGGTTTTAGTATATTTACAGATACCTACAACCACCACCACAGTCAATCTTAGGGCATTTGGCTCAAAGAGAACTCAGTACCCCTCGCTATCACCCTCTCACCCCGCCACCCCCATGTCCCTGCGCCCTCAGCAACCCCTGCTCGGGGCCAGCAGCCCGACCTACCTTAGCAGCGGTGGTCGGTCCTTCCAGGACGGCGGGGCCCACTGCTGTCCGTGCCTCCCCCCTCCCCCCGCCGCCTCAGCCCTGCACAGCCCGGAGCTGTGCCTGCGTGTCCACCCCGGGAAAGGAGCCTGTGGACAGCCACTCCCTGGTCACCACCAAGCTCGGCTTTACCGCTATTTACACGGAGGGCCAGGCCACGCGCTTGGAGACCCGTGAGCAGGGGCTGGTGACCTCGCACAGCTGCAGGACGTTAGGACCTAGTCTAGGAGGTCGGCCGGGTCGCAGCGGGGTCGCTCTGGCTGCGGGTGGGGGTGTGGGCACAGGGCCAGGGGAGGGCG
>NW_005371349.1:2204377-2212961 GCF_000412655.1 Myotis brandtii
ACTTCAACTCCAGCGAGTTTGGGGGCCGAGCACGTGGGAGGGACCCTGGGACCGGACGTTTCTCACGTAGGAAGGGAGGAAGGGCGATCCGAGAGGAAGTAGCCGGGAGGGGGTGTGCCGAGCCTCTTCGCTCCAGCTCGCCCTCTGTGGACCTTACCAGCAACCTGGGGCCACTTCAAAATGTGGGCCCCCCCGTGTGTCGCATGTGGAAGGAGGTGCTTCAGACTGGCTTCCATGAGGCCCTGCAGACCCTGCGGGAGTAGCCCTAAGCCTCCAGCCTGGTCCCCGTACAGAGCGGAGACAGGCCCAGAGAGGGCTAGCGGTCTGCTCAAGGTCACACAGCCGGTGCTTGCTGGGGCTTCCACGGGACCCAGGAGGCCTCCCGGCTCTCAGCCAGGGGTTCTTTGCACCCCACCCCGCAGCTTGGCAAGTGAGTGGGTACAGCACACCTGAGGTTACCCCCAAATGGGAAGGCGTCGGATGGAGCTCCTGATTCTGTTTTCCTTTTGAGCTCGCGGCTCCCCTGTGCCCACAGCTGGGCGCCCACGTGGAGGGCAGAGTCCAGGTGTGCTCTCTGCGCTGGTCCCGCCCCTGCAAATCCAGGGGGCAGGGCCTAAGCCCCCAAGGCCAGCTCAGCGCTCAGAGGCTCTTCCGAGACACTGCCATTCCTTTCCTGTTGAGCCTGGAGGTCGCGCTCCTGTCTGTCCCAGGACCCACATTCCTCCGGACTTTCGTAAGAGAGGGGCCTCATCCCTCCGTCCCTCCGTCAGCTGGCGGGAGCTTTGCATACCCTTTGTGTCTCCTGCCAGGCTCTGGAGCTGGTGACGGTGATGGTGGGCAGCCCCCGGGCAGACGGCCTCGTCTCCCTCCTCACCACCTCTGAGGGCGCTGACGAGCCCAGGCGGCTGCAGTTTCCCTTGCCCACAGCCCAGCGGTCCCTGGAGCCTGGGACCCCCCGATGGGCCAACTATGTCAAGGGAGTGATTCAGCACTACCCAGGTATGGGCCCGGGCCTGGGTCAAGTTCAGCAGCCAAAAGCACCACCTCTGTCATAAAACCTATTAGCGCACCTAGTCCACTGTGGGGTAGGCTTGCAGGATAGAGCATCCCATTGTACAGATGAAGAAACTGACACCCTGAGCGGGTCCAGACCTTGCCCTGGGTTGCCCATTACCTGATTGGAGGAGTCAGGAGTCAAACCCTAACCTGTGGCCTCCGGAGCCCTAGACCAGGAGGACTGGGAAGACTGTGTCCCAGGAACCTCAGGGTGGAAGGATGGAGGGCCGTGGGCCCCTTGGCCCAGCAGGTGGGTGGCCTTGGACAATTGAGACCCATTCCTGGAAGCAGGCACCAGGCAGTTGCCTCACGTCATACCGAGATACAGTACGTGCCTCCCTGTGCCTGTCCTCCCAGGCGGCGCAACTGACCCTCACCCACTGTTTCCCCCGCAGCCGCCCCCCTCCCTGGCTTCAGTGCGGTGGTGGTCAGCTCAGTGCCTCTGGGGGGTGGGCTGTCCAGCTCGGCCGCCCTGGAAGTGGCCACGTACACCTTCCTGCAGCAGCTCTGCCCAGGTACCTCCCAGAACCCAGCTCCCACCCAGCCTGCCCTCCCCGAGCCCTCCTGTGGTCGGCTTCTTCTGTGGCTCTCAGAGGGGGCGGGAACCCACCTGCCCCTCGTGCCCCCTCTCGGGCCCCAGCCTCCCCATCTCACCCTGCGCCACAGACTCGGGGACAATAGCTGCCCGGGCCCAGGTGTGCCAGCGGGCCGAACACAGCTTCGCAGGCGTGCCCTGCGGCATTATGGACCAACTCATCGCTCTGCTGGCGCAGAGGGACCACGCGCTGCTCATCGACTGCAGGTTAGGGGCTCCCCTTGCACCCCCCCACTTCTGGGCAGAGCACGTCCACTGCGGGGCCTGGCGGGCAGACACTTGGCCTTGTCATCTCCCCACTCCACCTGCCTCCCAGGTCCCTGGAGACACGCCTGGTGCCACTGTCAGACCCCAGGCTGGCTGTGCTCATCACCAACTCCAACGTCCGCCACTCACTGGGCTCCAGCGAGTACCCGCTGCGGCGCCGCCAGTGTGAGGAAGTGGCCCGGGCGTTGGGCAAGGAGAGCCTCCGGGAGGTGCAGATGGAGGAGCTGGAGGGTGAGAGCTGGCGGGGTGCGGTCTGTCCTGGAGATAGCGGGGCCCCCTGCCGGGGCTGCCGGGGCCTCATCCCCAGGACCCCGGCCATGCCTGCCCACTCCCCGAACACTGTTAACTTCGGGCTCCAACCCCAGCAGGGCTGCTTGCAATCTTAGTACCGTTGTGCCTAATGGGAGGCCTGTGGACAAGTACAAAGAATAAGCACTAAGGCCACTACCGGGAGATAGTATATTTCCTTCCGGTGTTTTTCTACATCTATATCTTCCAAGTGGAATCCCCCTTTGAAAAATGTTTTCAAAGCTGAATATTGTCACCCTCTCCCTTTAAAAAAAATGTAACATTATTCTATGCCATGAAAGGCCCATCAACATGGCTTTTATAAGCTATGTAATATTCCGGCATCCAGGTACATGGTAATTTACTTAATCACTTTTTTTAAAACTTTTTTTAAAATGTATTTTTATTGATTTCAGAGAGGAAGGGAAAGGGAGAGATGGAAACATCAACAATGAGCCTGGCCAGTGTGGCTCAGTGGTTGAGCGACAAACTATGAACCAGGAGGTCACGGTTCGATTCCTGGTCAGGGCACATGCCCAGGTTGCAGCCTCAATCCCCAGTAGAGGTGTGCAGGAGGCAGCTGATCAATGATTCTCTCTCATCATTGATGTTTCTATCTCTCTTTCCCTCTCCCTGTCTCTCTGAAATCAATAAAAATATATTTTAAAAAAAACAAAACTAAAAACATCAACAATGAGAGAGAATCATTGATTGGCTGTCTCTTGCATGCCCCCTACTGGGGGTCGAGCCTGCAACTCGGCATGTGCCCTTGACCGGAATCGAACCTGGGGACCCTTCAGTCCTCAGGCCAAAGCTCTATCCACTGAGCCAAACCAGCCAGGGCTTTAACCACGGTTTGATAATTACACCTGTGATGATCAACACTGTGATGAGCGTTTTAGCCATGTCTTCCTCTGCATTCTCCTATTCTTAGGATTAGATTCCTAGGAGTAGGCTCACCGAGTGAGAAGTTTTCAGGTTCTGATACACATGGGCCAGGAAGGTAGTCGATTTAAGTAGCAAGGGGCCCTGGTGCTCGGGGCTGCGGCTTGCCCTCTCCCCTCAGTGTGTGTGTGTGTGTGTGTGTGTGTGTGTGTGTGTGTGTAAGTGTAAGCCTGCTAGTTCCTGGTGTGCCCTGTGCCCTTGCCTGTGCCCCTCCCGTCCCCACCTCTGGAGCCCAGCCCTCGGAGGCTCCGTGTGGTGCCCTCCTGTTCTCCCTCCCGCGGCCTCCAGGAGGCAGCATTGCGTCCCACTCACCTTGGACGCCCAGGTCTGGGACTTTAACTGCTGGATATGAGCACCCACTGTGTGCCAGGCGCCCTGCCGGGAGCTCTGCAGGTGTCAGCCCACCTGGTCCTGGGCGCCCCGAATCGGGTGGGTGCCCCACTACACAGCTGAGGGGAGGCGCTGGGAACTGAGTGACCAGCCCAAGGTTCTACCACGGCCTGGCCAGAGCCAGGCCTCCCACCGGAGGCTCCCCCACCCCCTGGAGCCATGGTGCCGTCCCCCACATCCGCAGGGGCCCTCGCCAGTGGGTGGCGGTCTGCTGACCCCTTTCCTCTCCAGCGGGCAGAGATCTGGTGAGCAAGGAGGGCTTCCGGCGGGCGCGGCATGTCGTGGGGGAGATCAGGCGCACGGTCCAGGCAGCGGCTGCCCTCAGCCGGGGCGACTACAGAGCCTTCGGCGCCTCATGGTGGAGAGTCACCACTCCCTCAGGGATGACTACGAGGTGAGCTGCCCGGAGCTGGACCAGCTGGTGCAGCCCGCGCTGTCTGCGCCCGGGGTTTATGGCAGCCGCATGATGGGTGGTGGCTTTGGTGGCTGCACGGTGACTTTGCTCGAGGCTTCCGCTGCTCCCCAAGCCATGCAGCACATCCAGGCGCAGTATAGCGGTACCGCCACCTTCTACCTCTCCCAGGCCGCCGACGGTGCCCAGGTGCTGCCCTTGTGAGCTCCCCTGGGGTGGCCCACGCGGGCAGGGCCTGCCGGGCAGCAAGCAGGAAGCTCCGTGCCGCTGGCGCCTGCCCTCCGCACCTGAGCGCTCAATAAACTTGTGCCTCAGAAAAAAAAAAAAAATTAGACATATGAAAGAAGGTGAAGGGATTAGCCAAAAAAACCTATACCGGGGTGGGCAAAAGTAGTTTAGAGTTGTGAGTACATGAAACACAAAGTTTATAAAGTTATTGTCATAATAATAACTTGAATGTCTTTTCCATACAAACTACTGTAAGCCTACTTTTCTCCATCCCTGTAGGTAAAACATAGATACAAAACAGTGTGGTGATAGCGAGAGGAAAAGGAGGTTAGGGGCTAGGTGGAGGTGGGCAAAGGAGGTGGATGGAGATGGAAAGAAACTTTGCCTGGGGCAATGAACGCCTGCTGCAGTGTGCAGATGATGTTTTATTGAGTTGTATACTTGAAACGGGGTTTATAGCCGCATGACGGGTGGCGGCTTTGGCGGCTGCACGGTGACTTTGCTCGAGGCTTCCGCTGCTCCCCAGGCCATGCAGCACATCCAGGTGGGTGGACGCTGGGGCTGGGGCGAGGCGGGAAGCAGGTTCCCAGGGCCCCGCCGAGCTCAGGCCTCTGCCTCTCCCACAGGCACAGTATAGCGGTACCGCCACCTTCTACCTCTCCCAGGCCGCCGACGGTGCCCAGGTGCTGCCCTTGTGAGCTCCCCTGGGGTGGCCCACGCGGGCAGGGCCTGCCGGGCAGCAAGCAGGAAGCTCCGTGCCGCTGGCGCCTGCCCTCCGCACCTGAGCGCTCAATAAACTTGTGCCTCAGACCACAGGACCTCTAGAGGTGGTGTGTGCTTGGCCAGCAGAGAAGGGGGTGTCCGACCCGCTCCCCGGCTCTGGGCAGGCCCCCGAAGACTGGGCAGGGCGGAGCCACACGGTAGCAAACTCTTTTATTAAGTGCAGAACAAAGCTGGGTGCTTGTCATGCTGGTCCCGGCTCTTTGGTTACAAATGCGCTTGGGTGGGATGGGGGTGGGGCAGCCAGAAGGGCCTTCTGGGACCTCTGCCCCCTACATGCCCCCCAGAGGGCACCTACCCCCAGAGGCTCTGGTCCTGTGATCAGCATGCGGGCGGGTGGGGCCACCAGGGGTCCAAGGATGGTGTAGCTGAGGCAGCACCGGGGAGGGGGGGCAGTGGGGGCCCAGGTTCGAGGACGCCTGGTCGCGGTGGGGAGCTCAGGTCTGGAAGAACTGCTGGTCCACCTGGCTGCCGAGGGTCCCACTGGTGGTCAGCGTCTGGCTCACAAACTCCTGGGTCACGTGCCGGGTGAGGGAGCCGCCTGCCTCCAGGCCCCGGGGCCCCAGGGTCAGTCCGTCTGCAGGGGAAGAGGTGTTGAGCGACCTGTCTAGCTCCCTGCCCTCTTTGTCTGTTAGCTCTGTCTCCCCCAGGAGAGCCTGGGCCCCCACCCGGCCACTCACCCAGCAGGAAGGGCTCGGCGGTGCTGGTGTGGGTGGTGGTGATGCTGCTGTACTCGCCTGGCAGTGGGTGCTGGTAGAGCCCGGAGAGGACACCCAGCTGTGGGAAGGGGCCTGGAGTGGACAGATGAGCCCCTCAGGGGATGGTGCCAGAAGGTGCGGTCAGAGAAAGGATGGGGGTGCGAAGGGGCAAGGTGCCCTACCTCCATCCTGGGACTCAATGGTGATGATACCCTCACGCTCCGGCCCAAAGCCCTGAGTGGTCCTGGCCTGCACCTTGAACTTGTAGGGCACGTTCTCCCGGAGGCCCGGCACCGTCAGCCTGCTCTCAGTGCAGTCACCATCCACCTGGAATGTAATGGCTGGCTCTGGGCCGGGGAGAAGCCTTTAGCCTCCGTGGCTCCCTCTCCACCATCCCTTGGCCACCCCTGACCCTGGGGCGGGCAGCACCTCCTCCGTGGGCCATCTCACACGTGACCATGTAGCCCAGGATGTCTCCGTCAGGCCTGCGCGGCCGCTCCCAGCTCAGCTGCAGCGAGTCTGGGCTCAGGGCCGTGAACACCAGTGGGCCCGGGGCGCTGGGCGTGCTCAGGGTGAAGGCGGAGCCTGAGGCAGCAGAGGGAGAGGGTGGTGTGTGGATCTAGCACATCTGTAGAAGCAGGTGTGGGGGTGAGGGTGGAGGGGGAGCAGCTCACCTGGCAGGGGTAACAGCGGGCTCTGAGGGTGCACCTGTGACTCAATGGTGATGACACCCTCGCGCTCGGGGCCCCAGCCTTCCTGGCTCTGGGCCCGCACGCGGAACACGTAGGAGTGGTTGGGCAGAAGGTCTTCCACCACCACGGAAGTCTGCCCGGGGTTGGGGATGTTGAGCCGATGCAGCTCACCTGGAGTGGGGTGGGGTGGGAGCAGCTTTATTCCCACTCCTGGCCTGGTCTTCCCCCCGGGCTGCTGCCAAGACCTGGCCAGCACCCACCCAGGAGCAGCTGGTTGGGGCCAGCCTGCTATGGTCTCATGGGTCAGGTTGCCGCCACACAAGGGAAGAGGGGCCTGAACTGCTATGGCCCAGGTCATGCTGCTGAGAGGATGTCGGCCCAGAAAAGTGCCGGTTCCCACAAAGCCATCTAGGCCAGCAGAGGGCCTGGGTCCTGGGGCCAATGAGGCCTCGTTAGGCAACATCTTGCCCCGGGAGTAACCTGGGGAGCCCCCGGGAAGTGGTCGAGGGCCCAGAAGGGCACCGTGCGGGGCATGGAAGTGAGACCCTCTCAGGCTGGGTGGTGGATTCCTGCCACAGCCAAGTGCCCCTGGTGTCACATGTGGCCAGGCCTCACCGCCGTTCAGCAGCTGGTACTCCACGCTGTAGCCCTGCAGCGCCCGCTCGCACTGCGGCTCTTGCCAGCTCACTTTCAGAGACGTGGGCCCCAGGGCTGAGAACACCAGGCGGGTGGGGGTGTTGGGCAAACCTGCAGCCAAGCGGGAACCTGGAGACAGGAGGCCACAGTCAGCCTGGCTCAGGGTCCCCGGGCAGGAGTCCAAGTTCAGCTCCTGACCTCCCTCAGCTGTCGCACCTACACTGACTGCTGGCAAGGTGGCTCGCTCACCCGGCAACAGCCTGTCCAGGCCGCCCAGCACCTCCCGCCTGTCCTCAGGGTGGGTGTGGGCCCTGCCTGTGCCAAGCGCCGTGAGCCCCCACCCTCGGCTGTCCTGGCCCCTCTGCCCCAGCCCGGCACCCCTGGGAAGGCGAGGCGGTTAGGCATCAGCGCTGACGTGGATGGAATGGAGGGGATGCAGGGTCATGGGCAGTGACAGCACTGGTGTGGATGACAGATGGAGCAGGACAGCTGTGGAGACACGATGGCCACGCTGGACTACCTGGGCCCCAAGGGGGCGCTGCTGGCTGCGCAGCCAGGATTATAGAGTCTGGTGAGTCCCTGGAAGGGGGGAACCCCTTCATCTGAGCCCGACTCCAGGACCCCAAGGTCCAAGACAGCGGAAGCCTGCTCCTCCCGCCTTCCCAGATGGGAGGGAGGCCTAGGGTGGGACAAAACAGGAATGAGGGGGCAGGAAGTATGTGTGTGTTGGAGGATGGGCGGGGGGACAGCAGGCCGGCAGCCCAAACCTCCAGGAGCCGGAAGAAAGGAGGGGTCAGCCCGGCCGGCGTGGCTCAGTGGTTGAGCATCAACCTATGAACCAGGAGGTCACGGTTCGATTCCCGGTCAGGGCACGTGCCCGGGTTGCGGGCTTGATTCCCAGTGGGGGGCGTGCAGGAGGCAGCCGATCAGTGATTCTCTCTCATCATTGATGTTTCTATCTCTTTCTCCCTCTCCTCTAAAATCAATTAAAAATTTTTTTTAAATTTAAAATAATATATTTAAAAAAAAGAAAGACAGGAGGGGTCCGCGGGAGAGGCAGGGCTGGGGTGCACTCACTTTGCGAGGAGAGGGAGGTGAGGGTGGAGTAGTCCCTGGGCAGCGTGCCCGAGTGCTCCGTGCGGGTCAGCGAGTGGTAGTCCCTGGTGAGGGTGGAGGAGGTGCTGAGCACGCGGTGGGGCAGGTGCGGGCTCAGGTGGGTGCCGTAGGAGGCGTTGGTCGTGGCCATCCTGTGCAGGGAGTTGGCGCTGCCCGGGAAGGCAAAGTCCATCCGTCCATTGACCAGGTGCTCTGCAGGGGAGAACAGGGTCACCGGGGCAGGCCAGCACCGGGAAGCCCTGGGCGTTCCGGGTCTGCCTGTCCACTAGAGGCCCCCCTTGGCCCACGAGGGACAGAGGCCCGGTGTCCCTGGAGGAGTCCAAGGGGCCACACGGGCTTCTGCAGCCCGCGTTCTCCGGCCGGGCACCATGCCACTAGGACAGGCGCTGCCCAAATGCTGCCCTAGGGGTGCTTCGGCTCCGGGGGGAGGGGAGGAAGGTCTGCCTCCAGCCCTCGCTCAGCCCCTGGCAGGGGCGGGGCC
>NW_005371349.1:2213344-2215986 GCF_000412655.1 Myotis brandtii
AGGCGCAGGCCCTTCTCCCGCGGGCGCGCAGAAGAGCCCTGCGATGCGCCAGTGCAGCCTGGGGGGCAGCTGGAGAGACCCCTGGCCAGCCCGAGACAGGGGCAGCCCTGGCTTGGTCACCAGCTGTGAGGGCTCCCTGCTCTGAGCCTCAGTTTCCCTTCTGTATAATGGAGAGAGCGATCTCTTCCTTGCCAGCCTCCCAGGGGACAGTTCCCGAAGCCGGAATGTTGTGTGTGTGTGTGGGGGGGGTCAGTAGCAGTTGAACCGGGGCTCCTCTTGCCCCCAGACCCTGAGCCCTCTCAAGACGCCCAGGCTGAGGTTCCTTAAGCCCAAGCTCTGCCTGGTCAGGGCAGGAATGTGGTCCCTGGGGCCTGAGGCACAGACAGTGATGAAAGAAAATACAGTCCTGGAGGATTTGCACTCATGGCATTGTGCGAGGGCATCCCATTGCACAGATCAGAAAACTGAGGCACAGAGCCCGTAAGTGATTTATCTGAATTCCTGCAGTGGAGCCAGAAGCTCAAACTGTGTAGCTGGGGATCCCAGCTGAGGGCTCTTTGCGCCGCAGTAGGAACAGGGCAAGTGGCTGCCCCGGGCCTCCTGGCCACGCCTGCCTCCTCCCTCACAGCCCTGCCCCTGGGAGGCCGCCCGGGGGTCCTGACCCCATGGCACAGCTGGTGAGCCTTTCGGCTGCAAAGCTGTGTTTCCGTGTGGTCCCGTGGGCGTGAGTCGAGCACGTCTGCCCCAGCAGGTGTCTCCCTATCTCGTGCACAGATGTGCACCTGTTTGCACCTGTGCCATGTGCGCTTGTCCCTGTCAAACTATTGACCTGAGAGAGTTTGACCTTCATGCCCAGAGGTCACGGGCCCCTTTGTTCTCTCTGGACACTAGTGACAGCCCCACCCTCTACCCGGACCCCCACCTTCCTCTCGGGGATCCTACTCACCTGTGTCGTCGGAGACGCTGGGCCTCTGGCTGCCAGATGGGGAGCGGAGGACTTCGTCGCTGTACATGAGGTAGCCCTCATAGTCTTCCCCGCCCTGCGCGTCCACGATGGGGATGTCGGGGATGATGGGGACTGCAGGGGAGGGAGGGTGAGCCAGAGCCCCGTCTCAGCCTCCTGCACCCCGTCTGCCCCCTGCCTCCTCGTCCCCCACTCACTGGACATGGGCCGCTTGGGCTGGGTGGCCAGGTTGATGATGGCCTCCCGCTCGGGCCCCCAGCCTGCCCCGTTGCGCGCCTTCACCGTGTAGCGGTAGGGCTGGGACTCCCGCAGGTTCTCAATGAGCAGCATCCGCTTCTTGGGGGTGTCCACCAGCACCTTCTTCATGGGCCCGATGGGTCCTGGGCGGGGGGAGTGCTTCAGAGGGGTCTCCCAGGTCCCGCCTGGCCCCGGCCTGCCTCTGACACCGCAGGACAGGAATGGCACCCGGGGGCTCCGGGACAGGCAGGGAGTGAGCAGTACTGAACCCCTGCGGGTGCCAACCCCTGAGCATCGGGCGTGACTGTCGCCAACTCTCCAAAGGGCTCATCACTAAGCTAAGTGGCAGCATCAGGTCTAGACTCAGGGTGGCCCCAGTGTCACCTCTACTAATTGGTAAAGGATCCTGGGAGACCAGCCAACATCTCAGTTTCCAACGCGGTCCAAAGGAGGTTGTGGAAAATGACACCTCATACCCTTGGTGTCCACCCCCAGCCAAGGACTAGGCTCAAAGGACTATGACGAAGACCCATCAGCCTGGGGGGCGGGGGGGATCTCTAACTCCAGGGCCCAGCCCCTTGCATCCTGTCAGCTGGTGGGAGCAGGGGAGAGGGCACCGAAGTGCTGATGCCCTCGGGCTGGGCCCCACATTCAAGCTGAAGCCGTGCACCGAAACCCCCCGCCATGAGCTTCTGTCGGGGTGCCTGTCACCCCTGGGATGAAAGGCAGGGTCAGAGGCGACCTCCTGACAGGGACTCAGTGCTGTGAACTCAGAATGAGCCAAGGATGTGACGCGGGTGCTGAGGAGGTTGTGCGTGGTGTGCCTGGCTGGCAGAGCCACGAGCCCGGTGCCCAGCACCACCAACCCCGCTGCCCTCTGCCCAGTGGGCCACCCAGGCAGCTGAGCCTGACCCTCGCAGGGGCCACAGGTCAGAGGGGGTGGTGAGCTCTCCATCCTGGGACTGACCACCCAGAGGCGAGGGTGCGAGGAGGAGGTCCCTGTACCAGGTAAAGGCTTGGACCAACTTCCTCCAATACTTTCTCATCTGGAAGATTGGCAGGGATCGCCCACACTTGCCTCCCTTCCCAGACTGGCTCTGCCAGGTGCTCCGGCCTAGGGCCGCCAGAAAACATGGTATGAAATGTACTAAAAAACTTGTTTATCGGAAATTCAAGGTGTCCTCTGTTTTTATTTGCTAAGTCTGGCAACTCGACTCTGCCCCCAAGAGAATGGTGTAAAAGCTAGCCGTTCTGGTTACCTGTATGGGAAGGCACCTCTGCCTGTGAGCCCGCAGCACATGTGTAACCTCCCGCCTTCCACCCCCTCCAGCCCCGGAAGCTTCTGGGCCTGAACCAGACCTAAACCGAATGATGCCTCAGGCGACCAGATGCAGGGGCTCATCCACTGAGCAGGACAATGTGGCCTCCCTCCCACTTTCGG
>NW_005371349.1:2224493-2229532 GCF_000412655.1 Myotis brandtii
GCGAGGAGGAGGTCCCTGTACCAGGTGAGGGTTTGGACCAACTTCCTCCAATACTTTCTCATCTGGAAGATTGGCAGGGATCGCCCACACTTGCCTCCCTTCCCAGACTGGCTCTGCCAGGTGCTCCGGCCTAGGGCCGCCAGAAAACATGGTATGAAATGTACTAAAAAACTTGTTTATCGGAAATTCAAGGTGTCCTCTGTTTTTATTTGCTAAGTCTGGCAACTCGACTCTGCCCCCAAGAGAATGGTGTAAAAGCTAGCCGTTCTGGTTACCTGTATGGGAAGGCACCCCTGCCTGTGAGCCCGCAGCACATGTGTAACCTCCCGCCTTCCACCCCCTCCAGCCCCGGAAGCTTCTGGGCCTGAACCAGACCTAAACCGAATGATGCCTCAGGCGACCAGATGCAGGGGCTCATCCACTGAGCAGGACAATGTGGCCTCCCTCCCACTTTCGGCCCCTCCCCTTCCACGGCTGCCACCCCGGGGGCGGAAGGAGGGGCCTTACGGTTGTCCTCGTTGACCAGGCCGTAGCAGACCTCGTAGGCCGTGATCTCGCCGTTGGTCTCCGAGGGCTCAGCCCAGCTCAGCTGGGTCACCGTGGAGGAGACGACGTTGAAAGCCAGACGCCCTGGCTCATTGGGTACTGGGCGGGGGGTGGGCAGGAAGAGAGCTGTCAGTGGCAGAAGAGGGCGGAGATCTGGGAGGTAGGGGGCAGGGCTGGGCAGACAGGCTTCGGGGAATCACAGGGATGGACGGCTGGTCGGCCGGTCGTGGCGAGGCCTCACCTTCCTGGTGGGTGCGGCAGGACACCAGGGAGCTGTAGGGGCCGTCGCCCTGCGTGCCAAAGGCGCACACCTTCATCTCGTAGTCGCAGTACGGGTACAGGTTGGTGAGCTCCACCGAGGGCACCTTGCTCTCCAGCACGTGGGCTTCCGAGTCGGAGTCCCCCTGGATCCAGTACCTCACCTGCTCGGGGGAGGGGCTGGTCAGTGGGGAAGTGCGAGTGCCAAGCAGCTGGGACCTCCACTGACCCGCCCTACTGTCCCCTTTGCACAGGTCAGACACCAAGGATCGGAGAGATTGAGTGACCTGCCGGGTTCACACAGCAGGGCTGGGGGGGGTGGGCGCCTGGGGGACGGAGGGGCCATGTTCCAGGAAGGAGGGAACATATCTGAAAGCTCCCTGGGCACAGAGGCTCGGCCCACTGGGGCCAACATGCCCTCGCTCACCCTCATGGCCCTCTGGCCCTGGGAAGCCACCTCCCCATCCACCTCCCTCATCGGCCCTCTGCCTTACCCTGTACCCTGTTGGTTTGCCAGGAGGGGGCAGCCAGTTGAAGTGGATCTTCCGAGAGCCGGCGGCTTTGGCGTTGGGGTTCTGTGGGGCGCCCAGGACACTGTGGGAGACTGGGAATGCAGACTGGGTCTGGTTCTGGAAGGTCAGGTCCAGTTCGTCTGTAGTGGGTGAAGCCAGGGCGGGCAGCCAGTTGGGATATCCCCTCACCCAGCAGAAACTCACTCTCACCACCAGGGGGCGCAGGAGGCCCAGTGCAACACCCAGCTGTGATGGACTGACACCTGCCCTGCAGTCTCCCTCCACCGGTGCCCCCACGGGGCCGCAGGGGGCATCCTGCCAAGCTTGGTGGAGGACCCAGGAGGGTCTTTGGAGAAAGGAGGAGGAGGAGGGAGATCGTCTGGCAGCCAAGGGAATGTTCCCCACGAGGACATCTGCTCCTCCTCCCAAGAACACTGCCTCCTCTCCCATTTTCCCCACAAGCGCCTCTGGAATTGTTAAATACCAGGAGGCCGAGGACCCATCAGACTAACCCTTTCACCCCTAAAGCGGAAGTCAGAGGGCCTAATCCTGGGGTTCACGGTGAGCATCGGGGTGCCAATAAAATGCAGGAGCCTGGACACATTCGAATTTCAGAGAAGCAACCAGTGCTTTCCTCAGGGCAGGACTATCCTAAGTGCTGCAGGGGACAGACTGAAGGCTCTGAAATGGAAACGTGGCTGGGCGCCCTGTGTTTTTGTTCGCCGAGACCGGCAGCCTTCGCGGAGAGAGCCCCAGCCTCCCCTCACCGCCTGCCTAAACGGACCCCAGGCTCTGCCCACCTCGGTCCCCGATGACGACCGTGGCCGAGTGGGGCTGGCCCAGGCGTGCCCCGAACTTGGGGTTGCTGAGTTGGATGTTGAAGCGGCGGACCTGGCGGCTCCGCAGGAGGGAGTCCACCTCCTGCAGCTCCAGGAGCTTCACCTGCAGCTCCTTCCAGGTCTCCCCGGGCTGGAACAGCAGCTCGCCCTCCGTGGGGATGTAGTCCTGGGAGTGGGAAAGGGGTCAGACCGGCCACACCCCCCACCCCGACCTCAGGGACACCGCGGACCATCACACACAGGCTGTCCCACGTGGACATACGTGGCTTGGTTCATATGGCACCTCCTGTGCGCCACTCGACAAATATTAGCTCATTTCATCCTCAGCAGTGTGAGGTAGAGAGAGTATTGTCCCATTTTATAGATGAGGGACTGAGGCCCACAGAGGGGCAGAACCGTGCCCAAGTTCACACAGGCAGTCGTGGGGGAGCCAGGATTTGAACCAAGGCATAGAGACAGGGATGCACCGCAGATCCGAGTCCCCCACAGGCAGGCGCTCATCCCACGGAGCCGGGATTTCAGGTCCCCACACTGTGGCTCTGAGGTCTAGGACCCTGCCAGCCCCCGGGCCCTGCCTGCTGGGTGGGGCGCCTCTATCAGCTCCGGCTTCCCACCCCCAGTGCCCCAGAGCTTCCCTGAGCGCCCCACGTGTGCGCAGTGAATCAACTGAAACGGTGGGGCGGCAATGCTCACATCGGACCACTAGGTGGCGCTCCGAAACCAACATTTCAATTCCAGGCACAGCTGGTGAGGACCACTGTGCCTACCAGGCAAATTCAAGCGCTGCAAAACCCAGCAAGCGAGACAGCTGAGTGTAAGAAAAGCTGGAGTCGCCTGCAAGTCAATTGACCTGGGCTGGCGGGGAACACAAAGCTGGGAAATGCTCTGGATTAAAGGAGCCTAAAGACAAACGTGATGCCCGCTCTCTGCTTCCTGGAGTGGGAGAGGCAATCATGGACACACTGGGACACGTGAGCACAGGGAGCTCCGAATACGGACTAATTATTAGGTGCGAGTATGATGGGAAGTTTCTTAAGTGGTAATTAGGTTGTAGTTCTGCAGGAGGAATGGCAGGTGCTGCAGACGTATTTAGGGCCACATGAAATCTACAGTTGTGGAGAGTTCAGCACATAGAACGAAGCCAAATCCTCTCTCCCTCCTCCCTACAGTCATACAGATGTGGAACTGTACATACGTCTGTATCCACATCATGCATGGATACCTAGATCTGTATAGAAAGAGAAAGCAGATAGTAACAGCTGGTGGATCTATCTAAAGGGCACACTTATGCTAATTTTATTAGTCTTTCCATTTTTCAGGAGGTTTGATGTTTTTCAAAATAAAAAGTTGGGAAATAATAAAAAAAATTTTTTTTAAATTGCTAAATACCAAAAGCATTTTTATAAAAGCCTAACAGGACAGCTGGAATCTCTTGAATATTTATGGCCTATTCCGTGAAATTTCTGGACATACAAATTCTCCCTTGGAATTTTTATTGGGAGCATTGAATCAGGAATGAAAACCGTTCCTCCCGATAAAAAGAAGATTCGGGTGTGGCCGGGCTGCCGGACGTGCTGAGTGCATTCTCCCTGCCTTTGCCAAACGGCCCTGTGGGCCCAGTAAGACTAGATTTTGTTTTTTGAGTTAATTTTTGATTGGAATATTTTTAATTTTTAAATGTTGGCAATAAACTCAGAAACACAAACAAACAAACCTGCAAGTCAAACCACGCACATTCATCTACAGGCGTCCAGGGACCCAGGCAGCCGCCATGTCCGCCCCCGCCCCCCCCTCCCAGGATGTGCCCTCAGCCCCAGGGCGGAGCTTACCCGGTTGCCCTGCGCCGTGTTGTCCTGTGTGCGGTAGGAGACCTGGGACTTGCCGTTGTCCAGGATGCGCCGGACGACGGGAATGCGGGCCACTTGCTCCCCACCACTGACCAGGTACTCAGGCTGCTCAAAGGACACTATCCCGTTGGCTGCAAGGGGCCGGGCAGAGTTAGAGGGTCCAAACCTCAGTCCCCTCTCCACTCCTCTGCCCGCCGGCCCCGCCCAGCCCAGACTCCAGGAGGCTGCCTGTCACCCTCACCCCACCACTCTCTGGGGAGGGCAGAGGAAAAGAATGGGCCATTTTTCCAGAAAAAGTTGAAGGGGCTGGGACAGTGTCCAACAGACACCCTGGAGGGGCCGGGGCAGAGAAAGGAGGCCGGGTGGAGGCACAACCGAGGGGAGGCCCTGAGTCCAAGGAGCAGGGGGGCGGGCAGCTTGGGTGTCCGTGATGCGAAGCCTTGCCCACCCTCTAGATAGGCCTGGGCACAGGGGGCCCACTCCTTCCTGCTCGGATGGCCTGGCATTTCAGGGAGGTCCAGGCAACGGCCTGGTTCAGAGGCCGGAGGGGAGGGAGCAGGGAGGGATGTGGGATGGCTCCAGGCAGACCCAGCACCCATGAGTGAGTGTAACGGAAGCTCCGCGCAGAGCTGTGCGGCCACACGCTCCGTGTAAAAGCCCGAAGCCCATTTTACAGATGGCGAAACCAAGGCTCGCAGAGGTTAAGTGACCTGCCCAGGCCACACAGCCAGGCCCCACTTCCACTCGAATACAAGGGCCCCAGCTCCCCGTTCTTATTTTATTTTTTATTGATTTTAGAGAAGAAGGAAGTGGGAGGGAGAGAGAGAAACATCAATGATGAGCCCACTCGAATACAAGGGCCCAGCTCCCCGTTCTTACTTTATTTTTTATTGATTTCAGAGAAGAAGGGAGTGGGAAGGAGAGAGAGAAACATCAATGATGAGAGAGAATCATTGATCGGTTGCCTCCTGCACGCCCCCCACTGGGGATGGAGCCTGCAACCCGGGCATGTGCCCTTGACCGGAATCGAACCTGGG
>NW_005371349.1:2230999-2232218 GCF_000412655.1 Myotis brandtii
ATTTTTCCATTGATTTTTAGAGAGAGTGGGAGAGGGAAAGACAGAGAGAAATATTGATGTGAGAGAAGCACATCGATTGCCTCCTGTACGCGCCCTGACCAGGGGCCAGGCTAGGGAGGAGCCTGCAACCGAGGTACGTGCCCTTGACCGGAATCGAACCTGGGACCCTTTGGTCTGCAGGCCGATGATCTATCCACTGAGCCAAACTGGTTAGGGCCTGGCCCTATTTCTTAACAGCCAGGTAACCTCAGGCAAGTTACTGAACCTCTTTTAGCCTCGGTTTGCAGGGGGCCACCCTGGTCCTGAGTGGACCCCTTGGTCTACCTGTTTGTACAGGGCTGGCTCATAGTAGGGCTCATGTCAGTATTTCTCAAATGAAGGTCCTACCCCGTGACAGACATACGGGACGGAAATGGGGTGGGGCTATCCCACCCGAGTCTTCAACTCACTTTTTCCCGGCGTTGGGCTGCTGCCTGTGGGGACAAGAGGGGACGTGAGCCAGGGGGCCTGGGGCAGCCCCCGCCCCCACCCCGCGCACCAGGGCAGGACGCACCGGAACTTGGTCTGCTGGAGCTTGTGCGAGCCTGCGATCTGTCTGTACACCTCGTTCAGCTGCCAGGCAAGGGCGGGCATGAGGCTGGGGCCCCGGGGCACACAGTTCCCAGAGGACCTGCCCGGGCTGGCAGCCCCCCCCCCCCACCCCCCCACGGACGCCCATGGCCTCATCCCTGCCAGGAACCGCTCAGAGGGAACAGATCCCAGGAGACTCCACACCAGGCGCATGTCCAAGGAGGCCCCTGTCCTGCGGGCACATCCAGGTCCCACGGCGCTTGCCTGGGGCTCTCCCCCCACTAGGTCTCGCCCAGGCCCCGAGCAGCCGCTGCCCTTACGTTCTCCTCCACCTCCTGGCGCAGCTGGTCACATTCCCGCGTGTCAGGCTTCAGCAGGTTCTCGGTGCAGAGGCGGGCGAGGCGCAGGGACAGCCCGTAGGGCACTGGGGGCGAGAGGGAGGAGCCGTTAGTTCCCTGCACGGCGGGCACCACGGAAGCCCCAACTGGCTGGCTGGCTGGTGGCCGGAGCCTGTAGCGCCATCACGAAGGGCAGAAGGTGGCCAGGCCCGTGCCCGCACCCAACGCTCGGAGAAACGGGAATGGCGGGATCCTGGACCCGGAATGGCAGTGAACGTGCCCCAGGCGCCAAGGGCACCGCCAGGGGCCGC
>NW_005371349.1:2251321-2252042 GCF_000412655.1 Myotis brandtii
GAGAGGGAAAGACAGAGAGAAATATTGATGTGAGAGAAGCACATCGATTGCCTCCTGTACGCGCCCTGACCAGGGGCCAGGCTAGGGAGGAGCCTGCAACCGAGGTACGTGCCCTTGACCGGAATCGAACCTGGGACCCTTTGGTCTGCAGGCCGATGATCTATCCACTGAGCCAAACTGGTTAGGGCCTGGCCCTATTTCTTAACAGCCAGGTAACCTCAGGCAAGTTACTGAACCTCTTTTAGCCTCGGTTTGCAGGGGGCCACCCTGGTCCTGAGTGGACCCCTTGGTCTACCTGTTTGTACAGGGCTGGCTCATAGTAGGACTCATGTCAGTATTTCTCGAATGAAGGTCCTACACCATGACAGACATACGGGACGGAAATGGGGCGGGGGGTGGGGCTATCCCACCCGAGTCTTCAACTCACTTTTTCCCGGCGTTGGGCTGCTGCCTGTGGGGACAAGAGGGGACGTGAGCCAGGTGGGCCTGGGGCAGCCCCCGCCCCCACCCCGCGCACCAGGGCAGGACGCACCGGAACTTGGTCTGCTGGAGCTTGTGCGAGCCTGCGATCTGTCTGTACACCTCGTTCAGCTGCCAGGCAAGGGCGGGCATGAGGCTGGGGCCCCGGGGCACACAGTTCCCAGAGGACCTGCCCGGGCTGGCAGCCCCCCCCCCCCCCCCCCCCCCCGCGGCCCCCCCCCCCCCCCCCCCCCCCCCCCCC
>NW_005371349.1:2253002-2254120 GCF_000412655.1 Myotis brandtii
GCCGACGCCAGGCCCGTACCTCGGTTGCAGCAGGGGAGAAGTGCCAGGCAGGCCTAGGGGACAAGGGGTGGGGATGAGGGCCCAGTCCAGTCAACCCCTCCGGCCACCGCCCCACCCACCCACAGCCATGGTCCAGAGGGCCACAGTGCCTCCCCAGACCCCAGGATAGCTGCAGGGATCTCGGTGTGGGGCACAGAGAGTGGTACAGAGGGTGATGGGGCAGAGAGTTCCCAAAGTGTGTGCCAGGGGACCCTGGCCTTGCAAGCTCCTCTGTAAAGTAAAGGTTCTACAATCAAACCCATGGGGAGGCACGGAGCTCATTCCCCTCTTATGGCTTCACTCTGCGTCCAGTGGACAAAGGCTCTGAGGAGCCCTGCAGAGGCCCTGAGAGCTCAAACGTGTTTGGTCACAGAACTCTCTTTCTCTGTAGCTCACACTAATATCCCGCAGCCCTGGAGGTTCCTCCGGAGTGTCGCCTCTGCCCCAACAGCCCAGTCTCCCGGGCTGTGCCACCCTCCATGCTTCCTGCCTCTTGTCTGTTGTCGCAATGCGACTGCCAGCTCCCGGTGGGAGGGTTGTGGGCTCCGGGCCCTTTGCAGGTGGCTGACCCCAGGGCAGGTGCTCCCAGACATCCAGCCGCTGATGTGGCAGAGCCGAGGGGCTGGGGGCGGGGGGCGAGAGCTGGGCAGAAGATGTGGCTCCCCCTGGCCTCTGACAGCTACGAGGACCCTGGGGCGGGGGCGGGGGACCTGTAGGGACCCGGGAGCGTCACCTTGCAGCAGGCACAGTACTTCCAGCAGAGCAGCAGCAGCAGCGCCAGGAGCAGCAGGAGGAAGATGAGCAGGGGGATGAGCCACCAGAAGGAGCCGGGAGGGCAGTCTAGGAGGAGGAGGAGAAAGGTGGTGCTCATCCCTGGACGCGGTCTGATGGGCCCCCCACCCCCGGCGGCCGGGCGCCAGCTCACCCTTCTTCCTGTGCACCAGGACGGTGCTGTTGGGCCCGGGCGTGCCGTCGCCCTCCACGGTGTAGCTGTAGTTACAGTCGTCCTCCTCGTCCCGGAAGGAGCAGTGCTCCACCACCTCCTCCGCTGCACCCACAGGCAGTCAGCAGGCGCCCCT
>NW_005371349.1:2254374-2258657 GCF_000412655.1 Myotis brandtii
GTCCCCTGCACGGAGATGGGGCCCTGCCCTGACCAGGAGCATCAAAGTCTGCAAATCTGTGCCTCCACCTCCCCATCCGGAGCCTCACCTGGGAGCTGGGCTTCTGGGAATGTGTCTGACCCAGAGGAGCGGACGCTGTGGCCCCGCATGGCCTGGTACGTGCCCCTGCTGTGCTCACGTCCCTGCCCAAGCCGGTGCCCCCTCCCCACACTCTTTGGTCCCTAATTAACTGTGCCCGTGGCCCGGGTCTATGTGCCTTCTGCCTGGATGCCGTGACCCCTCCCAGGTCTGGAACCCTTATCTGGACTGGGCAGCCTCAGCCTCAATTTAATATATACATATAATTTAAATATATATATAATTGCTTTCAGAGAGGAAGGGAGTGGGAGAGATAGAAACATCAATGATGAGAGAGAATCATTGATTGGCCGCCTCCTGCAAGCCCCCTGTTTGTTTTCTATTGCTGTGTAACAAATTACCAAAAACGAAGCAGCTTAAACCAATACCATTTATTATCCCTAATTTTTTTTCTACATGAAAAACCACTTGTCCCAGCACCACTATTGCAGAGTCTGTCATTTCTCCACAGATCTGTGATGTTAACTCTTGTTTCATATCAAGTTTACATTCATGGTCAGGTCTGTTTCTAGGCTCTGTTTTCTCTTCCTTTGTTCTGTTCTATCCCTAGCCTACTACCTGACTAATTTAATAGTAAGGGTTGAGAGCTGGTAGGGCAAGTCCTGTACTTATTCTTTTTCTTCAGGAGTATCTTTTTGTTTTTGCAGTTGGCACTTTCATATATATATATTTTTTAATTTCAGAAAGGAAGGGAGAGAGAGATAGAAACATCAATGATGGGAGAGAATCATTGATTGGCTGCCTCCTGCACACTCCCCACTGGGGATCGAGCTCACAACCAGGGCATGTGCCCTTGACCGGAATCGAACCTGGGACCCTTCAAGTCCACAGGCGGACGCTCTATCCACTGAGCCAAACCGGCTAGGGCTGCGCAGCCTCCGTTTAGATTAGGAGGCCTCTGCCCAGCTCTGTACCCCTGTCCAGATAAGTGACACCTCGTACCCCACTGAATGCCCCTGGCCTGGGCTCTCGGCACCCCCGATCCTCGGCCCCTGCTCCTTACTGTTCTTAAGCTCATCCACCATCTTGACCTTGAAGCCGCACTCCTCGCACGTGCGCCCCTTCTTCTCGCCTGTGCCCCAGGCCTGGCACTGCACGCAGGAGCGCAGGTCCTCGCAGAGGCCCAGACGGACCTGGGTGGGAGGGAGGGGCCGGTGAACACTGTGCTGGGCAGGCCTCTGCCAGGCCCACTCCCCCAGCCTCGCACCCTCGCCCGGCTCCCGCAGCACCAGGCTCAGCCCCTCCTGCCCACCCTGCCCTGTGCCCAGGGTCCCCATGCCACCCCCCAGCGATCCTGGCCTCACCGCCGAGTAGTTGATCTCGCAGGTGGTGTCTGTGTAGAGGGACTGCTGGTTGCAGTGGCACCGGCCACACTCGCAGTGACCACGCCCATTGCAGACGCCCTGAGGCGAGAGGAGGCACCGGTGAGCCCTCTGCACCCCTACCCCTGCCTGAGGGGGTGGGTGGTCCTGACCGGACCCCCGTCTGCCGCCCCACACTGCCTGCCCCAGGGCCAGGCCTACCCCATTGCTGTCGATGCAGGTGGCATTGCTGAGAGGGCAGTCACAGCTCAAGCCTGTCCAGCCGGGCTCGCACTCACACCGGCCCATGGAGCAGCGTCCCCGGTCTGCAGAGAGGAGGCGGGAGGGCCCATTCACACCTGCAGTCCTGGTGGCCCCCCTGCCGGGGAGGGCCTGGGGGAGCTGAGCTCAGGGCTAGAGCCATCTCTCCCTCACTTTCTTCGAAAATCTTCCCTCCATCTGTTCCCCTCCATCCCACCTTCCACTTTCCACTCTGCAGCCAGAGTGGCCACCCCACAACACAAACCCAATCCTGTGGCTCCCCTGTTTAAGAACCTCTATTGAGTCTTGGCCAATGCAATCAGGTAAGAAAAGGGAATAAAACGTATCAGTATTGGGAAGTAAGAAATAAAACTGTCATTACTTCCAAGTGTCAGGAACCTGTCACAAAATATCAAGAGTGTACAGATAAATTATTAGATCTCATTAAGTGGGTTGAGCAAGGTGCCTGGCTACAAGGTTAACATACAAATAGCTAGAAAGTGAAAACAAAACCTCCAGTGCCTCTCTTCTGCCCTCAGGATAAAGTCCAGCAGCCTTCTGATAGAATAAAGGTTGACTGATTGTGGCCTGTAGGCCACCCCACCTCACTACCTGTTTCTGCGAGTTTCATGGGAACACAGCCCCGCCCACAGCGGCTTTCTGCTACAGCAGCAGAGATGGGTAGTTGTGCCAGAGACCGTGTGGCTCACAAAGCTGAAAATTATTGTCTGAGCCTTTAAGGAAAGGTTTGGCCCAGGGGAATGGCTCGGTGGTTGAGCATCGACCTATGAACCAGGAGGTCACAGTTCAATTCCCGGTCAAGGCACATGCCCGGGTTGCGGGCTCGATCCCCAGTGTGCGACGTGCAGGAGGAGGCAGCCGATCAATGATTCTCTCTCATCATCGATGTTTCTGTCTCTCTCTCTTCTTCTCCCTTCCTCTCTGAAATCAATAAGAATATTTAAAAAATATATTTAAAAAATATATATGTGTATAGATATTAAAAAAAGGAAAGCATTTGGACTAGACTAGACCCGGGCCCACCTTGCGCTCTGGCCTCGCCTCCTTCCCTGCAGCGCCCCCCTCCCCTCTCCCTCCCAGCTCTGCCCTCCTCCAGATGAACTGGTTCCCCCTTCGTTTCCCTGGACGCATCTGGGATGGACGGCGGGAGAAGAGAGATGTCAGGCAACAGCAGGAATGGACGAAAGGGTAGGAGAGCAGGGGCTCCACCCTCAGCGGCAGGCGTGCAGTTGGGGCTTAACAGGAACGTGATGAGTGGATTTTCATTCACCCTCCTCCGTGCAACCGTTCCGTCCTTCCACGTGGCACCTATCTGGGTTCTGTGACCCCGCCCGGCTGGGAAGCGTGGGCCAGGCTGTGTGCCCGCGGCCTTGGCCACGGCGTGACTGATTGTGGCCTGTAGGCCACCCCACCTCACTGTTAGCCTCACTGATGGGCTAGAGCCATCTCTTCCTCACTTTCTTCGAAAGTGCGCCGTAGCACACTCTTGATATTTTGTGACAGGTTCCTGACACTTGGAAGTAATGACAGTTTTATTTCTTACGAAGTGAGATGGGGTGGGGACTGTACGCGGAGGCTGTAACTCCAGGCGTGCCCGCTAGAAACGTAGCATCTCTGAGCGAGGAACGATCGCCAGGCCACAGTATCCCAGTAACCGCGAGGGTTGAGCTGGGCGATACCCACCATAATGAGATGGGAGGGTGGAGACAGGAGGTGGGCACGGACTGGGGGACCTCAGGGAAATGGGGGTCTTAAACGTCCCACTGGCCTTGGGCATCAAGTTCGTAGAAGGGGTAGAGGTCCAGGTTGGTGCTGGACTTGCAGGGAGGAGGCACTCAGGGAGCCCGGAGGAGGGCTGGGTCCGAACTTGGGATTCGAACTCTCAGCCTGGCTCTCACAACCTGTCTTGATGGGGGAGCGGCAGGGCAGGGCAGGGGCTGGCACCCGGGCCACCGGCACCGGCCGCTGAGCTCACCGTTGCAAAGGAACCCGGAGGTGCGTGGGCACTGGAAGTTGTCGTACTCGCAGAACTGGCCCTCGTAGCGGCCTTCGCCGTAGCACACGCAGCGCCCGCACTGGCACTCGCCGTGCCCGGAGCACGGCTTGTCCTCTCCCTCCCGCAGGCAGGGCTGGATGTCACTCAGCGAGCCCGTGGAGCAGCTGCAGGTCTTGCCACTCCTGAGGGAGGAGCCAGTCACTTCCCACAGCCGGGGACCAGGCTGGGCCTTTCACCCTCCCATTTTACAGATGAGAAAACTGAGGCTCTGAGCAGAAACATTTCTTTCCAGCTGCATCCTATATATCTAAGTAGCTCAAAGTGCTTTGAACGGGCCGCACCTAACAACCAGGTGCCCTCTCCTAGTCAGGCACAGACGGGGGCCCAGGGTGAGGGCCCGCTGGCACGCTGGGCACTGCACACTCACCAGCCCTCGTAGCACACACAGTGTCCGCACATGAAGTCTCCGTTGCCGCTGCACTGAGGCGAGCCCACCTCTTTTTGCTAGAATGAGAACACGTCGGGTGTATGGGGGGCGGGCAGGACCACTGGACGCTCCTGCTGCC
>NW_005371349.1:2258891-2261565 GCF_000412655.1 Myotis brandtii
CGCCGCCGCCGCTCCCTCCCACCCTGGGCACGGCCGTACCAGCTCGCAGGCGCACAGGTCGCAGAGGATGCCCACGTCCATCCGGAGGCCGTCGGAGAAGGAGGGCTTCAGGTGGACGTTGCCCTTCCTGTCGTGTTCTGGCAGCTGGCACACGTGCGTCCCGTCCACGTCCTCGATGGCCCGAAGCTGAACTTGGTAGGTGCCCTGCAGGGACCCTGCTGTCAGCCAAGCAGGCCCGTGGGCCTCAAGCTTCGGGATGTGCCTGGGTCCTGGCCCCCAGCTCCCTGCCTGCTCTCCCTCGGGGCTGAGAACAGTCATGTGACACCAGCAGTGCGCCTCCTCCTTTGGCCCGTTCGCTGTCTGAGCCACCATCTGAGCTCCGTGCGGGCGGACCCCGCTGTGCCGAGGAGGCCACAGACAAGAGAAGGGAGGTGCCCAGCTCATCCGAGGGGCTGACCCGGGGCCTTCGGACCCGGGCCTGTCTGACTCCGGAGGCCACGTCCTTGACCTCTGCTCAGGCTGACCCCCTCGCAGGGGCTGTGCCCGCCTCCCGCCCCGGGGCCCCGTGAAAACATACCACTTCTCCTCGCCGGATGTGAAAGGACCCCGTCTCCGTCTTTTGGAACATCTTGGAGGTGACCTCTGTCCGCAGGCCGCGGGGGCTGTCCAGGGCCCGGATGTCCAGGTTGGAGTGAATGCGCTAAAGGAGGGCCAGGGGTCAGGGGCCTGGCTCTGCCCCTGTGTGGGGACTGGGGTGGCGTCAGGGTGGCAGGGCTCAGGTGGGCTCCCCGGGGATCCTGCCTCACTGGCCTGTCCTGTTTCTCCACCCTGACTGGGGACACCCTTTGCCCACTCGGCCTCCCCCCAGCCCTGCCCGGAGGGACCCAGCCTCGGTCGGGCCTCACGTTGAAGGCCTCCTGCAGCAGCTCCACGATGTTGGACGAGTCTTCCTGCAGCACGCCCAGCGAGGACACGGGGAAGTACTTGTGCAGCTTCTGCGGAGAGAAAGCCGGGCCCGGCTCAGTAACAACAGCTCAGGGTTATCCCCACTTTGCAGATGGGATCACTGAGGCCTGAAACCTGCCGGTGCATCCAGAGTCGGACCTCTTAGCCCCGCCTGCCTGGGGGAGGGTGGGCACATGACCTCCCTGTCCCATCAGGGCACACCCTGGAGGTGCTGGCTGGTTCGGGTGGGAGTAAGGGGTGAAGGGAGGGAGGAGAGACGAGAGAGAGAGAGAGAGAGAGAGAGAGACGACCTCCCTGTCCCACCAGGGCACACCCTGGAGGTGCTGGCTGGTTCGGGCGGGAGTAAGGGGTGAAGGGAGGGAGGAGAGATGGAGAGAGAGGAGAGAGGTCTGAGAAGATCCATGGACCCCCACCCGCCCCTTTCTCAGCCGGTGAGGCCCCAGGCCACCCCCACCACACACACACCTCGTAGTAGCTGTAGGAGTAGTTGGTGACGGCGAAGATGGGGATAATGTTGTGTTTGGCCAGCAGGCGCACCAGGGTGAAGATCCATAGACCCCCACCCGCCCTTTTCTTAGCCGGTGAGGCCCCAGGCCACCCCCACCTCCCACACACACCTCATAGTAGCTGTAGGAGTAGTTGGTGACGGCGAAGATAGGGATAATGTTGTGTTTGGCCAGCAGGCGCACCAGGGTGGGCACAGACGGGTAGTCCTGTGTCTTGTACTGGGTGTAGGTGCCTGTGGCGTCCAGGTGGCACTCCTCGTCATTTCGCTTCAAGATGCCAGCCAGCACGTTGGCACCGTCGGCCTCATAGTGGAAGGCGGACTCGGTGGAGAACACCAGCAGGTGGGTGCTGTCAGGGCGCCAGCCGATGTCCCTCTGGGGAGAGCAAGGAGGGCAGTCACTGCGCTGTCGTGTGTGACGGTGAACGTGGGTCCCCACGCGGGGCCCGGCGCGGCCACAGGACGAACAGCAGCCGTCGTCACGAATGAGTGACGACATGGAAGACAGAACCAGTGCCAGGAAATGGGTGCGGGTCGGCGCACACCGTGGGCGCCACGCAAGATCAGCACCGGGGCCATCCGACTGTCCGCCAAGGTCTTAACCACCCTCCAGAACGTTTTAACTGCACAGGAAAATGTACCCCACGCAACGTTAAATGAAAAGGGCCGGTTACAAGAGGTCCAGCAGCGATGGCACGTGGTTAGACGACAGATGGGATGAGTTTGGAAACGATTACAAAAGAGAAGATGCGCCAAGTGAAAAAAAGCAAGTTTCAGATGAGCAGGGCACCGACTCCAACCACAGGAAATAAGGAAGAGGGAACGACCTATGCTGGCGGGACTCCGTGGCCGCCGTCCGACCGTGGTGACCATGGGATACTTCTCTTCTTTGTTTTCCAAACTGTCTATTAAGTGGGTATATTATTTTCAAAATGGGAAAAAATTGACGTGCACACAAAACGAAGTGCCTTCTTCGGCGGCCCAGCACTGCTGGGTCCTGGGAGACTGGCATTAGGGAGGAGATTGGGTGGGAGGCTGGCATCAGGGCACGGAAGGTTCCGGAGATCCGGGACGCATGTCTGCCTCGCCGGCCAAGGCTCAGGGCGAGGGGCTGTGACTCTCGGCACATCTGAAGCCTCATTGTAACAGCGCCGCCCAGAGCGGCTCGGGACACGGGGCCTCGGCCTGGCACCGGAGCAGGCC
>NW_005371349.1:2261766-2263149 GCF_000412655.1 Myotis brandtii
CCCAGGCCGCAGCCCCTCCCTGGCGCGCACCGTGCACACGGCCGTCTGCAGGATGGCGTCGAAGCCGCCTTCCGGGGCGTCCAGGTTGCCCGAGATGCGCTCTTGCTGCAGCTTCCTCCGGAACTCGGTCACGTCGTCCGTCAGGCTGATGACGTTCTTGAAGGAGAAGGGGGCGTCGCTGTTGGGCCAGGGCTCCTTCAGCCTGGGCACAGGGGGAGGGAGAGGGTCAGGGGCGAAGACCCGCCTGCGCCCCCGCCCGTCCTCTCTGAGAGGCCGCCCCCTCGGCTCATTTCAGGCAAAAGCCAGGACTCCTGCCCCTTCGGCCACTCACTTCTCCGGCCTCATGTCCGTCTGGGGGACGCTGACTTTGTCCACAAACTTGCCAAATCCAATAGTGTAGTCGCTGGTGAGCCGGCTCAGGACCCGGGCTGGACATCAACAGGGAACAGAGAGGGCAGCTGAGCCCCAGCGCCCCCACATCAGCATGGGGGGCCAGGGCTGGCTCAGGAAGAGGAGGTGACCTCGGTGGACACACAGTGATGCTCCCAGAAGCCTTTGTCCCTATTCACAGTCGAGGGCCATGGGCCTAGGGTCCCAGAGCCCTGCACGGGGCCGGCTGGAGAAGGCGGCCTTCTCTAAGTCCCAGACCCTGGGGACGCTCCCCTGGGAATGTGGGGAGTTTGGGGGGGGGGGTTAATGTCCTGTCCTTCCTTGTGGGGTGGGGGCAGCTGTCCTGAGCCCTGGCCTCTGAGCAGGTGCCCAGCCAGCCGGGTGAGGCACCTGCCCCCCCCACCCCGCCCCTCCGTCCTCCATGCTGGCCCGGCCGTACCCAGGTGCTCCCCCATCTGCTTGAGGTTGTCCAGATCGTCGGACATGGAGTTGGAGAAGTCCATGAGGATGTACAGGTCCACGGGGCTCTCCAGCGGCTCGAACACCTCCAGCTCGAAGTGCCGCTCCTCGCCGGGCCGCAGGAGGACCTGCAGCGCCTGGGGGAACACCTGGCTGCGGCGCAGGGTGGTGTCGATCGGGATCTCCTGTGACGGGGGAGGGGACAGAGGGGGTCGCTCCAGATAGCTGATGGGGAGCCTCTCCGCCCAGCCCGGATGGTGAACCCCACACTCAGCCGCCTTGAGCATGGAGGCCCCAGCTCCCCTGCCCCCCGCCCGGGCACCTCTGTGATCTCGAAGCTGCTCTCCATGACCACCACGCTCTCCAGCCGGCAGCCCGCGGCCAGCAGCTCCGCCTGGGTGTTGCAGCGCCGGTCCTTGAACGTCTGGCCGGAAGGAGACAGGTCAGGGGGCGTGGGGCCCGTCCCCTGGATTTGTCCCCTCCGAGTCTCCTGACCCGCGCCCGTTCTCCCACACCCGCCCGGCAGGAGGCTGG
>NW_005371349.1:2263265-2264348 GCF_000412655.1 Myotis brandtii
GGTGGCGGGGGGCGGGCGGCGGCTCACCTGGTCGGTGCAGTAGGCGCAGTCCTTGTCCACTCGGATGCACTCGGTGCAGCTCTTCACCTGGGCCTTCCTGCAGCGGTTGGCTGGGTGGGGACCGGGCAGACCACTGAGCCGACCTCCCAGAGACCAGGCCCTCCCCACTGCACCCGCACGGGAGAGCGGGTCTCTCCCCAGTTCACAGAGGAGGAAACGGAGGCGGCAGCGGCTGTGCGGTCTGCCCCAGGGAGTACAGCTAGAAACGGGGCTCACGCCTGGAGCTTCCCACGTGACTCAGTGGCGGCCGAGAGAGAGGTGCTGACCTGTTTGCTGGTGGGGACACCCTGGCCACTCACTCACCTGCTCTAGTGCCTAGTCCAGTGATGGCGAACCTATGACACGCGTGTCAGAGGTGACACGCGAACTCATTTTTTTGGTTGATTTTTCTTTGTTAAATGGCATTTAAATATATAAAATAAATATCAAAAATATAAATCTTTGTTTTACTATGGTTGCAAAGATCAAAAAATTTCTATATGTGACACGGCACCAGAGTTAAGTTAGGGTTTTTCAAAATGCTGACACGCCGAGCTCAAAAGGTTCGCCATCACTGGTAGCCCAAGGCCTGACTCACAGTCGGTTGTTAGCAAATGAATGAGCTAAAACTCCTGGGATTCCCTTTGGTTCTATCCAGTTAAAACCACAGTGAAGACCTACTATGTGCACCCAGTGTGCCCAGTGGGTGGTCTCCTGGGCCCCAGGCTATGGCCTGTTGTCACTGTTTAACAATGGAGCTGGCCAGGAGCAGCGGCTTCCGTTCCCTGTGGTGTAAATACTGCCCGGGTCCACTTCACCCTGTCAACATGGCCACCACCCACCGGCCAGATTTCAGATTTCACGGGAGGAGGGGCTGCAGCCATGGGTAGGAGGGGCTGGCACGGGGACAGCAGGTGATGAGTCACCGGTCTCTCCTCCGGATTCGGATTCGAGGCCTCAGCACATCCTGCCAGAGCCCCCATTCCCTGAGTGGGCATCTTCTCTCTCCCCCAGACCAAGCCCCCCTCCCCTTCCCTCCCCTTC
>NW_005371349.1:2264594-2267409 GCF_000412655.1 Myotis brandtii
AGCAGGGCTGCCAGCAGCAGCCTGGTCCCTGGGCTGGGCCGCGGCCCCGCCATCCTCTTCCTCCTGCGCGACAGCAGCAGTTCACGCGGCGCCCACGCAGCGCCCGGGGTTCCCAGCACAGGCCAGGCCTCCCATTCCCACCGCTCAGGGGGAACCGGGGCCCCACCCTCTTGCCTTTGGGGGCTCTGGGCTCTGAGCTTACTCTGGTGCCAGGTCCCTGCGCTGGGCCCTGGAGGGCAGGGCTGCTTCTCACTTTGCCTTTCAGACCCCAGTGGGTCTGGGTCAGGCTGGGCAGGGACAGGGTCCCCCAACAGGGGCCACCTCTGGAGGGCCTGGCTCTTCCCTCCTGCCCCTCTCCGCCCTGGCCCCCTTCCCTCTGTGGGGGTGGGGCAGCCAGGAGGAGAGGGGTCCCTCCTGATATCTGGGGCCTCGGAGAGGAGGAGGGGCTCCCTGCCTTCAGCTGGGCTCCGTAAGGGCTGCCCCCCTCACAGGTGGGGTTCCCTGCCCCACACCCACCTCGGCCTGCCCCGCAGTTGAGTTTGCGAGGCCTCTGAGTAGTTCACCCTTTGACAAGTTCACCTGGTGGTAGAGCGCACCCCGCCTGCCCCCCAATATACACACACACAGTGTGCCAGCCACCCAGGAGCCTCGTCTGCCTTGGTTCAGTATTAAACCATCTCAACGCATCAGCGGCCCCCCGGGCAGGCACAGTCCGCTGCCTCGGGAAGGGAAAGGGCTGGCCAGAGCCCAGGCCTGCAGAGCTGGGCGGACCTAGCCTGGCCTCATGGCCTCATCCCCGGCAAGTCACTCAGTCGGTTAGACTTAGAGCCTCGTCCTGATACACCAAGGTTGTGGGTTAGAATTCCCGGTCAGGGCACATACAAGAAGCAACCAAAGAATGCATCAGTAAGCGGAACAACAAATCAATCTCTTGAGCTCTCTCCCTTCCTTCCTCTTTCTCTAAAATCAATAAAAAAATTGCCCACTGGCCCCCCACTCCTCGGGTCCTTTCTTGTCCTGGCCTCGTGGGGCAGGGCCGGCTCTGGAGGGCTGAGGCGCGCACAGTACTGGGCAGGCCCGGGAGGGGCAGGCATTGCCTTTCTCCCTCCAAGGCACGCGGCCCCAGGAGGCCCCCAGCAGCTCCAACACCCCCACGGGCAGAGCCGGTCCTGCTCCTTGAGGGAAATGACTTTCCTGCAGCCTTGGGGTGTAGGCACCACACCCACATGCCACACAGTACAGGCTGCAGGCTCGGGGTGCCCTGGGGCACCATTACACATGCAGGTGTGGGTGCTGAAGGGCCCAGCAGGCTCTCACCCTCCCGTGCCCACGGCTGGGGCATGGCGGCAGGAGGCCAGCACTGCAGGTATCTGGCACAGGGACCCAGCGGGGTGCTGCAGTCCCCATCTCCCAGATGAGGAGACAAGGCACAGGTCGCTGGGCTGCCCCTCCCCTCAGCCAGCAGTCGGGGAGCCTGGAGGGGACCCCCATTTGACCTCGGCTCCTCCTCCGAGGCTATAACATGGGGTTAGGGGGCTAGTCATGCACTCGAGCATTTTGTTTGACTCAACTTGTGTCCATAAAGTTTTAAAAGTAGTTGTCAACATGAAAAACAATGAGGTTGCACATAAAAGTTAGGGTGGTGGGCTTATCAGAGGGTGTGGCTATGGCGGGCTGGGCGGGGCCCTCTCTAGGCCCCCCTCGACCCCCCATGTACCAGCCAGGTCCTGAGAATATGGGACTGCCACCCCGACGGGTGTCACCCTGCACACACCCAGACCGTCCTCAGAGAGGACATGTGCATGGACACACGCCGTGACCCAAAGGGGCCGAGGCTCAGAGCTCCCCCACACCACCCTCCTCCCACCCATGGGACCACTCAGCACATGAGCACTGCCCACCACAGCGCTGCCCCTCCCACGTTCCCATTTCCTGGCCCCTCCGTGGAAATCGGGGTCAAGGAGACAGGCACCCCTTTCCTGCTGCCCCAAATGCCTCCCTCTCCCCTCCGCCCCCAGGAGGGAGGCCTCAGCCCTCACTCCCAGCTCTGTTGGAGGCAGCAAAACGGTGCCACTGGTGCCCAGGCCTTGGGCTCAGGGTGTGGCAAAGCCACAAGTAGGAGTAGGAGCCGAGCCACCGCCCTAAGAAGCCACCTAGAGCCACAACCAGAGGGCCACCCCCAGGTGGGCCGAGCAGGTGGGCCAAGCAGGTGGGCCGGGGCCGGCACCGGAGGCGGCCACAGTGCTGGGCACCACCCCAGGGCTGCTGCCGGAGGTCTGGAAGCTCCTGGAGGAAGGCGGGCGTGTGCTTGGCCAAGAGAGGAGTCAGGAACTCCCCAGGCCCCAGCGGGACGGTGTCCCCACACAGGCCCTGCCCTGCCCAGCAGCGAGGGCCTTGGCCTCTGCTGGCTGTTCCTTCCACCTTCTCTGCAAACCCTGTTGGAGCCCAGCGGGAGGCCTGCGGGGCTCTGCCCGTGTCTCCTGCACACCCACCCGACACCAGGGCCCTCCCCTGCCCCTTCCTCTAGTCAGAGGTCTGATGGCCAAGTGCGTCCTCCAGCCCTCCCCCGCCCCCCGTGCTTCTGCCCCCAGGGCAACCTGGCGGGCTGGGCACTTGCCCTGTGCAGCATGGGCAGAGGGGGCCAGCGCCGGCCAGACTCCAGGAAGGGGAAGAACTGGGAAACAAAAGCCAGCCAGCATTCCCAACCCACTCCCCTGCTCCGGCCCAGGCTTGGGGGTACCCCCTTCTCCCGTCCAGGTCTCAGAACCGGCAGCGCCCTGTCGGCCTGGGAACCCGGAGGGGCGGGCGCGGTGCC
>NW_005371349.1:2268025-2281749 GCF_000412655.1 Myotis brandtii
TCCTCCAGGTCCCTCCTCCAGGTCCCTCCTCCAGACCCTGGGCGGGGAGCATCCGCACCGCCCGACGGCAATGAGCGCGGGCACCACCTCCCCCCCTCCGGTGCCAGCGCAGGGATGGACCCAGAAACTGCCCTGAGCCAGGTCTGCCATTCACTAGGTTCTCCCCCACACACACCCGCGCCCCCTGTTCCCCACCCGCCCAGCCCCCACGTGTGTCCAGAGGGCGATCAGCTAGGACCGAGTGCCCGCAGGCAAACCACTCAAACCTCCTTCCCTTGTGAATTACAACCATCAAGAGCCAGCACCCACCCGCAGGGAGGGCAGTGCAATCGCTGTGGTTGTTCTTAACGCGCTGGTTCACACACCTGCCCCTCCGCCCTGCCCTCCCCGTGCAATCTCCCCGGGCTGCAGATAAACCGGTGTCAGCTGGAGCCTCCCAAGTTGCCCCGGACCCCATCCGTCTATTTCTCTAGCCCCACCTGCCGACAGTGCCATTCAACAGGATCACTGGCAGCCCCGGCCCCAACGGTGCAGCTTCAGGCCACCACACTGGCTGGAAAGGATCTGTTCTGAGGTCTCTCTTCTCCACTGGACTGTGACCCCTGAGGATGGAGCGCTCAGACATCTTTCTGTCCCCTGCTCCTTGCACAGTGCCGGCAGGTGCAGTGCCCCATCAAGGCTGGCTGGGCCCAGTGGCTTTGCTAGACGGCCTCCCTGAACCTCAGGGCTCGTGTCGGTCAGTGATTGTGGGAGCAGCTGGGAGCCACTGCTCAGCCGCCTGGCCCAGTCCCCTTTGAGAGCTGCTCTGCACGGCCGGCCGGGCACTCGGCGAGGCTGGCTCCTGGCTGGGCGCACTGTGGAGGGAGCCCCCGTTTGGTGGCGGTATTCAGGCCTAAGACCAGCCCCCAGTTCCTTGGGTTTCTGGGGGTCTGGAGTGTCATTACCTGGGGTCTGTGTGCAGACCTTGGGGGTGCTTGTCTGTGAACCATCTGAGATCATGTGCAAAACTCCAGGTGTATGTGGTATAGGTCAGTGGTCGGCAAACTGGCTTGCGAGCCACACGCGGCTCTTTGGCCCCTTGAGTGTGGCTCTTCCTAAGCCTTAGGAGCACCCTAATTAAGTTAATAACAATGTACCTACCTATATAGTTTAAGTTTAAAAAATTTGGCTCTCAAAAGAAATTTCAATCGTTGTACTGTTGATATTTGGCTCTGTTGACTAATGAGTTTGCCGACCACTGGTATAGGGGATGTGCCTGGCTGGGGAGAGGGCCCTTAGTTGACTTGTATTCCCAGATAGGTTACTGGCCCCAAAGGGGTTAAGAATAACTGTATTCCATATTCATTTGATAAAAAATAAAACCTGGCTGTCTCATCAGCAGCCGTAGGGCCAGAGTGAGGCCGGCATGTAGGGGCCACCTCCTCGGGGCTCTGTACTGCCGCTCCCACCGCCCAGCACCCCCACGGGGCTCGGGTAGGCCAGGCCAGGCCAGTGCACTCATTAGTTCAACTCCTTATTCATTCCACAAGCATTGGATGAGCTCCTATGCCCGGGGCTGGGGAAAGCCCGAGGCATGGAATACGCCACCTGCTTGCTTCCGGGAGCGCCCCAGCGGGCGGCATGTTCTCCAGGGCTGCGCCAGATAACCCACTATTCCTGTGCCTGACAACATACATCGCTTACTGGTAGAGTGGTACGTGTAAGGTAGACAGGAGACGTGATCAAAACAGTTTGGTGGGCAGTGTAGAGACCCAGTGCCGACCACCCCGTCTGAGGGAGAGGCCTTCCAGGCGGACAGTCGCTAGGCCTGGTCTCTCCGAGGGCCAGGGGGTTGCCAGTAGACCCTCTTTAAGATTATAATCCCCCCAACTTTATTTTGAATATTTTCAAACATGTAAAAACATTGAAAAGAGTATAAAGATCATCTGCATTTTTACTACCTGGACCCAACCAAGAATGAACATTTGTCATATTTATATGTTTGTCATGTATTCCTTTATCTTTTTTTTTCCAATTAGCAATATTCATGCCTTGGATAAACCTATATTCCTGCCACTGCTCAAAGTTATGCATGTATCTTTCTATTTGAAGTTGGAGATACCATGACATTTTCTCTCCGTACTCCAAATGTGTATCTGGTCCCCCACACAACCACATGACTTTATCACACCTAAAAAAAATAAATAAGAATGTCCTAATATCTGACTCAATTCTATTAAAATTTCTTAGTTGTCCCCAAACTGTTATAACTATTTCCTTTTGAATTAGCGTCCACTCCATGTCACCCACTGCAGCTGTTTTCTCTCTTACCAGCGTCCCCCCCCTCCCCCGACCGCCATTGACCTTTAAAAGCCAGTTGACCTGCAGAATGTCCCACTGTCTGGATTTGATTGCTTCCTCATGGTGTCGCTGGGCTTGTTTCTTAGCCTCCTGCAAACTGGAAGTTGGGTCTGAAAGTCTGATTAGATTCAGGTGAAACATTTTTTAAAAATAAATTATTGATTTCAGAGAGGGAGAGGGGGAGCTAGAAACATCAATGATGAGAGTCATTGATCGGCTTACATTTGTTCACATCCTTTTGCACACCCCCTACTGGGGATCGAGCCCTCAATCTGGGCATGTGTCCTTGACTGGAATTGAACCGGGGACCTTTCAGTCCGCAGGCCAATGCCCTATCCACTGAGCCAAACCGGCTAGGGCCAGGGGAACCATTTTTGGCAAGAGTGGTCTTAGGCTGTGCTGCGTGTTTTAATGGGCGGCACATGTCAGCTGTCTCACTGTGAGAGATGATGAAGTGGCAGCCATCAGTCTTCTTTGTAGAAATATGTTCTACACTTTGTGACTCAGAAGTAATCTAGAGCAGGGGTCGCCAACCTTTCGGACCTCACGGACCACCAGTTGGCGACCGCTGATCTAGAGGGCGCCCTGTCACCCTGCCCGGTTTCCTGTTACCTCTCACCCAAGAGTTTTAGCGTCCACTGTAGATCCTTGCCTGGATCAACTATTCTTTAGACGTTGCAGAATTGTGGTTTTCTGTTTCTACATTTAATAGAAGGCATCCTTCTGATTAAAAAAAAAAATAGAGGTTCCCTTCATCAACAGGCGATGAACTATGTGCCTCCAAAAATACTGGGGAAATGTTGCTTTTCTTTTTTTGTTAAAAAATCATTTTTTTTTAATCCTCACCCGAGGATATTTTTCCATTGATTTTTAGAGAGAGTGGAAGAGAGAGGGAAAGACAGAAATATCCATGTGAAAGAAACACATCAATTGGTTGCCTCCTGCACGAGCCCCAACCAGGGCCGAGGCTGGGGAGGAGCCTGCAATTGATCGGAATCGAACCCGGGACGCTTTGGTATCCACTGAGCCAAACTGGCTAGGGGTAAAAAAAGTTTTAATTACTATTACAAAGCAACCCAATTAAAAAAAAATCATAGTAAAAAATATAACAAAAATTATCATCTTAATTTTTAAATGTACAGTTCAATAGGGTTAAGCACATTCACATTTTTGGGCAACAGATCTCCAGAACTTTCTCATCTTGCAAACAGAACTTTTATGCTTATTAAACAGCACCCCGGGCCCCTACCCCCAGTCCCTGGTTACTGTTCAATTTTTCATCTTTATGAATTTTACTCCTTTAGTAAAGCTACCTTATAGAAGTGGAATCATAGTATTTGTCTTTGTGACTGGCTTACTTCACTGAGCACCATGTCCTCAAGGTTCACCTAAACTGCAGCATGTGTCACATTTCCTTCCCTTTCAGACAGAATATTCCCTTGTACGTACAGGCCACATTTTGTTCATCCCTCAACCTTCAATGGAGCCTGGCTGCTTTCACTCTTGGACACTGTGAAGATGAACAAACAGAACTTCAGACCCTGCTTTGCTTTTGCACATATACCCCGAACTGGGACTGAGGGGCCACGTGGTAGTCCCAGTTTTTATTTCTGAGGCCCCCCATGTCCACAGCAGGGGCTCCTGATGGAGGCTGCAGGGGAGGAAGCCCCTTAAGAGACCCTCTTGGGCCCTGGCTGGTGTGGCTCAGTTGGTTGAGCGTTGTCCCATGCATTGAGAGGTGGCCGGTTCCATTCCTGGTCAGGGCACATGCCTGGGTGGCAGGCTCAATCGCCAATAGGGGGTGTGCAGGAGGCAACTGGTCAGTGTTTCTCATTGATGTTTCTCTCTCCAAAAACACAATAAATGCCCTAGCCGGCTTGGCTCAGTGGATACAGTGTCAGCCTGCGGACTGAAGGGTCCCAGGTTCGATTCCGGCAAAGGGCACATGCCTGGGTTGTGGGCTCGATCCCCAGTGGGGGGCATGCAGGAGGCAGCCGATCAAAGATTCTCTCTCATCATTGATGTTTCCCTCTCTCCCCTCTCCCTTCCTCTCTGAAATCAATAAAGAAATATATTTAAAAAAAACACACAATAAAAAACACAATAAAAACATTTTAAAAGTTAAAAAATAAAATAACCATTAAAAAAAGAGACCTCTTGGGACTATGGGGCAGCAGCTCCTCTCCAGGGTTGCAAAGTCCTATCAGAGGAGGAGAGACAGGGTCCTCTAGTGCCAAGTCCTGTGTGTGGGGGAGGGGATGAGTGTGACTTGATTTTATTCTGGGGACGGCAGGGGCAGACTCATCCGAACAGCATCAGGTGCATTTTAGGAGCACCTTTCCCAACCTTCGCGTGCCCCATGGATGCAACGTGGCTCTTCACAGCCCGGCTTCCTTCCCTGACGCGCAGCCCTTCCGCGGGCGTGGAGAGGTGGCAAAGAGCAAGAGAGGCAAACGCGTCCCCTTGGGGTTGGCCACGGCTGGGAAATCTGTTTTGGCCCCAAGAGGAGCCCAGCGATCACTGGTGCTGCCCGGGGCTGCTGTGGGGCAGAGATAACAGGCGGAGGAAGGGTGTGGAGGCAGGATCCTCCCAGGAGCCCGGCTCTCCTGTAAACAATGAGCTGCCCCCGCCAGGGCAGGAGGTGATTCATCTCCCTGCCGCACCGGGCAGCGCTGGGGGGTGCCCAGGGCCCAGGCAGCTGCGGCCAGGAGCCGAGGCTTTGCCCCTCCCTGTGTGGGTGGGGATCAACCCCAGCCCTCCTGGGAACTGGCTTGACTTTAAAGTATGGGTGTGTCCAAGGGGTCCGGAAGCTCAATCACCCCCTAGGGAGCAGCGGCCTCCGCTCCTGGATGAGAACTGGCTGGGTTTTGGAAGCGAGACAGCGGTCAGCGGCCACACAGGGCCTCACCCACTGTCTGGGCCCCCTCCTGCCACGGCATCTTCCTGGGCCAGCCCTCAGCACTGAGTAGTAACCCCAACCGGAAGACGGAGAGGGCACCTGAGCTTCCGCGTTGGCCTGCAAACAGACTGTAGGAGAGCCCAATGCATCCGAGATGCCAAGATGCAAGAACACAGCACTTTTAATAGGGCAATGGACCCGGGTGGCGCAAGGACCCTGTCCACAGCCCACGCCTCTGCAGCAGCATCCTTTTGGCTGGAAGGCCACACAGAGGCTCCTCGCGGGGCGGCCTCTGGGGAGCAGGTCCCAGTCCTAAAATATACAACGCAGAGCTCCCGTGGGCATTGTCACTGGGCGGCAGTCTCATCTCTTATCAAGCCCTGGAGCGGCTCCTCCCTTGAAGGGAAGGAATGTCCGAGCCGCTCCAAGCTGGTGCCTGGGTCACTGCTTGGCCTTCTTCACGATGGTGCCCACGGCAGAGATCACGGTGGTCTTGGAGCCGCTGGCACTGGTGGTCACGGTGACGACAGCTGGCAGGGTGGCCGTGGTGGTGAGGATGGTGGGCTGGGCTATGGTTGTCACTGGGATGGCCGAGTCCCACTTGCTCTTTCTCTTTTGAGCATCTGGAAATAAGGCAAGAGAGGTCAGGACCAGGACAAAGCAAACAGACCACCCCCTTTCCAGAAGCAGTGGCCAGAGCGTAGGGAACAGGAGCCTCAGGGCCGGCCACGGAAAGCCAAGGGGCAGCCCGTGAACTGGGGGCCGCCTGGCCTCCAAGGCTGGCTCGACATCTCTGGGCTCAGACAAAAGCACAGGGAGGTGGAGCCGAGGCCCGGGTCCCCGTGGGGATCCCCCACCCCCATGGGGTCTGTTCCCCCCACGAGGCAGGGAAACCCTCGCTCCATCTGTGGTGCAGCTGGAAACAGACAAGCGCCTTCTACCTGCAACAGCTGTGCTGGCCGTGGTGGTGGTGGTGGCCGTGGCGTTGGTCGTGGTGCCCTTCTTGGTGCCGGTCACAAACTCAATCTGGAGGGGAAGAGGGAAGGGAGTAAGACCTGGGCCACGAGGTTGGTCCCACCTTCGTGCCAGCCATCTGCCCCTGGGGGACAGGCGTGTGGCTGGCATCACACAAAGCAGGCATTGAGGACCCGCTCCAGCGTGACTGTGGGGGAGGGGAGGTGTTCCAGAGGCGCCCGAAGGGGATTTTCACTCGGAAGTAAACTCCCCAGACACTGGATCCTCCCCGCATCACCGGGCTCTGCACACGCCAGGGGAACCCCTTCCCGCCGCCCCACCTCCCATGCCCAGGCCCCCTCCTCACACCAGGAGGAAGGGGTGCTGGCAGCACAGGGGAAGGAAGCTCGGGACCCTGGGGCTTGGGAGGGGGAGGGAAAGGAGAGCGAAGGGAAACTCAATCCAGGGCTAAGAATGAGAAAACCCGACCCCCCAGCACAGCTCCCAGAGGGCCCAGCAGCTCCTCTGCCTGGGGGTGAGGGAGGCGTCCTGCGGCCACAACTGCGGGAGGGTCAGGCCAAACCAAAGGCGGGAGGGGCTTTGTCCTGAACTTTCTCTCGGAGACTCTGGTCATAAGGTGCTGGTCTCACAGCCACATTTCCCTTCCCCAAAGCGCCCATCCTGCTTGGGAAGAAGCGGTGCTCAGGGCCCTAACATGAGGGGTCACCTGGCCATCAGACGAGGGACCTACAGGGAAGCACTGGGCAGGCCGCCAAGGTCAGCTCTGGAGGCCACGGAAGGCACCGACCAGAGCGCTCAGGAGGAAATACCTGCCTCCCTTCAGCCAGGGAGGACACAATGGCCCCAGAGAGAGAGCCACCAGGGCTCTGCAGCTGTCAGGGGTGGGGATGGAGGGACAAAGGCAGCAACTACAAGATCCAAGAAACCAAATGGAAGCAACTGGAAAGTGACTTCAAGCCGAGACAGGCTGGAAAGCGAGCAAGGCCTGTCCCTCCACAAGGCACCCCTAAGGCTCCGAGCACCACCAGGCAATGAACTGGGGTGGGGTCAGGGCTGGAGAGCAGCCCAGAGCCCTTGGGGCTCCGCCAGCAGGACCCATAAACCCCAAACACTTCCCCTTATATCCAGGACATTTGCCCATCGCTTACTTTGGTTCGCTCCTTTTTGGCCTTTTCCAATTTGTCCATTTCAACCTTCTGGGCTTTGGCTACAAAGACAAGAGGAGCTGTTACAAAAGTGGCCTTGGAACAGCTCCCACTCTTTAGGCGGAGGGACCTTAGTCCAGAGCACTGGCTGCCTTCACTGCATCTTGTTTGATGCACTAAGGTGGTCTCCAGGCCGCAGGGCCTCAAACCCAAAGGCCCAGGTGCGCACGCTCCGAGTCCAGCTGACCGCTCCGTGTGGGAATACAGAAGGCCCAGTATGGACTACCTTCCCTGGACCATGAGAAGCTGGAATTATGGCTTTTCAGGAAGAATGTTGTCAGCTGTTCAAGTTAAAGCAAGACAAGACTTGTGTGGGCCAAACAAAACCCGCCTGCAGGCCGGATCGGGCCCATGGGCTGCTGGTTTGAGACCTGTCCCTTGGGGGCATGGACCCTTTGAAATTCCTCCCTGTCCCCCACCAATAGTCCCCCCTGAGGAAAAGCTGTGCTCTCGCGGCTTCACAACATGCCGTCCCCCTGCCTGTGACCCGTCTACTGCTGGGCTGGCCTCGCATCATCAAACCTCTGCTTGAACGTGTTTCCTCAGTGCCCAGCCCCTGGCCTGGTCAGGCGGCCCTGCCTGCACCCCATCGCATAGCACTCACTGCTGGAATTCCCCCTTCAACCCTCTGTCTTCTTTGTGTCATAAGCCTCCTAAGCCAGGGATGGGGCCTGTCTTGTTCAGGGCTGTACACCAGCTCCGTGGGCAGGGACTAACAGGAGACCTTGAAATGCATGTTGCCTGGTGACTGAATGACTGTACGGACAGACGAACAGATGGAGGGACAGATGGGTGTGCAGGTAGATGGACAGACAGATGACTACCTACCTAACGCCTCGTAATAGGAGTCCTCAGACCAGCCATGGGGGTCAAACATATCCTGAAAAAGGAAAGGTTAACGCTGTAGTCACTAAGGGCCATCTCTCTCCCTCAGCCTCAGCCTCCGTGCGGGACGTACCTTCGGGTAGTTGGTGCCGAGCTCATCAATTGCACAGAACTGGATCAGCTTCTCGTAGATGCTGAAAGAAGAAAAGGATGAGGCCCTGAGCAGGGGCGCCAGAGTTTAAGAGATCACCACCACCACCCAGCTTCTCGGCTCAGGCAAAATCTGAAAACCCAGCGGGACTGTTCTCAGCAAGCTTCCCGGCGGGAGGGAAATGTGCACGGGCCTGACATGACCAGTCATTTCTGCCCGCCACTCTCGCGGGATGACGGCTAGCCAGGGGTCAGGCTGAGTGGTGTCGAGGTGAGGGCTGCGTTTTGGGGTCTGACCTGGACACCTGACCTCCAGCTGTGGCTGGGTTGGGGCTACCACACTCAGGCCCACACAGAGGCCAGGGCAGGTCCCTGCTACCATCACACCCGACTTTCCCAGGTGTGCCCCTTGCTTAGGCACTGGGCAGAGTAAGACCAGACAGCTCTGTCCTAAAGCCTGTCGCCTACACGCAGAACCAGGGACTTGTTAGAGGTGAGAGAAGAACCTACAATGGTCCAATCCCCTCACTCACGGATGAGGAAACCGAGGCCTTGTGAGGTCACGTGCTTTAGGGGCAGAGCAGGTATGAGAACCTAGGCAGGCCCCATTCTAGGCCTGGCCTCTTGGCTCCCAGTCCACACACTGGTTTATGTTCAGCCTGGATCTGAAATGGTAAATGTCCGGCTGGGATCGCAGACTGGCTGATGGTCGCTTTGGGCTCAGGTGGAATCCTAGCTGGGTCTCTCCTCGCCACATCCATGGGGCACCTCAGTCCCTGGTCCAACATCGATGACTCAACCAACCCTGCAGGCTCATGGGAAGCTCACCTGGGGTTCCGAAACTCTTTCTTCCTCTGGATCATGTAGTTCATATCCATCCCCTCCTTCATCTTCCGCTCATACAGCTTCTGGATCTTGTCCTACGGAAGAGAAACAGAGGGCCCTATGACCCCACCATGCCCCCAGTCCCAGTCTGTGGTCACGTGGGCTGTGTGGACACACGGACACAGGCGATCCAGGGCCGCCTAAAGCCCTGTCCCAGCCACACTTTCTCCACCCAGCCTTTGACCAGCCTTTGAAACGCGAGCAGCCTGTTTACACCATGCTTTCTCCTGACTCCCTCTGGATAGCTGGCAGAGAGAGTAGTAAGAAGGTCAAGGCCGAGAAGCCACGGAGAAGACCGTGGACGAGTCCCCACCTGGTTCGGCAGCTCCTGAATCATCGGGAGAGGAGTTTCAGGCACTAGCGGTGATGGGCAGGGGCTGGAGGCTGGTTTTACATGTTAACACGGGGGCAAGTCCTCAGCGGGAGACCAGAAGACTGTGTCCTTCGGGGAAGGCAGGAGTAGCGTTTTTTGGATTTGGCCTCACAAACTTCCTAGAATGTCTTTGTGGGGAGGCTCACAGATGGCTGGTCCCCACCACTTCATCAAGAGGCACTGTCAGGGGTCAAGTTCAGCTCTCACTTGTGAGAGGAGGTGGCAGGGTTAGAAGTCCAAGGGATGCCCTTTGGGAATGTCGGGAGAGGTGACTGAGAAGGCCCACCTTTCTGCGTGGCCAGCGGAAGCACCGAGTGAGAGAGAGGTTGCAATCTGTCTACCCGGGAAGAGAGGAGCCGGGAGGGACAGACCTGAGCGCTATGGCAAAGGCAGGCAGGGAGGCCCACAGAAGGCCCGGCCTATAGGGCAGCCCTCTCTTACAGAGGACTTTTCTGGGTCTCCTGGGCCATGAGACGATTCCCCCATCTCGGGTGAACTGAAAGGTGTGCTGCGTCATGCTCTCCCACTAGGAGGATCTAGAGGAGAAATACCCTAACTTCAGGCTGAGCGGCTGACTGTCTGTGCCTGGCAGATGGCTAGACTGTCCTGACAGGCTGAGACTTGTTGCCTGGTGTGGAGGTTACACTAGGCTTGGGGGTGGCGGGCAGGGGGTTGCCGACTCAGCAGAGGGAGGAGACTTCCGGAAAAGGAAGAGAATCTTCACTGCGCCGAAGCCCCCGCCCGCTGCATTCCACAGCCCGTCCCATGAGTCACCCATCCGCGAGGGTGGTGCATGGGCCTGCGGAGCAGCACGCGGCTCCAGGAGACTCTGGGGTCCAAGGTGGAGCCTCTATGGCAGTGGTTCTCAACCTTCTGGCCCTTTAAATACAGTTCCTCATGTTGTGACCCAACCATAAAATTATTTTCGTTGCTACTTCATAACTGTAATGTTGCTACTGTTATGAATCGTAATGTAAATATCTGATATGCAGGATGGTCTTAGGCGACCCCTGTGAAAGGGTCGTTCGACTGCCAAAGGGGTCGCGACCCACAGGTTGAGAACCTCTGCTCTATGGGGTCCAAGGTGGAGCAGGTAGCCCCGTGGCCACCGCAGGCAGCCGGCAGAGGGGGTCTGCCTACTGCTTGTCACAGGTCCCTCTCACAGGGGACCTGAAGGGGGACCAGAAACCCTCTCAGAGGCTAGAAGGCCGGACCCCAGCTGTCCCCGAGGGCCTGCTCCCCAGGGGTAACTGCTCTAACTGCTCCGCGTCCCTGGGGTTTCAAAACCTCAGCTCAGGTCTGTATGGGACTGGATGACAAGCAGCTAGTGAGCTGGCATTTTTGGGATATGAGCATGGGAATTTTAGGCATAAAAAAATGCTCGTGTTTAACATCTCTATAATTTATTTTACATTCTGACGGTCCCTTGGTTTCTTAACAAAGTTCCTTCTGAAATGTTCTCATTGGCTCAGCTGGGTTGCATAGAAAAAGTATGTTATCTTCTCTGTCTAGGCATAGGCCCTCATGGAGGGCAAGCCAGGGTGTCCCAGCCAGCGCAGCACCAGGTGATGTGGCAGAGGGTGGCACACAGCCAGCACCAGGTGAGGTGGCAGAGGGTGGCACACAGCCAGCACCAGGTGAGGTGGTAGAGGGTGGTACACAGCCAGCACCAGGTGAGGTGGCGGAGTGTGGTGTGGGTACACAGCAACTCCTGAGAGCGGATAAGGGAGGTAACGGGACTGCAGGCTCCTTCCCACCTGGGTGTTTCTTTTACAGAAGCCTCTAAGCCGGACCAAACCAGACACCTGCCCCGGCCAGAGTCAAGCTCAGTGCCTACCTGCAGGTGATTTGAACATCTGCCCGGGGGCTCTGGTGGGATCTTGATTTCATCAGGTGACATATTCCGGACTCTTTCAGAAAAGGAGGCTGTTGAGAGAACAGAGGAAAATTCTGTAGGGAGGTGGGAGTTAGGATAGGGGGTTCACATGGGCAATGGGGGGTACACAAGGACAATGGGGGAAAGTACATACAATGTTTTCAGGGAGGGATAAACGCTATGGAAGTGTTCAGAGTAGCCTCTCAGCAGGCGGTGTCATCTGAGTTGAGATCATGTGACCAGAAGGAGCCAGCATGTGCCCACTTGGAGGAAGGGAAGTTCAGGCAGAGGGTACGAGTGTAAAGAATGCATGCCAACATGCCACAGCAGTAACTTTCAAGGAAAGAGTATGCCTGGGGGGTGCTGGTAAATGGGAGGTGGGGCGGGAACAGCCACTATCTGCAGCACCTGCCAGTTCCCGTGGTGTAAACTCTGCCACGGCCAACGGCAAGCTACCCATGTGCAGTAGCTGAACCCAGGGCCGGGGAGGGAGGTGCACACTGGCTGACAGTGAGCCAGCTCCAGCTGACTCCAGCCCTCCACTGGCTGTGTCCTTAAAGCAGCTCCCAGAGTTCTGGAAATTCAGAGTTGCTTAATGCCACCCTTCTCATCCTAAGATAAAGGATAAAGAGGGCACAAGGCTCCCTAGATTTGGGGACTCCAAGCATTCAAAGCTGCTTTGTGCATAAATGGCATTAAAAAAATTACCTGTTGGAAATTAGCTTAGGGTCTTTAAAAAATAAACAAACCAATTGACCCTCTTTGGTCCACCTCATTCTTGGGAACAAAAGGCCTGATTCTGAAGTGGAGAACCACAAGTCCCAAGGGACCATTCCCTCAGAGACCTGCCATTGCCCCCCAAGTCTCCCCGCTCCCCACTCCTTTCCCCGGCCCTGGCCGCCCCTGTGACTGCAGCCGTGCTCTGGCTCACTCAGACAATGCACTGTTTGTTGTGAGGTCTGCCTGTGCTCTTTAAAACACTCTCTCATGAAAAGGACCATACAATGAGCAAAACAGCAGGCGGAACGGGGTGGGGCAGGATGAAGAGAAAGAATGAACAAAAAGCACCAGCAACACCCAGCAGGCACTTCCTGGGTACCCTGTGTGTGCCGGGCTGGCCGAGTGGCTGCACTCTGCCTGGGGGTGGCCTGGCACAGCCTCCCCTTCTCCAAGGCGAAGATATGTCTTAGCAGACAAGGTGCTCTGATTTCCATTGTTACTGTAAAGAACTCGGTGCTGATACAGTTGAGGGTAGGGCTCCCTGGCTTAACCAGTCTCAGCGGTGACCGAACACGCCCGCACACACTGCCAGCACCGAGACTGGGCTCAGCCAGGGCAGGGTGTCCCCTCTCAGCGTGTCAGTGGGCCTGCACCAGGTGCCCACCCCCCAAGAACCGAGCACTAGAGCTGCCATGTGGGGCGAGGATAGGAGGACCGAGCCTGGGTGACATCCTGCTGTGGACCCGAGATGCAGTGCAGCCTCGGAGCCGTTTCCATCAGGGAACCATGTGCTGCTCTTTGCCCAGCACCTTCCTCTGCCTCCTGCCTCCTGCCTCCTGAAGCAAGGGTGACACCCAGATCTGGCTGAAGTTCAAACTCATTCCTCCTTCCTCCTTCCTCCCAGCCCCGGAGAAACTGGAGTTCGAAGGCCCAGATTCAAGCAGCTGCAGAGCCAAGCTGAGGGAATGGCTGGGTGAGCTGGGCCTCCGATGTCATGAGCGTGAGCAACAAGAGCGAGCAGGGCCCGGGCAGGCTGTGGGCACCCGGCAGGGAGGGGTGAACTCTTCCCTGGCGCCGAGCGTGCATGTGTGCACGTGACACAGAGACAAAGAATGCCCTTTGGCATTTTCCAGGAAAGCCTTTAGGAAAAACAGGGTGTGACAGTGTTGCCACAGCAACCCCACCACACTCGGGCTCAAATGGTACACAGTATGGCAGGGGCAGGGAGAGCCCCTTCTGAGATGCTGGGTTAGAACAAGAGAATTCCTAGGAAGTAGCTGGCAAATGAAGGGATATGTTCAGGAAACGAGATAAAAGGTTATCCCTTCGATTTCAGGAGCAACCTTTTAGCGATTCATTCCTAAGTCCCAGGGTGAATCACAAGTAGAAGACATCAAACCCACCTATTGGCTGTTTGCGTAGCCAGAGCCTCCGTTTCCCCAGGAGACACATTGAGAAACGTGGCCAGCACCGGGT
>NW_005371349.1:2281805-2307207 GCF_000412655.1 Myotis brandtii
GCTCCTGGGTCTGTCGACGGCCACACTCAGGATCTGAGAAGCCTGCCCTCAGCGTGATTCACCCCCGTGCACACCCAAGTCATGAAACAGCGACAGCACCATAGCCGCCAGGTGCCAATCCAGCAGGAGCAGCCAGTGAGCTGGCTTAGTAACGAGGGAGGAAAGGACGCCTGGCGGGTACTGTGGGGCTGTGGCAGGAGGCACTAGCTCACAAGTGTCATGAAGAACACCACCCAGGCGCCACGGTGCCAGGCACGCCCGTGGGCATTGGTGGGCACCTGGAGGGGATGGAGAGCGCGTGCTCAAGCAGCTGGAAAGACCAATGGGTCAGCGCCTCTGCTCCATTTGCTCCATTAAACCTGGGGCTGTCTGCACAGATGAAATGCTTTCACACCAGGGGAGCAACCCGAGTCCTCCATCCACAGAATGGACGAAAGGAGCGGGGCACAGGCGCTGTGTTCAGCTGTGCCTCAACGGCGACCAAAACAATGAGGCTAAAGAGCTGTGTCCTCTGCAGGTGAATGGATTACAGAAACGGTGTGGACAACAAAATAATGAAAACAAAAACAAGAAGGGACGTTCGGCGGTGTCTAGAAACATTTCTAACTGTCACAGGTGGGCCGAGAGGAGGGCAGTGCTACCGCTATCTGGTCCACAGAGACCAGTGATGCTAACACACTGTCCGAGGCACAGGCCAGGCCCCCACAGCAAAGAGTTATCCAGCCCCCAAATGCCGGCAGTGCCGAGGCTGAGAAACCCTGACTTGTGTGACCTTCTGAACGAGCAAAACCACGGTGAAGAGGTCTCTGCCTGGCTGGGCTGAGGGAGGGGCCAGGGGACGTTCTGGGGTCAGTGAGATGTTCTGTACGTCTGCGGTGGGCTCACCACTGCATCCCGTCAAAACGCACCGGACGGCACACCTTAAACCGGTGACTCTTACTCCGGGCAAGTCACACCTCAATACCGCTGCTATTTTCTAAAAGTGGCAGCAGAGAAAAAGTGAAAGTTGGTCGTGGACGTTGGAGTGGACATGGCTGATGCCCACACACATTCCGCCGCCTGCCAGGCGTGAGCACTGCCAGTGGGACCGGAGGACAATGTGGCCGCGGGCTCCTGGGTGGGCTGCTCTCTGACCCCCCGCCCCCGTTTCTTGGTAGTAAACAGCGAAGACAATGGGGAGCAGGGAGGGGCTCCAGTCTGTCCTCACCAGGGACCACCCACTTGGGGAGGCCATTTTCTAAAGAGCAAACCCTAAGGTCTTAGGAAAGGTCTGACTTTCACAGGATTTGAAGGACGCACACTCCATCAGAGAATTCAGGAATAAAGGGCCACTCAGAGTGGTCACGTTCCTACCCAATCCTTCCTCAGAAGACCAACGGGAATAATTTTCAGTTCTTTCAGTAGAAAATCAGAATGGATCCTCACCTCCCACCCCCGGTGCAGGGACCCTGTCCAGGGAAAGGACAGGTGGAGGCGCGGCCGGAAGCAGTGTTTCCAGGCTGAGCCCTGGGCTCCCCAGGCCGCCTGGGGAAGGGGGCCAGCAGCCGGGGAGCAGGCACCCTGCTTTGTGAAGCGTCAGCAGGCAGGAAGGGGCTGCCACAGGGAGCAGCGTCAACCCCTCGGTGAGGTTTGCCGACTTTGGGAAGAGCAGCTGCAAAGTCCAGGCCACGCTGAAGGAGTTGAGGGGCTTCTAAGAGGATGAGGAGGCTGGGGTTTAACAGACCTCGATGCCATTTTCCAGAAATGTAACTGCCCTGCCCTCAAGTCACAAAGGATCCTGGACTCCAGGACTGTGAGGCATGCTCTCCCCCGGGGACAGAGCAAAGTGCCAGCAGAGGCCACGTGTCTGCTCCTTGAGCACATGAATATGCCAGCAGAGGGCGAGAAGGGGGTCCAGGGCAAAAGGGGAATGAGCTCCCGGCTCCATGGGGCCCTGAGTCCCCCCTACAGCACTGCTGGAGCCAGTGAAATCACATGACTATGATTTCCAAAGAAGAATTGTTTGTGGGTGTCTTACCCGGACATCGGACATCGTAGGAAATGCCAAAGGCCCTGAGAGAGAGGAGGGGAGACGAGGATCACAGCAGAGGAGCCACGCCCGCAGGCCCCGGCAAGGCTCAGAAATACGCCCCGAGGCTCCCTGGGAACTTACCAACTAATTCCTGCGGATCCCGCTTTTCTACTTCTGGGTTATCCTGCAAAGACAAACAGAAACACAAGGCGGTAAGCCTGGCTCCTGACCCCCGGCTGCTTTACGCAGAGACCACTCAGGATAATCGAGGAAGGAAAAAAGGTGAAGGCATCTAAGAGCGAGCGATGCTTGGGGGGAAGGGTTTTGGGGATCCCTGGCCCCCCTTCTTCCTTCATCAGAGCAGCTGTGATGCTCCGTCAGTCTCTCCTCACAGCCCCCAGCAGGCACCGATACCATCACCACGGAGAACAAACGCCAGCCAGTGTCACCGCACACCAGGACCCTCCCGATGCCGTCCCCTGGCCAGTCACCCCAGGACACCGCCGCCCCAACCTGGTACTCAGGAAGCAAGAGGGGGCTACTTTATAACATGAAATACCAACACTAAACACAAAAGACTATCTACTCCAAAGAGATCTTTCTAACTTTTAGTTTAAGCAAAAAAAGGGGAGATTTCATCAGAGGGGGCAGCCCATGGAACCCGGAGCGGAGCAGGCACGGAGCGGCCTTTGACCAGTGACCGAACCACAGAGGTGCTTCTCCTGGCTCCCCTGCTCACCTGTTGGCTCTCTCCCGTCGGCTTTACATTCCCTCTAAAGCAGGGGTCCTCAAACTACAGCCCGCGGGCCACATGCAAATACAAATATTGTATTTGTTCCCGTTTTTTTTTTTTTTAATATTTTTTATTGATTTTTTTACAGAGAGGAAGGGAGAGGGATAGAGAGTTAGAAACATCAATCAGCTGCCTCCTGCACACTCCCTACTGGGGATGTGCCCGCAACCAAGGTACATGCCCTTGACCGGAATCGAACCTGGGACCATTCAGTTCGCAGGCCGATGCTCCATCCACTGAGCCAAACCGGTTAGCCCGTTTTGTTTTTTTACTTCAAAATAAGATATGTGCAGTGTGCATAGGAATTTGTTCATAGTTTTTTTTTAAACTATAGTCCGGCCCTCCAACGGTCTGAGGGACAGTGAACTGGCCCCCTATTTAAAAAGTTTGAGGACCCCTGCTCTAAAGAAAAGCTCTCTCTGATCCTTAATGCAAACTACTGCCCCACACCTACTTCCACGGTCCTTTGTTCCAGGCGTGTGCAGAACCCTAAGAGCACAGGTTTCTGAGCAGACCTTCTCCTGGCCTTGCTGTGCATTTCCCGCCGAGTAAAGGCTTCGCCTCACCTGGGTCTACCTGGAGAAGGAAAGGCCCAGCCTCCTCACAGGCCCGGCCCGGGGGAGGGAGGCCTTCCCTTGCTTGCGCTGTCCCAAATGTACATCGCCAGGACCCTGCATCTCTCCATTTCTGGGGAAACTTAGCCCCTTGAACACAGATCAGGGGGCGAAAGAGCCACCACATGCTAAAGAGGCAGAAGCTGGGCTCCCAGGAAGTTGCTGGACCCCATTTGCTTTCGCTCTGGTCAGTGAGGGAGGAGCTCAGACAGGAAGGGCTCTGGCAAGGCTGGTACGTGGAAACAGCTGCAGAGCTCTGCACGCCACTCACAAGGAAACCTTACACCCAGATCCCGTGTCAGAAAGGGGGGTGCGGGAAGGCCACCTCACCTCCCACGCCATGGTCCACGCTAAGGCCAGAGTAGAAGACCTCAGCCCCTTCCCCCAAAGTCCCTACTGATTGTGGGACAGGCCCAACCCCCCCCCCCCCCCCAGCGGGCGGGCCTCCGGTCTGCAGTAGCCCAGGCTACCAAGGTGCCTTGCCCAGGCCACAAAATTAGAATTTAGGAGTGATCACCTGCATTACAAAAGGCTTTTTCATGTAACACAAAGCATTCACCTTAGAAGAAATATCCGCGTTCCTTTCTCTGGTGCACTTTAATTATTTGGATTGTTAAGGTTTTGTATATCTCTATCATCACTACATATAAAAATGAGGCTGTTCACTGGACCGGCACCATGTTCAGGCCAGGCTGCTTAGCAACCTGTTTCTCTACCTCTCACCCCTGCCAACCAGGTGGGCACAGAGGAAGCCGGCCTGTGCTGGGACCGAGCGGGTCTGAGGTGCGCCTGGAGGACTGCCATGCCAAATCCAGGCTGGTCATCAACCAGCTGCTCCACGGACTGTGCCTGTCAACAGGGCCCCACAACAACCCCTTTGTGGCAGGGACTCTGGGGCAACAAATGCTAGAGAGCGTGACAGTAACAAAATGGGGGAAAGGCCCTTAAATTTCCCTGCAGGGACAGCCTTCGGGCGCTAATTGTGGGAACATCAGTTGGGTGCATCCTACCTCTTCCCCGGGGCCAGCTGGCTGGTCGCAGGGAGTACTGACCCACTAACCATTCAAAGGCCGCCCGGGGGCTCTTTCCAAAGCCCCAAATGCAGAGCCAGGAAGGAGGCAAGCTGTCCACGTTGGGATTCTAGGTGTCTGCTCCAGGGACACAGGAAGTCAGTCCCCAAACAAGCGCGACTCTTCAAAGGGGATCTACTCTGGAGGCTCTCTGGGCAGGTGCACGGCCCCGAGCCTCCCTGTGGCTTCTTGTAGGTCTGCGATCCTGAGCAACAGGGAGGCGGAGGGCTGGGAACCCTGCATTTCACAAGGTGCTTGCCTGGCTGAGCTGAGGTGGCTTCGTCTTTCCTGTTGTGGCTTAGCTCCTCATCCCCCCAAATCAATCATTCTACACCCACAAAATAAAAACAGCTGGTTTCAATTTGCCAACTAGTCTAGTCTAGTCTTTGTTTTTACCCTCACAAAATGTGCGCATGCGCGCACGCGCGCACGCGCGCGCACACACACACACACACACACACACACACGACTTGGACCCTGAGTGTACCGAGTCACATGTACTCTTAATCACAACCCAATGTCCCCAGGAACAAGTCCCACCCCATCTTCTCCGCAGTGGGATCCAGCTCCACGGTCACTCCAAGCAAAGGACCGACCAGTGGGCGTGGACCCAATGCCAAGTGCGAGAAGACTGTCCTGCCTTAAGAGAACTCTGTCGGCCAAACGTGTAAATGAGCCTCCACAGGTGAGAAGCCACAATCCCGCACAACGGTCTCCTGAAAAGACCTGGAATCTCTGGTTGTGCGGATTCCCTGTGTGTGTCACAGGCACCCGTGGGACTTCTAAGGCCCTAGGAGTCAAGCAATGGGAACCCGTGCCCCCCGGTGGCCACACCTTGTCCTGTTTCAGAAGGTAATTCTTCCCCCTCTGACACGAACACGCTGGGTGGTGAGCTCCTGGCACGTGTCACTGTACCAACGTGTCCCTGAACAAGGACACCAGCAATCCAAGTTCTTTTGGACCCTAATGCTGCTTAACCCCACACCCTGCCCTGAGCAGGAGGAAAAAGCTTGATTATGCCCCACAGCCAGGGGCCTGCAGCCCCATCAGCACGCATTCTTCCCCCGAGCTGGGAGCTGGGAGCTGGGAGCTGGGAGCTGGGTCCAGGCCTTCGAGCAACGAGGAAGGAGTCACAGTGTCTGGTGAGACCAGTGAGGACAGGTGTCCAATACCCAAATATGCGCGTTAGAACCATTGACGCACCACTGGCCTCTGAGGTCAGTTTCATCCAACAAAAGCAGCCTCCGGGGAGGACGGGACTTGGGGGTGGGGTGAGGGTGTGCACACGCAAGATGAAGACTTGGAGAGACAGCCTCTTCCCAGTCACGGCCTAGTCACGTACCAGGAATTCAGTACAAAAGAAGCAGCAAGCGCCCACGAGAGCGCTCTTGGAAGCCAGCCTCGGTGTCAGAACAAACATTTGACACAGTGTTTAAAATGACAGACAAAAGGTTCACGCTGTCCAACTGTCGGTGGTTCAAGAAACCGGTCTGACCAAAGCTGCAGCCGGGCGGTTCTCTCTGCGCCCTCACACAGGCAGGAAGGGGGCAGCGAGGGGTACAAGTCAAGGGCAACCAGAAACCACTGTTCCTTCTCTTCCTCTTCCCCAAGGCAGGGTTTCGCAATGCACGGGGCCACCTGTCCTGACTTGTACGCGCAGGGACACCCGCCTGGGCTGGATGAGTGCACCGCTCTGGCCTGCGGGGAGAGCCTGCAGCTGGTCAAAGTCTGAACGCCGTCTGGGGACCTATCACAACACGAGTGTCTGCGTCAGCGGGGGGATGGGCCGAGACCTGGACAGACCTGGACACCGGGCCACACCCTTCAGACCCAGGGCTTTCCCAGTTCACGAGGAAGGTGAAAACAAAGCACCTCACCTCGCAGCTCCTGAGAAAGACCAGGTAAACAGCCTCAGCTGCAGTTCAAGTCCAACCCAGACACCAGGAAAAACAAAACCAAGCCCACAGCTTCCTAAGAAGCCAAGAGGGACGAGGAGCGAGAGCACTGAACCGCTGGAGAAACCAAACTCGGAGGCAGACCCCTCGTCTGTCCACCCGCCAGCCTCCCCAGGCTTCCCGAGCCGGAGCCCACAGGCTGGAGGCTGCGAGGCAGGCCGTCCGTCCCTGGAGAGCAGGGATTCGAACCTGCTAGACTCTGGTTCTCAATCAATCGTGTCTGAGACTTGTAAGAACGCAATAATCCCAGCAGGGGCCTCATGTTCGGGAATGACAGAACCTGGACTTGGTCGCCCTGCAGAGAATACGAAAGTCCAGAGACCACGGAGGCTAAAGCCGAGGATTGGGTGGAAACGACACGACCCATGAAGCGGCCAGGCTGCCTGCCGCACGAGCTGCGAGGATGGACTCAAGGATGGGCTCGCAGGGAAGGACCAGCAGAGGGAGGAGGGTTATCTGCAGCCAATGAGTCACCAGTCCTTCCTGGAACTGCCCACAAGCACACTCCAAGGTCCAGGGTCCAACTCAGACAAAGCCACAGCCTCCGGCAGCTCCACTGGGTTCTGCCAAGTCTAGCTCCTCAGCCTTGGGAGCCTGAGGCACAGAGAAAGCGCTCAGAATGCCACAGACGCAAGTTCTTCTGTTGGATGATGTCATCAGCGCCTAGGCGGCAGCTGGAGAGGGAGATTAGTAAACAATGCCTTCCAAACCTCATGTGCTCAGTCAGCCCTGGGGCTGCCCAAGAAAGTCCCAAGAATACCTCACTTCAGGAGCAGAGCAGCTACTTATAAACCATCCTTTTTAAAAAAATATATTTTTATTGATTTTTTACAGAGAGGAAGGGAGAGGGATAGAGAGTTAGAAACATCGATAAGAGAGAAACATCAATCAGTTGCCTCCTGCCCACTCCCCACTGGGGATGTGCCCGCAACCAAGGTACATGCCCTTGACCAGAATCGAACCTGGGACCCTCCAGTCCGCAGGCCGGTGCTCTATCCACTGAACCAAACCAGTCCTTGATCCTCCCTGTGGCCCAGCAAAGCCTGCTTCCTGGAACATCTCCCCTCCCGCCGCCTCCTAATAAGCCCAATCAGGCTTCAGAACTCGGTTCGAGGAAGCCTTCTTTTACCCCACCCGACCCAGCCAATGAGGACACTGCCCCACCCTGCACTCACTGTCTATTACCATGGTGTCCCCAGCACCTGCAGTCAGTGCCCTGCCCATAGCAGGTGCTCGAACACTGACCTATCCCCGCCCCGCCAAAGGCGCACACACTCAAACACATACACACAGCACTCTCCATTCTAGCCAGCCAATGGTCAGATTTTCTTCAGTCCGGTTTAGGGGTTCTTTTTATTTTTAAATTATCTTTTTTACTGATTTTGGAGACAAAGGGAAAGGGAGATAGAAACGTCAATGATGAGAGAAAATCACTGATCAACTGCCTCCTGCACGACTTCTACTAGGGACTGAGCCTGAATCCTGGGCATGTGCCCTGACTGGGAATCTGTGACTTCCTGGTTTGTAGGTCAATGCTCGACCACTGAGCCACACTGGCCAGGCTAGTTTAGGATTTCATAGCCAGCTTCAGCTACAGAGCAGAACTTTGACCTCCCCAGACTCCAAACTGTTCAAGTCCATTGCTCCTCTCACAGTGTGGCCTCAATATCAGAAAGGGAGGCGGCAGAAGAGGACTAATAAAAGGGGCTAGACTGGCAATAAAGGCTGATATGGGACGGGCAGAAGGAAGGGAGAGGTATTGACACTGAACTGAAGAAACCTTACAGAGCCTGCTACTCCCAATCCTAAAACAACAAGACAGAATTATTATACAGTTAATTCACTTATCTACTCCACAAACAATTATTGAGCATTTATTATGGATCAGGCAATGGCCAAACACTGGGGATGTAACATAAACAAAACTCAACCTAGGGGAATAATTGCAGGCATGATGCTAAGCACGTCAATGAAAGATCTCAAGTAATTCTCACAATAACCCGTGAAGTTGTGGGCACAATACTGCTGCTTCAGAAGCCACTGATGGGCCTGGAAAGGCATCAAAATGACAGTGAAGACAGTTTTCGGAGATGTGAGTCACTTCATGTTGCCAAGAAAGCAGAAATTGGCCTGGCCGGTGTGGCTCAGTGGTTGAGCATTGACCTATGAACCAGGGAGGTCAGCGTGATTCCCGGTCAGGGCATGTGCCCACGCTGTGGGTTGGATCCCCAGTGGGGGAGTGTGCAGGAGACAGCCAATGGATGATTCTCTCATCACTGGTGTTTCTATCTCTTTCTCTCTTCCTCTCTGAAATCAATAATTTATATATATACATAAAGAAAAGCAGAAATTCTGGAACCTTTACCTCCAAGCTCCAGAACAAAATGACTGTAGCCTGACAGACAGGATGGAGAGCTGTCAGTAATCCCGAGGCTGCGAGGAAGTCACCAAGACCAGGCTGTGGGGACAGCCCCCATGGCAGACACCGTGTGGGCTGTCTCCCCCACATGCACAGAAGAGCTCCGGAGAAAGCCCGTCACCAGCACATTTCCTTCAGTTGTATCCTGTTGGCCAGGACGGGCCACTGCCATGGCCTGCTGCCTGCCTGGGATGGAAACACTCAATTTATCAGAAAAATGGGCGGAAGTTGGTGGGGCCACTTTGGATTCAATGAACCGCCTTCAATCCCAGGGTCCTGATGGGAAGGCTCAGCTCCCCAGCAGAGGAGGTGTCTACCGGAAAGGGTTAACTAGGCGCCTGCCAAGACAAATGAAGCCAGCTCTGGAACCGGCCTTGTAGCCCAAGAAAAGGCAGGGAGATGGGAGGAAACAGTCTCTTTCTCTATCTGAACAATCTGCCCAGCACAACGCGGACCCCAGGGAACCAGCCAGACTTCAAAGTAAACGCAAAGCTCTGGTCGGAGCATTTCCAAAGGGGAGACTTTGCTACCTGACTTCCAAGTGCGATACCAGACCAAGTCTACAGAATACTATGAATACTTCTCAAAGAAATCCTCTCATTCTCCTGTGATCTGTATAATTAACTATATCGCATTGCAAATTCTGTACTGAAAGTATTAACATTAAATGTAAGCATTTAAAAATGTTTCATCTCTTTCTCTCCTCCTCTTCCTCCTTCCACTCCCCCTTTTCTTCTGTAATCAGTTATTACAGCTATAGATGCAGCCCCCGTGTGCCTCAAGGATCCCATGCGCCTTTTCAAAGATAACTTTGTGTGTATCCTTCCTGCACATACTTGCATCTTACTGCATTATGGGTGACATTTAGTTTTGTTTTGGTTGAGGTATGGTACCATTTGTGTGAATGTTCTTTAAGAAGGAACACTGTTCTTTAGGAACCTACCTTTTTGTAATTGATTTTTTTTTTTAGGAGAGCAAGGGGGAGAGGGAGAGAGAGACATCGATTTGTTGCCTCAGGCATGTGCTCTGATGGGGAATCTAACCGGTGACCTCTTGGTGCATGGGATGACGCTCAACCACTGAGCCACACTGGCCAGGCCAGAACCTACGTTTTTTAAGACCCATTCCATGTCTGCTGATAAATTTAGATCTTAAGAGGTTTTCTGTTTTCAAATTTCATTGTCCATTTTATTTAGTACTATTTTATTAATAATGTTTACTGCAAGTATGACACATCTCAGCTGTGTCAAGGGTAAAAATAAGTATGGATTGAATGCCCTTTGCTATCTACTTTTAAAAAAATGTTTTTATTGGTTTTTAAAAAAATATGTTTTTATTGATTTCAGAGATGAAGGGAGAGGGAAAGATAGAAACATCAACGATGAGAATCATTGATTGGCTGCTTCCTGCACGTCCCCTACTGGGGATTGAGCCTGCAACCTGGGCATGTACCCTTGGCTAGAATCTAACCTAAAACTCTTTAGTCCGCAGGCTGGTGCTCTATCCACTGAGCCAAACCGGCCAGGGCTTTATTGATTTCTTAGAGAGAGAGAGAGAGAGAGAGAGAGAGAGAGAGAGACATCAATGTAAGAGAGAAACATTGGCTGCCTCCCGTACGGACCCTGACTGGGGACTGAACCCACAACCTGGGCATGTGACCTGCCTGAGAAATGAACCGGTGGCCTTCTGGCGCATGGGATGACGCTCAACCAACTGAGCCACACTGGTCAGAGCATCTAATCTTTTTTTAAAGGGTGTTGTTTATATTAGAAAATATATTCCAAGTTTCAGACAACCAATCCACTTATCATTTTCAAGTAATAACTCCATTTCTGAGAGGGGGCTGCCCACCTAATAACTTGGGAATCAAATAATATTCTGCTTTGTTCCTTTTTAAATCATCATGATCTCATCTGAGTAGCAATCATAAAAAGTACCTATAAATTAATGATATCTATAAAAAAGTAAAAATAAATGAAAGTAAAAATATTCCAAAACAAAACAAAAAATGAAAAACACAGAACAAAGAGGGAAGAGCAGGATTCCCTAAGGACAGACAGCTTGCTTTCTGCATCACATCATTCCAAAAAGATAAATCCCAACTGGGGAAGGAGGGGCAGCCACACCTCGGTTAGTCATCTGTGGCATCTGGGCCCACGGGGAAGGAACTGTGCTGGGGCTTGCAGGGCGAGGGGGCGGGCAGACGGGGCAGGCAGCGGCTCCTTCTGGCTGCAGGACCAGCCCATGCGGGAGCGGGTGGGGCTTTTGGGAATCTGAGCTCTAGCTGACCTGGAGCAAGTGCGGTCAAGAAGGCCCTGCTGGCTGCGAGGGAGCCAAGGGGGGGGGGGGATCAGAGGGAGAATAATGGTCATTCGTCCCCTCTGCATGTGACAGCGTCCAGCAATGACGAGGTGTCTGCCAGCAGTGCTCAGCTTAAGATGTCGCCTGGCTTCCTTTGGGAGACGGCAAGACAAAGGACCTCGCTTGGATTTCTTCAGCCTGAACAACAAAAGAACGACTCCCACAGCGGCCCCACCTCTGTCCTGTGGGCTGCTCAGCTCAGGTCACCACCCAGACACCCCGGCAGAGCCCAGCCTGGGTGGGTATGTTCTCCCAGCACGGAAATGTCATGGCACCCACTTTTGCAAGGGCAACCCTGGCCTTGTTACAGGTGAGTCTAAAGAAGGCCATTCGCTCGGGTGAAGAGAAAGGAAATGCCAAAGGCTAAGCAGGCTTGGCATTAGCCTCTAAAGTTCAAAGGCCGCCTGGCAACTTCCAGCGAGAAGTTCAGATCTGATGGCTCCCAATCCAGCAAGGTCAAGGGCCATTTCCCTTTCCGGGACTGGGTGAGTCACCCTGCAAGTTTTTAATAACCAGCACTGAAACTCCAGGAGGCAGGCATCATTATGTCCATTTTACAGATGAGTAAGAAGCCGAAGCAAAGTACAACAAAGCAGTCAAGGACCACGCCAAAATCCAGACCCGTGTCTGTTGGACTCCCAAGCCCAGGGATACCACCTTCCGACTTCTCACCTCCTCCCTCTGGGCCAGGAGGCTGCAAAGAATAAATTTCTAAGAGGCCCTTAGTTCAGTGATGGCGAACCTTTTGAGCTCGGCGTGTCAGCATTTTCAAAAACCCTAACTTAACTCTGGTGCTGTGTCACATATAGAAATTTTTTGATCTTTGCAACCATAGTAAAACAAAGACTTATATTTTTGATATTTATTTTATATATCTAAATGCCATTTAACAAAGAAAAATCAACCAAAAAAATGAGTTCGCGTGTCACCTCTGACACACGTCATAGGTTCGCCATCACTGCCTTAGTTCAACTGTTGGGGAAGCCAACATCACAGACCGAGGAGGGAAAAGGTCTTCAGGAAGATGCCACAGCCGGCCACAGAGCAAAGCAGGGGTTCAACCCTCAACTTAAGGGGAAATCGGCCAAATTTATTACCTTTTTAAAAAACAGCTTTTTAAATTGATTTTTAGAGAGAGGGGAAAGGAGAGGGAGAGAGAGAAACATTGATGTGAGACGGAAATCTCAATCAGCTGTCTCCTGCATACCCCCTCCTGGGGACCAGCCCACAATCCGGGCATCTGCCCTGACCAGGAGGTGAACCGTCAACCCTTCAGTGCACAGGATGACGCACAACCAACTGAGCCACACAGGCCAGGGCCAAATTTATTACCTTTTCACTCTAAGGACCAGGCGAAACAGCTCAAGATTCTATGATGCCCCAATGAGTAATGTCTGAGTTGACCTGAATGGAAGGGCTGGCCCACAAGACTTATTCGTATAAACAGTCACCCTTGTCCTAAGCTTCGAGACTTCCTGGGGGTGTACAGAAAAAATGCTGCCCAACCCCAACTTCTACTAAGCCCTTCTCCCTCACCAGGAGAACCATCACAGGGACTTCCAATGAGAACTCAAGTTTTAAAGGAGTTATTTCTTCTGACCCATGTCAAGAGCAGGGCACGTGTCCTGTCTATGAGAATCTCATTGGAAAGACACTGGCCGCACAGCATTCTGGTCAATAACAGCCACCACAGCGTGCTCACAGCTTGCTACTCTAGTGTATAATTCTGGACTGTATCCAAGCTGGCTGAAAACAGGAGGAAAGAAGTGGATGTGGGGGACTGTGTTGCTAATGATTGGTATCAGTATTAGAACAAAAGGTGGTAGATTGCAACTTAATCTTTTAAACACTTCCCCCTATGGAAGTGTTTAAAAAATTAAAATAATTTTTTCTTGGCAGTTTTATTGAGATATACCTCACATATCACATAATTCTTAAGTGTTTAGTTTTCAATTGTTCATTCATGTCATTATGTTACAATTACCCAGACTGTAGCCACACTGAAGAGGTTTAAAATACAAATGGAAACAAAACTGGATAGAAAATACACACTTGCTATATGGCAGTGGTTCTGAACCTTCCTAATGCCGTGACCCTTTAATACAGTTCCTCATGTTGTGGTGACCCCCAATTTCATTGTTACAAATTGAACATAATTAAAGCATAGTGATTAATCACAAAAACAATATGTAATTATAAATGTGTTTTCCGATGGTCTTAGGCGACCCCTGTGAAAGGGTCGTTCGACCCATAGGTTGAGAACCGCTGCTATACGGGCATCAGAAGGATGGGAGAACATATGACTGCACTGCTAGGATGTGGAATTAGGAGATTTCTTTCTTTTGTAAAATAGTCAATCTTGCTGTAAGAATCATTTGACAATAAAATACGATATAAAAACAACCTGGGCAGTGAGGGTGATCTGACTGGGACATCTGTCACCCCGCTGATCGCTGGGGTTGACTCGGCTGCTCTGGCCGGCTGGGCAGGTGTCAGGTGTCCCCTCCCTCCCTCACCGCTCCCTGCGTCTCTCCCGAAGCTGCACGCTCGGGAGAAGAGGACCTTCCCCGATAGAGGAGAGGACCATTCTCCCGCCAAAGGTATTTAACAAACAAAACCAAACCCGAGAGGATAACCACCAGGAAAAGAGCCATATAACCCTTTCCAAGTCAAAGCCTCTAAGGAAAAGTCCAAGTGTGAGTTCGGACAGACCTTTGCTGTCACATCCTGGACAATAGCTCTCAGTAAAACAGCCCACGACTGAGGGCCCCCACGCAGAGGCACACAGCCATTTTCAAAGGCTGGAAAGGGACTCGGCTTCCACGCCACACCACGCCCCCCAAAGCGTCCCTCTGGCTGAAGAGAACCCTGAGCTGAGTGTTTAAAGCCTCAGCGTCTCCCTTTCTGCTCTCGGGGTCCTGCAGTTCAGCAAAAGCGCACGCAGCCCACACTGCTCAGTGACCCCGCAGAAGCTGGCACGTGTCTGCAGCCTCTTTCCTGACACGGTCAACAAGATGTCAGATTTCACCTGACATGTCGCAACTGCTGGCAGGCTCCTGAAAGCTCTTCCGAAAATCAGTACATCAACAGCAAACTCCTGGAAGACAAGCTCCTCGGGCAGTTTTCAGGTTCCAGATCTTTAGTTCTGATACTTTAAAAGACCAGCAATAATGCTGGGTCAGTTCTGCCCAATAAAATCCTTCATCTAGACTCCGAGTCCACTAATAACATAGTAACCGACGCACCCGACCTTACGGGAAATTCAGGTATGTACGGCCGCTGAGGCAGAGGCCCATCCCCTGGCTGGCCAGGCCTGCAGGGCAGGGTATGAACTCTACAAGCTCCGCCACTACAGAACTCCAAAGCAAACTACCAATACAGTTCCCAAACCGCCCACCAAGGCACCCCAGGGTGCCGCAGCAAACTCACAAAAGTGCAGTGACATTTAACAATGTCAAGGGAAACAGAGCACTACTCAGCATCTGTCAGATTCTGCACAAGTGTGTGTATTATTTTTTTCAAGCGGCTGCTGAGTTGTGTGGACAGTAATGCCGACTGTTGGAGCCAATTATCGGAACAGAATTGTTAGGGGCTTTTTGGCCTCGGAGTTCTGTGCAAAATCCCCGAGGGTGCCGGGAACCGAGAAATGTGGCAACTTCTGATCCGCAGGATGAGGGCGGGAGATTAGGTTCACTTTGGTTGAAAGGCTAAGCAATGCTAACAACTGCGTTTTACCAGTTTCCTAAATCTGATAACACGTGGCGCCATTGTCTCAAACCCATAGTAGATACCTGAGGCCAGACTGTCCAAAGCACGTTCACACACATCTTCCCTTCACACACATCTTCCCGTGCTGCTGTCATGGTCACCTGGCCAAGGGGGACCAGAGCCCTGGCTTCACAGACAGCGAGCGCAGGTTACGTCCTGGGCCTGTGGTCCACAGCTGCAGGGGGGCCACACCCACACTTGACCCAGGCCTTCCGACTCCAAGTTCACGAGACTGGCTCCAAGCTCTGAACTCCACATTTCTGCATGACTTTTGGGCCCAAAGAACTTCTTAAATGTTTTCTTTTAACTGGGATTATACACGCCTTTTAGAAAATGCTGGAACAATTGTTCTCCCATCATGTGCCACCTCCTTGACCCGAGACAGTTTTGTTTTGACAGATGTTAGCTCCTTGGGCCAGGAGATTCTTTCCCTGGGTCGCAGCCCGGACACAGCACCTCGGGGAGCTGCGAGCCTGCCCCACACAACGAGGCCGGCCTCCCAGGTAGCTGGACAGGCCGCTCCAGCTCTCCTGAGCCAGGCCATTGATGCCTGGGCTTGTTTTCAAAGGAAGGGTGTGTCAGGGGCAGCGAGTGAGTGGAAATACCTTCATCCACAGGAATTGTGCGCAGGGGAGAAAAATAAACAAGGGAAAATGTTCCAGGGCAACCGAGGTAAAGCCCGGACAAAGAAGAGTGTGAAAAGGGAAGCCGGTGTGCCAAGGGCAAACAGATGCAGGAAACACTTAAGCCAGCAGGCACCCTGGCCCTGAAGTGAGGAGCTGGACCAGGCTTCCTTGTCTTGTCTGACTTTTCCTGGGACAGCAGCGCCACCTTCTGTTCAGTAATCAGAACATCTGAGTCAGCTGCTTACTGAAGAGGTAAGACCAGAACATTGAAGTGAGAGAAGACACATGAGAGCCCGGTGCCCAAGCATTCTGCTTCCGTGGAACGCTCGGCCACCTCCTCCAGCCTCCATTTCTCCAGTCCAGGGCCAACTCAGGAAGCCGCCCCAGCATCCCTGACACCCCAGGCCGATGGATCAGGACCAAAGGCCCCCCAGAGGTGGTCTGGAGTTGTCATTTCTTACTCAAACCCCCAAATATGGCGCTTTGCACTCGTTGGTAACCCCCAACACCAGAGTGGGAAGAATGAAGTCAGGGAACACTCAACTTTGCTCGTCCACAACGCCCAAGTCTTTCCCCAGGAAACCCTCTGGGGGTTTGGTCCAACCCCAGCCCACACATTTCTTTTAGGACACAGTGGACAAGTGGTTTCTTCAACCTTGTCTGAAAGAGGTCCAGGAACAGGGAGCTCACTACCTCCAGAAGCAGCTCGACCCACTTCTGGCCAGAGAGAACAGCCAGTTCACCGTCAGATGACAGCGAACGTCTGCCGTGTAATTCTAGGCTTCGCTTCTTGTGGCCGCCGCCTCCCTTCCCTTACCGGACCTCCAAACAGCAGACAGAGTACCAGCTCTTCCCCCGTCTCCCCCCTCCCAGCTCCTTCACTTTTCCTCACATGATGTGGTTTTAAGTCCCCTCACCTTGAAGCTTTCTCTCCTCTGAGTGTACTCCAGTTTAAAGGCGGAATTCAATATTCCAAAAAACGCCTCAACGACACGAGTGACCACCTGGGGAGGGAGCAGAGGAGTACTGGTCGTTGTACCTAACACTACTGAACACAGACATGCCAGACACTATGGAGCTAAGTATTTATTTACATTTTCTTAGTTAAGTCTCATAAGACAAACGAGGCAGATTTTATCATGATGCCCATTTTCCAGATGAGAAACACTGAGGTGAGGGGACTTCCCCAAGGACAGCTGGAATTCAAACCAGGTCTCTAACCCCAGGGCTTTAACTTCTCCCCACCACCTGGGCGGTTTCCTCTTCCTCTGGGGGCCCTGCTGCCCCCAGGCAGCTCAAGGCCCCCTAAGGATAACAGCCGCTTCGTGGACACATGCAGAGCAATGACTGAGTTGTTACTGTTATTTAATGTCACCCACCCAATACCTTTGTTTGTGAAGAACAGTGATTCTCAAAGTTGATCTGTGGACCCCTGGAGGTCTGCAAGGTCAAAATTACTTTCATAACATGAAGACATTTACCTGTTTCACCGTGCTGACATTTACAGGAGCAATGGTGGGTCAACGTGTTGGCCCTTTAGAACAAATCAAGGCAGCAGCACCAAATTCTAGCAGGAGTCATACTCAGTTAAAAAAAAAAAAAAAGCCAATTTCACTTCTTAATGTCCTTGACGCTTGAGTAGTTTTTTTTTTAGCATTTTGTATGATGACGAGAGGTGTGCATAAACTTGGACATCGAGGAAAAAGCACCCATGTGGTTATCTGGGTTCCAAGCTGACCTAGCGGCTTTCTTCACAGAACACCATTTTACCTGAAAGAATGACTGACAAACTGTGGTCACTCGGATGCGGGAGTTTGGCCGACATTTCCTCAAAAACAAAGCCTGTCACTTCAAAGAAAACTGAGAGTATTTATTGGCAATGATAACATTCCAGCTCCAGCAAAAGCTAGAATCTGGGGAAATGTGTACTCCCCGCTGTGAGCAAGCCAGCTCCCCAACACTTAATGGCCTGTCTGCTGAGGTCAGTAATGTCCTGTCAAATACGATTCTGGGGGCCACTACAGAAGCAAATGTGTCAGCATCGAGGAGATCTGCGTAACTCAGTGAACCATTTTCCAAATCGCTAGTGTCCGATGATGTGGTACCGTGCCTGGGGAAAAGAGCCGTTCCAAGTGCAAGAGAGGCCGTGGTCTTAACGCAGCAGAGTATAAAAGTTCATCGCTAAGGCTTCACGTTCCACATGGCAACCAACTAACCTTTAGAAAATTACCGCTTGCTGAGCTTTGATAAAGCATCAGAGGAGAAAATCCACAAGTACCCGAGTATCTATTAAAATACTTCTCTTTCAAACGACCTGAATGTGTGAAGACAGTTCTTCAAATACCTCAACCTAAACAACATACTGCAACAGACTGAATGCAGCAGTTATGAGACCTAGCTTTCTACTAAGCTAGATTTTAGACACCAAGGAAACTTGTAAAATGGTAAAATGATGCCTCCCTTTGTACTAACTTTTTTTAAATTTTGGAAATAGTAATTTTTCATAAGAATGTTATTTATGTTAATATGTAATAGGTTTGCTATTTTAAAATAAATAGTTAACATTTTCCTCGGTTTTAACTGCTCAGAAATTGTCAACAGACAAAGCCAAAATGAAGAAAAGCTCTATGGGATCCTAATTTTTAATTGTGTAAAGGAGCCAAAATGTTGAGAGAGAGCTGCTACAGCAAAAAATCAAGAGCAGATCTTTAAAAGCCAAAGTAGGAAGGAGTGCCATCTAGTGGAAAAGACAAATGTGACATGAATCCATTTGTTAGCAAAATAAATGACATCCTATTGTTAGAAACTTCACATACTTAAGGCAGAAGCATCTATAATAATAAAAGCGTAATATGCTAATTAGAGTGGACAGCTGGACGACCTTCCGGACAAAGCTGGGGCTGCGAGGGCCGAGCCCCTTGCGTGAGTTTTGTGCATTGGGCCTCTAGTTTGAAAATAAAGGTTTAGCATACAAAAATATTGTTAAATATCAATTGAAATAAAGCTTAAATGTGCCAGAAAAGTTCCAGAACAGAGGGAGGGTTGAGAGAGGTTTGAGTGGAGGCCCCCTCGGGAAGAGCTGATGGCAGGCTGGAGAGGAAGTCAGGGCCCTAAGGAAATCGGACACAGAAGACTCCTGCCAGGGACTGTGCATAAAGAAACAATTCCTGTCCCTATTGGGGAGCCCAACGGCCCACACACCCCAAAAACTAAGACAGAAGCCAAATACTAATGCTACTGGCCACTTTCATTCTGCCAGCCCAAGGGAGCTGTACCTTCCTTCCAGGCCACAGCCTGCCCTCTTGCCAGTAATGCTTGACAGCAGGCCTGGGCTCCTCCCCAGCACAGACAGGAGCCTGCGTCTGCTGCCGCAGGATGCATTTTTTCTCCTGCATGCTGATGCTAACGCTTCTTGGTAAAGTGTTTTCTTCTCTGCATCATCCCCAGCCTTTCATGGGTTGACATCAGTACTATCCAATCACACAATCAGTTCAAATTTGGAACTGATGCTATATTTTCAAATATGCTACTTTAGATCCTAATTGGGTATAATTTTCCTAAATTCCACTAAGTCACCTTAAAGGCCTCAGCTGGGCTTTTGTTTTTTGCTTTTTGTATTTGAGAGTGCATTTATTAAAGCCGGAGACAGGGAAGCAAGGAGGGGCTGAGGATAGAAGCCGCAACAGGAGAGCTCAGGCGGGGCTGCTTTGGGGAAAGGGGGCCTTGGAGACAGATTCAGGTTAGCCTGGGACAAGGTGACACTGCCCATTGCTCCCCTGGTTGCAAGTCTCGTGGGGATCTCAGAGCTTAGGAGATGCAGGCCTATGGGGAAAGAAAGGGATGGGCATGCTCTTGGAGGGGGAGTGTGCCAGCCCCAGCTGGTTTAAAGTGGTTTTTAATCACAAAATTTGGTCCCTATTCCCCAGCCCCAGAGTGATGGAATCAGCCTTTCTCTTTGGGGGGTGTGGGGGGGAGTTTGTCCCTAAAGAATGTTTCCCTGACAGGTACACAATAGGGCAAACCTACTCGACACAAGTGGGGGTTCTTCCCCTTTATCACGATAGTCAAGGAGTGTGATAATTCCTCTCAGCTGCTACTTGGATGGAGCTATAAGAAGAAACTATGTTGTCTGGAGAGACCATTCTGTATGGTTTACCCGAGAGTGGAAGGGCACAAGCCTGGGAAACAATGATCGGCTCAGCATCCCCAACAGCAGGGAGAGGCCTCATTCTGTCTCACCCTCTCAGGCCCTTCTTCACGTCTAGACAACTGAAGAGAACCCAGAGTATACAAGGCAGCCCTTCATGCTTCCTGATTCTGGAAACATCCCCAAATCTAACCCCCTGCGGGAGCAGTGACCCACAAAGCACACCTGGACGCAGAGCACAGGGAGGCTGTGCGCTCAGCCAGGCTTCCAGGCTCTCTAGTCGAGATCTGGCACTACCTACAAGGCCAGAGGTCCAGGCTGCTCCAGGACTTACTCCTTCCAGAGTGGCCTCCAGGTTTCTTCATGAAACTGATTCCATCCCAGAACGTTTACATATGGTTGCACAGTGTGTCAGTGGGGCAGACCTTGACCAGACATATGAACTGAGCCACAATGTTAAAATGCCTTATTCGCATCCAGCCACCCACCACAGCCAACACCAAGTACCTTTGGGTCATCAGCCTCAGGTTTTTCAGTCTCTGAATCGTCATCTTCCTACAAGACAAAGAATTTAGAGGATTAAGCTTAAAGGAGCGGGCCTGAGGGTTCACATATGCACAACTAGGGGTTGCAGCAAACTTACTCAGCCTGGGTCATCCCACCAAGACCCCTCCCCTACCATATGACCCAGAACTGGAGGAGGAGATGTTCTGGGGGGAGGAAGAACACCAGCGGCTCAAAGTAGATACTCCAGCAGTACCATTGTCTACACGAATGAAAATGCCTGAGATGAAAAATCGCCAACAGAAGAGTGGAGGGAAGGCCACAAGATGCTTCAGAAAAGAATAAGGCCAGGCCCCACAGGATAAAGGCATACTGTTTCCAATGAAACATCCATCACTTAAAACCAGAAACACAAGCTGCTTCCTTGCTTTTCATATACACAAATAATCTGACTCAGACCTACCATGGCACCATTCACCACCAGAGAGCCGTGACCCCCACACACCTGTAACCCCGGCAGTTCAACCCAGTAGCATTTGTTTGCACCAACATGAACACTAGGAAGGCAGGTGTCAAATGCCCAGGGTGAGTGACTCGGGAAAGGCATGACTAAAGAGCAGTGCCCAGCCTCTGCAGTATGCCCCGTTTCCAGCCAAGTTCCCCCAGAACTGCCTTTACCGTTCTATCCAGCCTTGTTCCTTATCCAAATGGCCTGCTCCACACAAAGCACCATTCTCCAAAGCATGCGCTGGCCTCACACGAGCAGGCCCACCATTCCACTGAATGCTAACGAAGGCCACAGACAACGCCACTGCCCAGAGCACCCCAGTGCATGGAACCTTTAACTTACCACCAGGAAAAACTTAAGTGTCATCCGAAACTGGTTTTTTCAATCGAGCTACATTTTAACCCCCACATTAAACAGCAGTCCAGATGTTAACATAATCATCACCTGAGAGACGTGAATAAACTATACTGATGGGTTTGAGATTTCACTGTCCTGTAAGGCATTTAAAACGAGTCAAAGGTTTTAAATGCAATCTCCTTAAAATGAATCCAATCAGGCCAAATATCGGTAATGTGGCGCAGCCAAAGACAATCACATTTTAGAAGGTCTATATTGGGATCTGATGAGAGGATTTTACTAAAATGTGAAATAAAGCTTAAATATGATGAAAATCCTAAGCAAAGCAAATGTGGAGTAACACTTCAAAACACACTATGCAGATTTACACAAGAAAATAGCCAGAATGTTTGCACATAAGAAAAGTCAGGGAAAGAACATAACTTGCAAAGCTTTTCTAACCGGTTTCAGTCCATTCTGAATTATTAGCATTGATGGTGGGGCTAAAGGCATGAAAATACCTTCCGGAAGAGCATAAAATATAAAGTACAGTTTTGCTTAATTTGGAAAGCATTTTTAATGGTAACATTTAAATCTCAACAAGTAGCAAAGTCTTCAAACACCTGATAAAAGTACACTGAATGTTTCAATTAAAGCTGTTGTCAAATATCCACATTCAACTTTGTATGTTTTTGTGCTAAGCATCAGCTGAATCCTTGTTTTTTCCCCCCAAATTTTTAAATTCTGGATCGTGATGCTTATGTGATATTGTATCTAAAGTCTTTCTGGTTAAGACACAAGTTCTCTTTTGTTAGCCACGCATACTAAATTTCAGGCAAGACTGGTGATCAGGAACCGGGCACTGTGATAAAAAGTGCCAAGTAAAATGTCAAGAAAGAAGTTAAGAAGTAAATCATACACACACAATAATAATAATTTTCCTTCCTAGTCTTTTGAATAAATGGATAGATTTGAATGAGCCCCAACCAAGATTAAGAATAATACAGAGCTGACTGTAGATATAAATGACACACCAATTAGAATGACTATACTGTTGCAAATGGAATAAACGATCTAAACAGGGAAAACGAACATAAAACACCCACTGGTATCTGGGTCAAATAAAATAATTCACTATCTTTCCCCCAAATATTAAATTCAAAGGTAAATACAAAATGGTCCAGGTGAAAACAAATTTGATTTTCAAACAGCACTGCCAATATCCAACCCAGTTTCCTTAATTAACACCAAACAGAGCGGGAGGAGAGGGGATGAAATTAGGTGTGAAATGGAACGCTGCTGGAACAGTTCGGAAAGTTTCTAACCAGTGGATGGTGCTATGAGATGCTCTAGATTTGGGAACAGAGTTACTCACCGATTGTTTGCTGTTCTCCTCCTCCTCTTCCTCATAGCCATCTTCATCACCCCCGAGGCGAGAAAAATCGTCCTCTCCATACGCGTCAGATACCAATCCCCCTTTCTCCTCTTAAACAGAGAAAAAAATAAATAAAAATGAATAGATGGGGGAGATGCAAGAAAGCCTTCAGTGGTTCTCAACATTCTGGCCCTTTAAATACAGTTCCTCATGTTGTGACCCAACCATAAAATTATTTTCGTTGCTACTTCATAACTGTCATGTTGCTACTGTTATGAATCGTCATGTAAATATCTGATATGCAGGATGGTCTCAGGCGACCCCTGTGAAAGGGTCGTTCGACCGCCAAAGGGTTTGCGACCCACAGGTTGAGAACCGCTGCTTTAGGTGATCTGAGCGACTAGAATTCTATCTTAAGGTAAAAAAAGGAACCTAAGTCTCTTTTTTGTTTCTTTTTTTTTTTTTAATTAAATCTTTATTGTTCAGGTTACATTTGTTCCTCTTTTTTTCCCCCCCATAACTCCCCTCCTCCCAGTTCCCGCCCCACCCTCCGCCCTCACTCCCCACCCACTGTCCTCATCCATAGGTGCACGATTTTTGTCCAGTCTCTTCCCGCATCTCCCATTCCCCTTTCCCCCACAAGAATAGTCAGTCCATTCCCTTTCTATGTCCCTGATTCATTATAATCACCAGTTCATTCTGTACATCAGATTATTTATTCACTTGATTCTTAGATTCACTTGTTGATAGATGCATGTTTGTTGTTCACAATTTGTATCTTTACCTTTTTCTTCTTCCTCCTCTTAAAGGATACCTTTCAGCATTTCATATAATACTGGTTTAGTGGTGATGAACTCCTTTAGCTTTTCCTTATCTGTGAAGCTCTTTATCTGACCTTCAATTCTGAATGATAGCTTTGCTGGATAAAGTAATCTTGGTTGTAGGTTCTTGCTATTCATCACTTTGAATATTTCTTGCCACTCCCTTCTGGCCTGCAAAGTTTCTGTTGAGAAATCAGCTGACAGTCGTATGGGTATTCCCTTGTAGGTAATTGAGTCTCTTTCTCTTGCTGCTTTTAAGATTCTCTCTTTGTCTTTTGCTCTTGGCATTTTAATTATGATATGTCTTGGTGTGGTCCTCTTTGGATTCCTTTTGTTTGGGGTTCTCTGCGCTTCTTGGACCTGTAAGTCCATTTCTTTCACCAGGTGGGGGAAGTTTTCTGCCATTATTTCTTCAAATAGGTTTTCAATATCTTGCTGTCTCTCATCTTCTGGCACCCCTATTATTCTGATGTTGGTACGCTCCTTACACTATCTTCATATTTTCGGATTCTTTTTTCATTTTGCTTTTCCAGTTGGGTGTTTTTTGCTTCTTCGCATTTCAAATCTAGGAACCTAAGTCTCATGTTAAATGACCTCAGGCCCTAGATTCTGCTGTCTGAGAGCCTCCATTGATGTCTACCTTGGATCAAAAGCTCCAGCGAACTCATCTTCTCATACAAGACAAGGACTCTGTCATCCTCATTTCTGTGTGTCCTCCCCTAGGAACAGGACCTTGAACAGGGGGTACGCCAAGGGGTTCCCAATTGTACCCACTTGAGAAACAATCTTTTTCTACATCCAAGACAAAACAAACAACACCCCCCTCCCCCAAACAATATAAATTACTGGGAAACCACCAGAGACCCCCCCCCCTGACTGGCAAAGACCACACAAAACAGAGACTAGCTGACCTAGTCCAAGCCCCTCACTTCCCGGATGAGGACACCAAGGCCCAGCTATATTAGTAACTCACTGTCTCTCTATGCTCCCAAGTAAATCTGTGCCCACTTCCCAGCATCGGGATCCCCAACCTGAGACAGGGCAACAAAATCACCGAGGGGACTTAACAGCTCACGAAATAATGGAATCACGAGGGGCCTTGGAAAGCTCACACGAGCCCAGATCCTACCCCACGTCTACAGAATCGCGCGGCGAAGACCAGATAAATGTTTTAAAAAGCTCCGCGATGCGTCTAAGGCACATTACTAGCTAAAAGTTATAAAAGTAAAAAGAAACCCTCCACCTACGTTTTACTCGCCACTCTCCCATCCAACACGCTCGGAGAGAAGAGGCAGTGTTTCAGCAGCCCTGGACCCTCTCCACCCTTTGTCCATCCCTCTGCCTAGCGGGATGCCCGGCACGGAGATTTTCAATCAGTTTCAGCAGAAGAATCGAACCGGCGGAAGGAGAGGACCCATTCTTACCACGGAGTGTTCGGATCGCGCTGTGGGGTTCGGGGGCCCGATACCTGGCGCACAATGCCCACCGCTTTCCCTCCCGCAAGGACTGAGCAGCGTTCCGAGCGAACACCTGCTTCTCCCCTCCCCACTCCCGCCTCCCCCCTCGGGCCTCACCAGCCGCGCTGCCCGCCGTCTCCACTCCAGCCTCGCCGTCCGACTCGGGCTCGGAATCTTCCGCGTAAACGGCCAGGGAAGACAGGACGCTCTTCTTCCCCGCCATCTTACTCCCACAGCCGCGGGGTGGCTCACTGCGCTGACTCCGGCGAGCCGACTTCCGCACCGAAAGGCGACCTCTTCCGGGTCCCAGAAGGCCCCGCGCCCGCTCCAAACCGGAAACCAATCAAGACGGCTGTTTCTGCGCCTGGCCCCACCCCTCACGCAGCGTTCGCGTAACGTCATTATTGCGCGACGGAAACCAGGTTGCCGGGGTTTCACCCGACAGTGGTAGTCCAGCTGTTGGGTTTCTGCGAGTTGGCGGTGGCGATGGGGGCCTGGGAGTAGTTCCCGAGCCTGCAGGCGCCGGCCGCCCCCCGAACTAGAGCCCTCGGCTCCCGGGCGGCCCACGGCCAGCTCTGATATCTTGGGGTGAAGCGGCTTGGGGGCTCAGAGAAGGAAAGGGGAGGAGTTCTTAACC
>NW_005371349.1:2308023-2318649 GCF_000412655.1 Myotis brandtii
AGAATGGGCGCTATGGCTATGCTTATAGAAGGAGCAGAAGGTGGATCTTAGACAAACACTTCCACCTTCTCCAAGCGATTCCGAAGACATTTGTGTCTGATTTCTAGCTCCTCTGTGCATACGGTGGCCCGGGATAGTTCCGTGTTTTTATTTTCACTGATGTGAAAGGGGAGATGTTAATTACCCAGGCATGTATTGATGTATGACTTGAAAATAATATATTGCTTGAGTAGTGTAATCAAGCACTTTTACTAGTATACTAAAGAGGAAAATAAGCAGTATTTTAAAAGCAGAACAGGGTTTCTGTCACAACCCTGTGATCACCACCTTTGCCTTAACCTTTGGCTACTGTCTGTCGCTAAGATGAGCACCCACCGTTCCTCTCCTTTTGACCCTGAGCGTCGAGTCCGGAGCACACTGAAGAAGGTCTTCGGGTTTGACTCGTTTAAGACACCTTTACAGGAGAGTGCGACCATGGCTGTAGTGAAAGGTAACAAGGCCACGCTACCTGTGTTTACATTTACCCCGGCTGTACCAGAGAACACCCTCCTTCTGACCCTTCCTGCCTCCCCAGCCTTGGTCCATAATTGGCTTTGGAAATCGGAGAGACGCCAAACTTGAAGTTTTATGGGCAGAACCACCCAACTGCTCTGTTTCTTAATTTCATAGCCAGAGCTACAGACTATCTTTGAAAACAGGTCATAGATGCCCATTAGTTTGTGTGGGAGTGGCAGGAAAGGCCTCAGCCAGTCGCTGACCTAGGTAATCCCTTTGTTAAAGATTGAGTGGCCTGGGTCCCAACTAGGGAAGGAAGGATTCATAATATTATAAACTTGAGATTTGTTGACAAATGGAGGTTGCCAAGAGGGGAGCAGCTGTGGAAAGTTAACTACACTGTAATGTTTATAAACAAGACATCTAAATGATGTTGCTTCCACGTCTACGCAGATATGCGCAGTCACGTGGAAGTGTCATCTTTCATGGCTACTTAGTTCAATCTTCTATATCCCAGCAGACTCGGACTTCTTGACGTTGTAGTTGCTATTGCCATGATCAGAAATGGTTTGTGTCTTTCCCAAATGTCCCTGTACCCCTTTTCATAGAAAGGATGGGAAGGGAATTAAGAATATATTGACACCCCCCCCCCCCCACTCGCCCCCCGCATGTACCAGACACTCTGCTAGGGCTTTTTTCTACATTCTCATTTAATTTTCAACAGCTTTGATGAAGGAAAGATAAAAGGCAGAAAGCACTGAGATGCTGTCTTCTTGTATTTTTCCAGGTGACAAGGATGTTTTCGTGTGCATGCCCACAGGGGCAGGAAAATCCCTCTGCTATCAGCTCCCTGCTCTGTTGGCCAAAGGCATCACCGTCGTCATCTCTCCTCTCATTGCATTGATTCAGGTGAGGCTTAGGGAAATGAAGATGCCGGCCCAAAACGGTTAGGGGAAGGTTGTTTATAGCTGGAAATTTCACTTCTGCTTTCTTTGGTCTTTTGCCTCTTACATTCTTTGATTTGCTTATCCCCCTCTCTGTATTGGATTTCCGAATTGCCCGTACGTGGGCTTCTCCACTAGTGCATAGTACTGTGTGTTCGCTTACCTTCCTATGTTACTTTTTGTCCAGACGAATACGGAACTGTCTCATGCACACTCATGCAGATGGCTAGAGTGCTGAATTGATGGGGGGATCCTGGTGTCCTGCTTTATTCTGGCAAGGGCGCACCTATGATAGAAAAAGCGATGAGAGGCCGATTGGGATGTTGTTAACACCTGCTCTGCACTTCTGACTATATTTAAGGCCTGCAGATGGGGTGCTAGAATCAGAAATGAGGAAGTGTAGCCATGTAGTTAAGAGCTATCAACTGTGAAGAAAGAGAGAGACAGGGAAGAACGGTAAAAGCGCTAAATGAGTGATTGCCAGGGTTTTGTGCTGGTGCTTCATGTGTATTCACTACACCTTTGAGATGTACGATTTCATTCTCACAACAATCCTATTAGGTGTCACTATTTTTATAGGAGAGAGAGAGAGTGAGAGAGTGAGAAAATGGACAGGCTAAGGTTAAGAACCAGCCCAAGAGCATGTGGCAGGTAAGTGAGCCAGGATTAAATCCAGTTCTGCCTGCCCAGCCGGTGTGGCTCAATGGTTGAGAGTTGCCCCATGAACCAGGAGGTCACAGTTGATTCCCGGTCAGGGCACATGCCTGGTTGTAGACTCAATCCCTAGTAGGGAGCGTGCAGGAGGCAGGCAGTCAATGATTCTCTCTCATCGTTGATGTTTCTGTCTCTCTCCCTTCTCTAAAATCAGTAAAAATATATTTAAAAAAAAATCCAGGTCTGTCTGTCTCCAGAGCCTGTCCTCTCAACCACGTCGCCTTCAGTCCTTCTTGTAGGCAAAGAAAAGACACATTGGAGGGTGGGGGGAGGACGTTTTATGACTGGGAAACACGCCTGAGATGCTGAGGGCCGTGCACGCCCCTCCGTGCTTCTCCCCTTCTGCCCTCAGGACCAAGTGGACCACTTGCTGGCCCTGAAGGTGCAAGTGAGGTCCCTGAACTCGAAGCTCTCGGCGCAGGAGAAAAAGGAGCTGCTCTCGGACCTGGAGCAGGAGAAGCCCCGGACCAAGCTCCTGTACATCACGCCGGAGATGGCGGCCTCCGCCTCCTTCCAGCCCACCCTGAACTCCCTGGTGTCCCGCCACCTGCTCTCCTACCTGGTGGTGGATGAAGCTCATTGTGTTTCCCAGTGGGGACACGACTTCCGTCCCGACTACTTGCGCCTGGGTGCCCTGCGCTCCCGCCTGGCACATGCCCCGTGTGTGGCTCTGACCGCCACAGCCACCCCGCAGGTCCGCGAGGATGTGTTTGCTGCTCTGCACCTCAAGCAGCCGGTTGCTGCCTTCAAGACGCCCTGCTTCCGGGCCAATCTCTTCTACGACGTGCAGTTCAAGGAACTGCTTTCTGATCCCTACGGGAACCTGAGGGACTTCTGCCTTAAGGCGCTTGGCCAGAAGGCTGGGAAAGGGGTGAGGGCCCTGAGCTGGGGATTGGTTTTCTAAGACCTTTGCTGTTTCTGGCTTCCTTAGTGCAGACTAGCTGTAGCTGCTTAAAGCACAGACTTGTCCCTTTGGCTTCCTGGCGTTGTCCCCTCACTGGGCTGTCCTTGTCCGGAAATGCTCTGACTGTGGCCTTTGCAGGCCTAGTCAGGGTTAGAGGGGAGGAGGCAGAGGAGTTTGGTTGTCTGGGCCCCGGGCGGGCTGAGCCGCTTCGGTCCTGCCTGTGAGGGTGGCAGAGCCCTGCTGGGTGGCCTGCCAGGGAGACAGTGGGGCTGATGAGAGACCGTGCAGAGCTCCTGTTACAGAGGCCACAGGGTGAGGGCGGATGGCTCGTTTTTCCCAGCGCTGATTTCCTTCCCGTTGTCCTGTCTTCGCCTTCAGGTGCTGTCCGGCTGCGGCATCGTCTACTGCAGGACCAGAGAGGCTTGTGAACAGCTGGCCATAGAGCTCAGTTACAGGGGGCTGAGTGCCAAGGCCTACCACGCAGGTGAGGGCCGCCGGGCCGCGTGGTCCTCTCCACTCGCGCAGGCCTCTTGGCGCGTCTCTTGTTCCTGTGGATCCTGAAAAACCAGGTGGTCTGACATCTTTTCTAGCTTCCCAGGCGGAGCTAAAGCGGTTCACTTAAATCCACAGGAAGGAGTCTAGCCAAGAATGAGGTCTAAAATGAGACCGTGACTCCGGCATGCTTTCTCTCGCCCTGTGCCCAGCAGCCGGGGAGGAGTTGGGAAAGCCCAGCTGCTGGTGGTGTGGGAAGGGCACAGGCTTTGGAGGCCAGCGGACTTGGGTTTGAATCTTGGCTCTAACATTCATTGAGAACACAGGCCGGGGCCTTTATATTTATTGCTCAGGCTCAGAGAGGCTAAGTGCCTGGCCCGTGGTCACACAGCAGGCAAGTAATGGATTCAGGGTGTGTGTGCAGTGCCCAACAGAGTGTCAAACCCAAGACGGACCCCCAAGGGAACCCCGAGGGAAATGCGAGCTCCCTTCTCCACCTTCCCCCCTTTATAGGGCTGAAGGCCTCTGAGAGGACGCTGGTGCAGAACGAGTGGATGGAGGAGAAGGTCCCCGTGATTGTTGCCACCATCAGTTTTGGGATGGGAGTGGACAAAGCCAACGTCAGGTGAGCTCTGGTTCTTGTCTTACCTTCCTGATCAGGGCCTGGCTCGGGGTGGGCTGCCAGGAGGACCAGGTCCCTGGGTTCTTTCTAGCGCCAGGGGGAAGGAGGCCCCAGGGGAGGGTCCCTGGTACACAGGCCACACTCTGACAGTGTCTGTGCAGCTGCTCCCAGTGTTGGCACAGCAGGGTTCTGCCGTCCCCCAGGAGGTGGGCAGCACGCAGACCACCAGGCTCACTCATTGACACAGCGCCGCTCACTCACGTCTTAGCGGATGGGCCCAGTGAGGGTGGAATGAACCATCTTAACCTGCTCCCTGCGGAAGTCAGAGGCAAGCGCTTGTTCCCATCACTGCCTGTTACTGCCAGCTGACCGGCCAGAGGAGACGAGTACAGCCGGCCTCCCAGGCCCCGCTGGTGGCGGTTGGGAGTCTGACCTTGGGGAGACATTTGGGCTACAGACGGAAGCGCTGGGTTCTGAATAACACCAGCACTAATGCCGGGCATGGTTTACGGAGCTCTTCTGCATACACGGTCTTGTTGAGACGCACAGCGACGCTGAGTTGGTCAGGGTAGGAATTAGTCTGTGCACTGCATTGAGAGGACACGGACTTTATTTTTTTATGTTTTAGGTTTTTATTGATTTTACTGGAGTGACATCAGTAAATAAGATTATGTACAATTTCAAGTGTGCAGCTCTACAACACATCATCTGTCTGCTGTATTGTGTTCACCACGCAAAGTCCAGTCTCCTTCCGAGCACAGACCTGGGCACCAGAGCTTGGATGCTGGGTTGGCTGTGTCTTGTTAGGGGCCAACTTTGAAGTCAGGCACCCCCAGGCTCAGATCCCAGCTCTGCTGTCCCCGTGCTGTGTCACCTTGTACAGTTCACCTCTGCATCTCAGGCTCGTTGTCTCTGAAATGGGGCTACCTCCCATGCTGGTGACTGTAACAATTCAATGAGACAAATACATACCCTGGTTCCTAGTAGGTACTTAATGGTATCCCTTCCCTCTCCAGAGAGATTCACAAGGACGTTTTCAAGGCCGTGGGGCTCATCAGTGGCCTGATCTGATTTGTTTGTTTAAGTCCAGCATGTTTTTTCCCACGGGACCTCTGACCGAGCGTTTTTGTTCCTCATGTGGGTTGGAATGGCCCCTTTCCTGCTATGGCTCTGACCTGGGCTGCTCCGGGGCAGGGAGGCCTCCCGATGGACTGCAGGTGTCCTGTCCATACTTCGCCCTGGGGTCCTCGCTGCCTGCTCGCCCACCCAGCCCTGCTCACTGTGGAGAGCCCGGCTCCACCTGCTCAGAATCGCTCCTCCCCTCAGGTCTCCTGCCACGCCTCATGCTGCTTGCCCCTTTGGGTCCACAGGTTCGTCGCCCACTGGAATGTTGCCAAGTCTATGGCTGGGTACTACCAGGAGTCTGGCCGGGCGGGCAGGGACGGGAGGCCTTCCTGGTGCCGCCTCTATTACTCCAGGAGCGACCGGGACCAAGTCAGCTTCCTGATCAGGAAGGAAGTAGCAAAACTCCAGGTAAGTCCCAGGCAGTAGGAGCCCTTTCTGTCCAAACTCACAAATTTCCGATTTCACGCAGCTTATATCTGAACTCAGATGGAGATTCTGTCAGCTAGAGGGGTGCTCCTGGGCTAGACGGTATAGCAAGGGGGAATTGTATGTTGGTCGATGGGCATTGCAACAAGCTAGGTTAGACTTTTGTTCTTCTTAAGATTTTTAAATTGATTTTTAGAGAGGGAGGGAGAGAGAAACATCCACGTGAGAGCAAAACATCAACCATCTGCCTCCTGCACGCCCCCTACCAGGGACCAAGCCCACAACCCACGCGTGTGCCCCGGCAGGAAATTGAATTGGCAACCTTTCAGTGCATAGGACAACGCCCAACCAACTGAGCCGTACCAGCCAGGGCTAGACTTCTTTATGTTAATTTATCTTAGTACTGTGCATGTTACTTTACATACTCAAGATCAGTCCTGCCTTGTTTTCATCAGCATTGTTACATAAGCATTTTCTCATATTGCTACATAAGTTCTTTGTTTTTCTTTTTAGTCTTAAAAAAAAAAACTGATCGTACATTCTTTGTACAGAGCCTAGAAAGAGACCCATGTATATAATTTCCTTGTTGGATAAGGAAAATTGATGTAAGACAGGTAGCATTGTAAATCAATAGAAAAAGGATGAACTGTTGAATAATTGGTGCTGGAAAAAGATAAAATTAAATTCCTACCTCCCATACCGTACATATATGAATTACCAATGGATTAAAGACCTCAAAAAACTGTAAGAATGAGGAGAAATACTTTATGGCCTTGAGGAAGGGAAGAGAATGTCAAGATTTTAAAAGCAGAAACCATCAAGGAAGATACTCTTATTTGACTAAATTCAAACTAAAAATTTCCATATAGCAAGAGACACCATAAACACAGTGGTAAAGGAGCCATTGGGGAAATATTTGCAACATACATAAGTGACTGAGCATGTAGGGAACTCTGACAGGTGAGTGAAAGGCAACAGCTGAGAGCGAGAAGTTTCCTCCGAGTGTCACAGGGAGGAAAGCGGACTCCAGTGAGCGTGTGAAGAGATGCTCACCAACACGTAGGGATGGGAGAAACGCAGACTAGACGATGAGCTGTCGTACGCCCACCAGACTGGCCGAGATGTAAGCCCTCTCTGTGGGGATGTGGGAAAGGGTACCTCACAGTGTGTCAGGAACGTAAACTCGTACGACTGCTCTGAAGAGAGAGGAGGTGACGACACGCACGTGGAGGATGCTGGTGCTCTGTGATTCGGTAACTCCACGTCTGCAGAGACAACCGGTCACGTGTACAGGGAAGTACAGGGATGTTGGCTGCAGCACCTAATAGTCACTCAGACTCTTCCTCTGTAGAGTGTTGGATAAGAAAACAGTGGGTTAGTCACAGTGGAATGATCTAGAACAGAGAAAAATGACCCAGTAAATCTACATGAATCAACATGGATAAAGCATAATGTGTGAAGTTGCAGAAGAATACATGTAGACTTTTCCTAAAGAAAGATGAAATACAAGTGCTTATTCCCAATTCCCACTAAAATGACAACATAATGACTACACACACACACACACACACACACACTTGCAGGGATAAGGAGAACAGGAAAGAAGACACCAGGAGGTAGAAATGTCAATGCATGTCTGCCCATTTATAAGGAAACCTGGCAAGCCCTAGCTGGTTTGGCTCGGTGGATAGAGCGTCGGCCTGCGGACTGAAGGGTCCCAGGTTCGATTCCAGTCAAGGACACATGCCCAGTTTGTGGGAAACCCCAGTAGGGGGCGTGCAGGAGGCAGCCGATCAATGATTCTCTCTCAGCATTGATGTTTCTCTCTCTCCCTCTCTGAAATCAATTAAAAAAAGAGAGAGAGAAAAAAAATAAACCTGGCAAGATGGATGAATGTAAGAATATTTTACATATTTTTAAAAGCAGCAGCCTTTGCCCTAACCAGTTTGGCTCAGTGGATAGAGCGTCGGCCTGCAGACTGAAGGGTCCCGGGTTTGATTCTGGTCAAGGGCATGTACCTTGGTTGCAGGCACGTTCCCAGTAGGGCTTTTCTCTGCATTAGCATCAGTACCTAGGAATGGAAATGAAAAAGAGACCATAAACTAAATAGTAGATCTGGAAAAATATAGAATGTGGAAGGCAAACAAAAGGCTGGAGTTGAGAATAAGTAGAGAGCTTCCACCCACTGGCACAAAACAAAGGACGTGAGAAAAGCTCATCCAGAGATGTTCACTCATCAGCGATCACATAAATGCAAATTTAAGTGAAAGATTTGGCACGTGTGTTAACGGCTCTAACACGCTTCAGTGGCCTGGGGATAGCCCGCGTCCCTCTTAGTTACCCAGGTAATGCTCATGCGCGGTCAGGCTTGGGGCCACTGTTTGGTAAGTTTCTTTCTTATTCTCATTTGATGTTTTTCTCAGCATTTTTTGAGCTACAAGGTAGTTCACCTCGGTAAGACTTTTGCTAAATGGTCGTTGCCTTTTTTTTTACTGAATTTATTGGGGCGACATTGGTTGATAAAATTATTTAGGTTTCAGGCGTACAGTTCTGTAATAATCATCTGCACATTGTACTGTGTGTTCACCACCCCAAGTCGCGTCTTCCTCCATTTGTCCCCCCTTTCCCCTCTCCTGCCTCCCCCACCCGCTTTCCCTCTGGTAACCACCGGGACCAATGGTCGTTTCTTGTCTCCAGGAAAAGAGGGGGAACAAAGCGTCTGATAAAGCCGCCCTCCTGGCCTTTGAGGCCTTGGTGACCTTCTGTGAAGAACTGGGGTGAGTGACTTATTCGCGTGTTTCTGAACAAAACGTGACTGAGATCTTTTCCTCGCCCCGCACCCACTTGTCAACCAGCTAACGCGGGGCCACTCTCGGGCCACCAGGGGACCCTGCCTGCATGGGGTGTGTCCGGCCAGGCAGCCTGGGAGTCGGGCCCCTTTCTTTCGTGGAAGGCCCCAGAAACTGACAGCGTGAGGACTCGGTGAATCTCGGGTAGTCGTCCATCCACCCTACTTTATCCCCTTCTGGAATGGGTGGTCCCATGAGCAACTCAGTCCTGAGCCGTTGGCGTTGTGGTCATCACGTGCCACTGAGCAGGGCCTCTGGCTTCACTGGAGGAGCCCCCTTAGCCTGGACCCGAATGGGCATGTGGCGGCGGGCTTATCTCTCAGCGGGCGTGCGTGACGGGCTTGGAGAGAAATTAGCTTTTCTCGCATCGGGCCAGCCTGCCCACTTGGAACTCACTCATCGATTTTATCTGCATCTGCTGCCCGTGGGGCCGGGAGGAGCCTGGGAGCTGCAGTGACAGGCAGGCGGTGGCGGGCAGGTTCCGAGCACAGCAGCTGTGAGCACTGTGGGCGGAACATCAGGGCGGACTCTGGACCAGCTGGGGACACCTTGCACTTGTTAGCCCTTCAGTCTAAAACCCTCCTCGATCCTCTGCTTCCTCTGAGCTGCGGCCATGGGGAGCGTGTGGTTATTCGAGGCCCGGCTCTTCACCAACTAGTGTCAGGAGGAATGGTAATGAGGTTTGAAGCGACCTCCGGCCTCTAGGCCTCCCTGTGTTTAGGCCTAGATTGAATTGGGGTCTGGGGAGCCGTGCGGGACACAGTGGTGAGCACAGAGGGGCCTGCTTTTATGGGGCTCGGCTCAGTGAGAAAGACGCTTATCAGAGAATCACACAAAATGTATAATCCAGACTGTTAAAGGGGCTTCGAGGGAAAGGCCCATGGTGTTTGGAGAGTGTCGAACAGGTGGCCTCCCCTTGGCCCCCCGAAAGTCAGGTCATGACTCTTCAGACTGGTCGACCTTCTCAGATGGAGGGAGTGCCCCAAACACAATGGCGAACAGCATGAGAAGCAGGACGGTGATGAGGAATATGCTGATGACGGCCAGGCCCCCCTGGTCCCAGGGGTTCTGCCAGAACTCTTCCTTCCAGAGGCGCCTCTGGTCTGTTAGCAGTGGATCCATGTGGACCTGTGAAGGGGACAGGGGCACTGAGTGCAGGCCCTGCCCCAGGCGCTGCTGTCCACCCCCGCCCCGTCCCCACCCCCAGGTTCACCCGCAGGCCCCGTGCCGCTGGCAGACTCTGACATGAAGGGGGTCTCTGGGCTCCATGCCTCCTGTGGAAACGGGTGAGGGCTGGCACCCCCCAGGGGCCTTAGGGTCCTGTGGAGGCCACCTCTGGATTCTCAGAGATGTGAGCAAGGATTCCTCTCCCAGGCTGAGACCTACTCGGCTAAAGCTTCGCTCTAGACCCTATTTTTCTTGCCTCGATTGCCAAACGTTGGAAGCGTTTTGAGAGAGCAGCATGGCTGCGGAGGAGCGGACAGCCTTGAGCTGAGACTTCTGGAAACTTCCTTGGAGGCAAGCCTGTAGCCAACAGAAGGGAGTCAGGGCCGAGAAGGAAGGCGTCTTACCTGACTCTGCTGTTAACACTCCCGAGTCCTGAGAGGGCGGATGGGGTGACCCTTAGGGGCCCACACTTTGGGGGACGAGCTGGAGAGGCCAGCAGGTGACCAGAGCGGTGCTCTGACTCAGAGAAGCAGCTGATGGGAGGAAAAGGTGTCCTCAGTGCCAGGTGGCCCTGACCAGACCTCACTGTTGTCACAAAGGTGACAAAGGTGGGCCAGAGCCCGTGGCCTAGCAACCTCTGGTCCCTTTCTGCCTTTCACACTTACACCCTTCTCTGATGTCATGGGGGGGGCGCTGCTCAGGGCACACGTGTGGAGATGTCCTCGCTAAGAGAAGTCAGACTTGGGGTGAGTAGGGGAAGAGACTGGAGTCAGGGCCCTTGCCCCCGGCCTTCCATCCACCTCCCGGGAAGCGGCTCCTGCCTCCTCTCTCTGCCTGGATGACATGGCCTGAAAGGACCTGCCCAGGGCTCAGAAGCTGGGGGTGGGG
>NW_005371349.1:2318699-2327209 GCF_000412655.1 Myotis brandtii
TGGGGGGGCTGGAACCACCCCTCAGGCTCCCTCCTGTGGTGCAGGGCAAATGGGTAACTGCGCCTCCTGCTGGCACCTCCTGGAACTCATTTCTGGGTGGAAGAGCCTCCCATGGAGGCTCTGGGTGCCGTGGGCCTACCTTCTCCCCGGTTCTCCCCGGGCCTTTGTCTGCAGCTGCTTTGTGTGGTTGGTTCCCGCCCACTGGTGTGACAGGCAGCTAGGAAGTGGGAATGGGACGGTGCCCTGGCATGTGATGCCTGGCGGCCACCACTCACTCCACAAGTCAGGTGTCAAGCTCCGCTGTGCCAGGCGCTGCTGCCCAGCATGAATCAGAGGCAGGCCCCCTTCCAGAGCTGACATTCTAGCGCCCTGTCCTCACCCTGCTTGTAGGATCATCTAGGAGCTTTTCTAAGTGCCCGTGCCCAGGCCCCGTCTGGTGCCACTGACGTCACTCTGGGCGCGTCAGCCCCCTGCTTCGTAGAGCTGGCCAGGTGATTCGGGTGCGCAGCAGGTGCAAGGAGGTGGGGGAGGAGCAAGTCCCTCTTAGCAATCATGGGCTTAATTGACCCAGGCCGACCTGACTAATGCCCTTGGCCTGCTGACCGCTCCCAGCCCGTGGGCGGGTCTCTAGGTTGCCCTTGTACTTCCGCTCCGTCTGTGAAGCTGATGCTTATCAAGAACCAGCTGTTCGTTACAAACCTGTTTGTGGTCGTTGTCCTTGTAATTACATACAGTCTGTCACCGGTGGCTGACACTACACTTTCCGTCCAGAAGACAAAACAGGCTGGGCGCTTAACGTGTTAATAGTACGTGGAAAATGAAGCAACAAGGATAGCGGAAAGCCCGGCTTTACAGCTGGGACAGGCACGCTCATATAGCCGAGGAGCAACTGCGCTGGGTGTGAACTCCGCTCCGCATCTGAGCTCCGAAGCTGTGCGGACCTCAGTGAGTGGGGAGCCGTGGTTTCCGTCAGTACCTCTCTGACCACTTTGGCATGATTCTGGAATCACTCACCTAATGTTCCTGCCCATGTGTCACCTTGGTGTGGACAACTGGAAACGTTTTGTAAAAATGCAGGAGGAGCTCACACTGGTGTCTTTAAATTCTTGTTCTGCTTCCACGAAACCAAACGATACAATCCCGGAGCTCTGGCCACACTGACCAGGAGAAGACCCTGGCCCTCCCTGCGGCAGGAAGACCATCGCTTTCACCACCTCTTTTAGTCAGTTGCTGGCAGATCAGAACATTCTGCTGAAGGGACCACCATGCAGAGAAGTGGGCTGGGAGGGGGAGAGGGGGAGGGTGCTGTTGGTGCCGGTGGCAGCGCCTGGCCTGGGCCTGAGGGGACGCCCCTGGAGGAGAGAGGTTTGCGTGGAGACAGGGAGACGGTGTCAGAATTAGAATTGGGAGTCGGGGTTCTGTGGCAGGCGCCAGGCCCCAAGGACAGGGAGGGAACTGTTTTCAAGGACAAATTAATTTGCCTCAGTGTTTTATGGTCTGGAACTGGTATTACCCACAAGCAAATAGGTTCGCCGCCGCGAACATTTGGTTGTGGATTGCTTTCAGTAGTTAATGTTTGAGAGGCAAGTTGCAGGACCAAACCGGTTTGCAGGCTCTCCGCCGCCGTTTGCGAATGAGACTCCTGCATGGGTGGCTGCACGGTGGCGTCTGAAAAGGCACGTTGTACAGACAGTGAAATGCACGGGCCTCACGTGCAGACTGAGGCCCTTTTGAGGAACCGAGAGCACAGAGGCCGCAGAGGGGAGGCAAGAAGCCTGACAGGCGATGCGGAGCCGCCTCAGACACGGCCGCAGTGACCGCAGGCAGGCGTCGGCGGGGGCTCGTCCAGGGGGCTGCGGTCCAGAGGGGAATGGAGAAGCGTTGGGTCTGGCTGCGCCCTGGAAGGGGCGGCCTTCAGGTTGTCCCACGATGGGGGTATTGCTGCCGCCTCTCCATCCCACCTGCCCCAGAGAGACCCAGGCTGGGAGCTGCCCACCAGGAGCGTGCAGGCTGCTGTCGCTGGCACATCTCTGGGTGAGATTGAAGCCAGCCTGGGGCTTGGCCCAATTGGCAGGTGGGGTGGGGTAGGGAGGGCTCAGGGTGCGCCCCTTTGCCAAGGAATGGGGAGGAGCCAGCCCCCTGAGGACAGGGACAGTGTCTTGTTTGGACACAGCAGTTAGGTACTGTCTGGCCTGGAGGAGGAAAATGCAAATAAACCAGCCAGCCAGCCCTGTGGCCTCCACCTCTTGGCAGCTGGACCAGGAAGCTAGAATCTTTTCTAACAAAGAGGTTCAGGCCCGGCCACCCTCAGGAAGGGACACCATTATTTTTTTTTTTAATGTGGAACGTTTCACGAATTTGCATGTCGTCCTTGCGCAGGGGCCATGCTAATCTTGTCCGTGTCGTTCCACTTTCAGTGTATGTGCAGCCAAAGCGAGCGCGGGAAGGGACATCCTTGCTGTGGGGGAAAACTTGCTTAAGGAAAAGTCGCACGGGGACTGGGCGCTGCGCTGTTGGAGCAGCTCCTGGACGGGGGGCTTCCGGGGACCCTCCAGCCGGGGAGGGTGGCGGTGGTGCAGGGACTGAGGGAGGCAGGGCCCCCCTCCCCCCCTCCCACCTTCCTCCTGGAGTTTTCCTTCGGGAGGGAGACCCGGCTGGGCCCCACCGCTCACAGGAGGTTATTCTGAGCCAGTTCAGGGTTGGGTGTTTGGGATGTGGGGCTGGTTGGTGGAGGTAATGGAATCAGAGCCTTCACTCTGGAAGGCCCCGGGCTGGGTGTGGCAGTGCGGGCTCTGCAGCCGGCGGGCTGGGCCCAGAGGCGGCTCTGCCACTTTGCAGCTGGTTGAACGCAGACAAATTATCTAGTGTCACTAAGGTTCAATTTCCTCCTCTTTAAAATGTGGTGCTAGTGTTACCTACAGCGTTGTCATTGCGATGATTACATGAACTTACCTGAAGACAGTGCCTGAGCGTGTGCAGTGTGAGCCCTCAGCGGGTTTCTGTGGCCTTTATAGCCACACCATCATCATTGTTGTCATCATTCTGAATCCCATTCTCCGGGGGGCGGGGTTGAGGATACAGGCAGATTCTTGGACTTCTTTTATTTTGTACAGAAGCACTTCCTCTCTGAATCTTCCATCGAAACCAAACCCACAAGTCCCTGGACACCAGGAAGTGGAACTAGCCAGAGAGCTTCCCCGCCCGCCTGCCAGCTGGAGGGGGGGGGGAGTGGTGGCAGGGCTGGCATCCCCTCCCCACCCCCTATTTTCTGGGCCACGGGCTTCTGCCCTCAGGCGGCCAGAGCATGGGCTGCCCAAGATGACAGAGGCATGTGCAAAGTGCGGACCTCTTTATGGCCCTGGGGACCAGCGGGGACGGAGGGGAGGTGCCCTGGGAGCCTCTGCCTCCCCTGCCGTCATCCTGGGTTTGCACCCACGTGCCATGTTCTCTGGAAGAGAGGGCGGACTGAAGTGGAGGCAGGACCTCTGCGGAGCTGTTAGCACGTGCCCCGCGCCGTGACAAGTGCCTGACAGGTCATCTTAGGTCACCCCGAGAGCGCACCCCGGGAGGCAGGGACCAGGACTAGCCCAATTCCCAGGGAGAAAGCGCGGCTCGGGAAGGTCGCATCACTGACCTGCATTCCCACAGCTGGAGTGCTGGGGCGAGGGTTTGAACCGGGCAGTCGGGCGCACAAGCAGGGAAAGGGCGAAGGCGTCGGGACGCAGGTGTGGGCAGAACTGGGGCCCGACCCCTCTCTTACTCCGGCAGCTGGGGGAGACCAGAGGCCTGAGCCTCTAGCGCGAGGGTGCAGGCTCCAGTTAATGGCAGTGACAACTGGTAAGTGGCGTTTCTGAGCCAGCACCTGCCTGGGACACACGCTGCGTCCATCGCTGCCCAGTGGGCGTCTGGGAGCCAGAGCTCGTCAGCAGCTGGTGCTTGACAGGCATCGCCCTGCACCCGCCACTGGTTCCGCAGCATTCCCGCCCGGTGGCCCGCCAGCTTTCACGGCACAGGGAGCGCTGGTCACGCCCCTGGTCCTCGGGCACGTGCCGCTGCTCATGCACAGAGCCCAGCCCAGCGAGTCTGATGCCCAGAAACATAGAACGAAAAAGCTTTTACTGGAAAGAAACAGGCAGATACTGGACTGGGATATTGACAGGCGCCCTCTCCGGCAGGGAGCGTGGGCCCAGGGGCTCTTGCACTAAGTCCCCGCGACTGGGCGGCTCCTTTTTGGCGTGGTCAGCAGAACCCCAAGGCCAGCTCCCCCGGGTGCGGGCTGTTCTCCATCGAGGTTTGGGGACCCCGCTTCCGTGTTTTGTTAAAAAGTGCGGGTAGGCCAAGATCCCCGGCGGTTTACTCTGTCCTTGAAATGGTGGCTCCTCCTTGGCACCGCGCTTTCGGCAGGTGGAGGTCCTGTGACTACAACGGCCCTTGTTTCCTGGACAAGCCCCCACGTGCCCTGTCCGGTTCCTGGGCGGGGCCAGAGCTGTGACAGTGGATTTGGTCTCGAGGAGTCAGGGCTGGGGGGCCAGGCCGACGCCCGGGCGTGGCGTCAGCCTCCTCTCCAGCTTCTCGGTCAGCTCTCCGTCCTCATGGTGGGGACACGGGCCGCACCTGGGCCTTCCTGGCCCTGGGCTCAGGGCAGCAGCACTGGGTGCAGCAGCAGCTACAGGCGACCAGCAGCAGCAGCAGCACGGTGCCTGGAGGGTCGGGGAGAGGCAGAGGGCATAGACTCCGAGGTGGGAAGAGAAGGAACGCCCACCTCTTCCCAAGAAGCCCCTCTGGAGGTGTGGAGGGCCTCTGCCCGCAGCCGGGCACGCTGGGCAGAAATTCCCGAGGATCTCCATGCCGGCCGCTGGAGCCCGGACCTCCTCCCTGTGGTGCCTTCTCTGCCTCCCGGAGCTCCTGTCCCTCCATCCCTGGGGCAGGATGCTGGGTGCCTCTGGTCCCAGCACCACCCAGCCCATCCCCTGAGGCACGTCCCCAGACCAGGGGAAATGCCTCGTTTCCCCCCAAGAGACATCTGCTTCCCCTCCTCTGCCTGGGAGACACCGAGCCACTCCGCCAGCCCTCCGGCCAGCACCGTGGTCTCCCTACTCGGCCAGCCCTCCGCCAGCACCGTGGTCTCCCCTACTCCGCCAGCCCTCCGCCAGCACCGTGGTCTCCCTACTCCACCAGCCCTCCGCCAGCACCGTGGTCTCCCTACTCCGCCAGCCCTCCGGCCAGCACCGTGGTCTCCCTACTCCGCCAGCCCTCCGGCCAGCACCGTGGTCTCGCCTCCCGGTGCCGGGAAGAGCAGAGGAGAACCCGAGAGCCCGACTGACCTGTGAAGAGGAGGATGACCGAGAAGGCCACGATCTCCACGGGCTCGGCCTGCGGCAGCCTCTGTAGCTTGAGCAGCAGCCTCTCACCCACCCAGCGCATCTCCTGCACGAAGTCGGTGGCCCCCATGCTGGTCAGCTCCCGGGTTCCTGCCGGCTCTGCTGCAGAGAGAGCACCTGAGTCCCCGCGGGCGGGCGGCTCCGAGAATCCACCCTCCCGCTCCCTGCGCCCGCAGAACGAGTTTGTCAGGTCTCACCCTCTCGCTCCACCCCTGGTGGCTCAGGAGGGAGGGAGCCCATGGCCCCCTGCTCAGCGGTGGCCCCCAGCCCACCGCAGCTGGTGATGACTGAGCCTGAGGCCCTGCTGGGAGCTGCTCAGTAGAGCTGGGCACGGGAGGGGTCTGCCAGCTGCCAAGGTTGGCCATTGTGTCTATGTTAGGGTGACTTCACGCTCACATGGCTTGGTCTCAGACACCGGTCCTAGGTTTTGCAGTGGCCCTGGGTCACTCAGGACTGCGGTACAGGCAGGGAGAATGGGGGGGGCCAAAGCGAAGGGCCAGCCGTGCCTGCAAGTTGGGCGTGATGTGGAGCAGAGGTCCCTGCCCTCCGCCTCACCTGCGGCCATAGGGAGCCCATCCTCTTAGGACAGGCCGGGCGACAGTGTGCCAGCCCAGCCTGAACCTGCTCTCCAAGGCAGCTCTAATGCCAGGGCGGCTAACAGGTGGCCGGGGACTGGTGCCAGACCTTGGGCTCTAGTGACTGCCGCCGCGTCCTGGTGTCAGCCAGGGGTTCTCCGGGGGTGGCTGCCATCTGCGAAGCCCGTCACTCCCGTGGTGCCACCGCACAGCCTCCGTAGAGCTGCCCTCTGCCCTGGGCCTGCTCCCGCCTCCCTGTGCTGTGCAGCCCTTGCTTGAGCCCTCGGGGTGAGGAGGGACCCACAGCGACCACAGCCCGCCCTTCTCGGGCAGCTCGGACTGTAGAAGGCGGGGCCTCGTGCTGTGGTCACTTAGGACACCTGTGCCCTCTCTGCCTCGTCCCTCAGACCTGCGTCTCCTCCTCCACGTCATCTCTCTGGCGGTTTCGCCAGCGGCCCGCCGTGGCTCTGTCCTGTCTTGCATTTGAAGCTGCCCCCCTCCCTGCTTCGGCGGCGACTGATGTCTCCTCTGAGTCTCTCTCGTTACGTGAGGATGAGGTGCCAGTGTTTCGAGGCTGTGGGAGGACTGGCCACCTGGCAGCCCAGAGCCTGGCACAGGGAGGAGCCCAGCACACGGGACTCCCCCTGGGTGGGGTCTGGCCAGCGCAGGAGAGTTAAGGTGGCCTTTGGGGGTAGTGACCTTCCTCCAGCACCTGGGGAGTTTCATCTGCATCCTTCATTCTGGAAAGTTTGTGGCGTGTGAGGGGGAGGAGGGGAGGCAGGCTAGAGACGGAGCCGTTTTAAGTGATGCTGGGGTGGCAGGCAGCGATGGCTACGTGGAAAATTAGCTGCTTTCCTGTCAAAAGCGGGACCTTCCTTCTCTCAGCCCCCGAAAAGGCGATTGGGATCCAGTTCTCAAAGGTGCAAAGGCTCGGACTCCCAGAATGCCACAGGCCATCACTCCTGCTTCCTTTCTTTTACAAATGGGGAAACTGAGACCCGAGAGAGGAAGTGACTTCCCGGAGGTCACCCGGCCGGACAGGTCTGACCAGCCCCCCTGTGCTGCCCCACCCTGTCTCAGTGGAGGCCTGTCTTGGGCAGCTTCCTCTCTGACCAGCAAGATAAGTCCGCCCACGGGCAGCTCACCGAGGGCCCTGCCCAGCGGGGGGGCTCGGCTCAGTGCCCTGGGCCCTTTGGGAGCTGGTGGGCTTTGCAGGAGCAGCCCTAGCCCACCCTCGTGGGCCCGGGACCCTGCTTCCACCAGGCCCGGCTCTCAGAGGCCCAGGCCACACCTGCTCTGTGAGAACCACCTAAGGGACAGATCATGCATGTCTTTGCGTCTCAGGTCCTCCATATTCCGCCCAGAGCTTAGTACCTCTCTCCTGTGGTCACACTGAGCAGTGTCCCCCCATTGACGGTAGAGCAGGCCCCTCCCTAGCTCCAGGCCTGTGGGCATCCCCCCTCCAGGTTCCCACCCTCGGGTCTCATTCCAGGGGGGAGTGCACAGGGTTGAGGAGCTGTTCTCCCTCCCTCTTCGTCCACACTCGGTCGGCTTTCTCAGCCTGATTGGCCCGGTGCCTGCACAGCCTAATGTATCCATCAGACAGGCTCCTTAAAAGAGGTGGACGGAGGGCAGGGGGAGCTCTTCGCTGGTGCTCCCACCCCCAAAGCCCCAGGAGAGCTCAGAGGGTGTGGCATGGAGACCCGGCCAGTCAGAGGGGCGTGGCCTCCGGGCGGGGAGGAGGAAGGTTGCCCAGGTTGGGAAAGAGGGGTTTGTTGATCAGAAGCCTCAGCTCTAAAGTCAGCCGTCCTCCAGGGATGTCTGACGTCAGAGAGCGCAGACTCCCGCCTGGAGGACCTCGCCCCCTCTGGGAGGACTGGGTCCGCAGCAGCAGCAGGCGTGGACCTGGGTGGCATCCTGGCTTTGCACCCAGTGCCTCTGGAGCCCAGAGCGTGCCAGCCTCGCCCAGTTGGGGCTGCTCCCTGAGTCCCATCTGCGCCCGGAACAGGAGTGGGGCTGCTGGACTCGGCTCTTCTGGCCTCAAGACCGATAGGAGCCCCTGGCTTTTCTGTTGCGGCTTTGCCATCTCCAGCTTGGCTTGAGCAGGAGCCTCAGTGGGGACCACTGGGGCGCTGGAGGGGCCTCTTTCCTGGGAGGGAGGCGGCACATTCCAGGAGGTCCCAGGCGGTCCTCCCAGTGGGCTATTTAAAGCCCAGGCCAAGGGGGCGCCTGTGCCTGGTGCCCAATATAGCCAGCAGCCGTCAGGTGACCAGGGGCTGGTGCCCCAGCTGTTGCTCTGTAGGGAGCCCTACTCGAGTTTCCAGCTGTGGCCTGAGGAGAGGGGGTGCTCTGGGCTGGCTGCCTCTCCTCCCGGTACCTTCCCAGGTCGCAGGGAGGGGGGCAGGCAAGTCTAGTGGGGCTACTGAGAATTCTCCGTTGTTCTGATCTCTCTGTCTCAGGTCCAGCAAACTCTAAAACTGTACCTTCTGCCTATGAACCAGGGGACCAGAGTCCCTCCCAACCCATGCTGGGGGGGGGGGGGGGGGGGGGGGGG
>NW_005371349.1:2327386-2344494 GCF_000412655.1 Myotis brandtii
GGGGGGGGGGGGAGCGGCAGTTAGAAGCAGCCAGAGCAAGGGTTGGCCTTCTTGGACCTTCCCAGGGTGCTCCGGCGGAGGGGAAAGTGAGCAGGGCAGAGAGCAAGGCTGGCCGAGCTGGACGGACCAGGAAACATTCCTTTGTGTGTCATTTAAACAGACAACCTTGCCACAGGGTGGCCAGGCATCCAGACACCTGCCACTCGGGACACAAGCTTCCCTGTTTCCTCCTCGCAAAGCTGACACTCCAGCTCCCAGGGGAAGCAGGCGGGCGTGTTTGTGACTGATAAGTACAGTCCTTGATGGCGCAGGGCCCCCAGGGCTTCTGGCTCAGCGCCTGTTACTCTGTTAGGGGGGGTTGTAGCCACCTTGCCCCGGGGCATTGTCTTATTGGAGAAAGAGCTAGAACGAATAATAACCTGAATGTGAGGGAGGTCTGTGTGGCCAGCAGGGCAGAGGTGCCCCTGTGTGCCGCGGGGAGCCGCCCCATGACACCCCTTTTTGTCTCGGCTCCGTCGGGCAGTGGGAAGTAGACACTGGTCCCTCCCTCCCCCACCTTACCCGCTGCCTCTAACACAGCCCAGCGTCTTGTCTCTTCTGCCCTTCGCTGTAGGACCTGTAGTCTCCCCAGCCACCAGCCAGGCCAAAGCCCACACTTGGGCCGATCCTTGGCGCCCCACCCCAGTCCCCACCCCGTAGCCTTAGCCATAGGCCGAGTTTCTAAGTAGACACTGCCTTGTTTGCTTTGGGGAGGCATCTGGAGGGCCAGGGGGAGACTTTAACCCTGGCTGAGGCCAGGGAAGCAGGAGTCAGCCTCCCGGGCAGGGCCACTCTCCATGCTGCCTGGAGGACGGGCTTGGGCACAGTGTTACCTGGTGCAGCAGCGGGCCAGGCACTAGGGCTCCCCTCTTCCCCGCCTCCGCCCCCAACCCCAGTCCCACCGCCCTCACCTTCTCCCCACCTGGCCCGGGTTGGGAGGCTGGCCCTCTCACTCCTGGGGCAGCATTTAGGGAGATTCGGGGGCCCCGGGAGGAGCTCATGAGCAGAGCCCCGGGCTGAGGACACCTGGTGGGCAGCAGGCCAAGCCCCCACGAGAGGGGGCAGCGGCGGCTCCAGTCTGGCACACAGATAGGCAGAGCTGCGTGGGTCCTGCCACATGGCGGGGTGGACCTTGCCCTGAGCCTCCTGGGCTGGGGAGAGCAGGCCAGGGAGGCGCTGCCTTGGTCCTGGGAAAGGGAGGCTCAGTGGGCAGGCAACATTCCTCTCCCAAGCCCGGCAGCCAAATCCCTCGTGTAAGCCCCTGAATGGAAAAAGCTTAAACTAATTTGCAGAGCAAGCAGGCACCCTGGCCCCTCAGCCTGCTCAGCAAGCAGGCAGGAAGCCACCCTCCAGGAGGCTGCAGCCTCGCGCGTCCCCCGTGCTGGGAGACTGTAAGCAGGGAGAGCCCAGGTTGGAACTGGAGGCCATCCGCAGACTGTGACCAAGTGTGTCCCTCATGGTAAATTGTGGCCCTCCATCCATGGGGCGGGGGACCTTGCTGCTCCATTCCCTTCATCCCCACCCCCTCTGAGCTGTGGCCACTCACCTGGGATCAGGTGCTGGAGCTGCGGGTGCCGCCGCAGGTGCTGGGGAGCCAGGCAGCCCCGGCCTCTTCTCCGGGGGCCTGTCCTCGGCCTCCCGCCACCTCACCTCGCTTGTCACACGCCTGTTGGGTGACCCAGTGCTGCTCCCTGGATGCCTCTTCTCCTGCGAGCCAGCGAGCCGCTCTGCCGGTGCTGACAGCCAGCTGCTATCTGGGCTTCAGCTTTTTTGTTGTTGGTCGTCCAGGAGATCCAAGTGTCAAATTACACGGGGCAGCCACTGAGGGGGGAGCCGGGCCACAGGCGGGGAGTCCTGCTGAGAACTGGCCCTGCCCCGGAGGTCCCAGGAATGGGCCCGGCTCTGGGCTCTGTCTCTTGCTTGTTCCTCCTCTTCCTCTCCCTCCTGGTGGGTGTGTGCTAAGCCACGTGGGCTGGGCTTGGGCCGGGAGCTGATGAAAGAGGAGGGTTCTCAGTTCCCCAGCGGAGATGACCCCAGGGAGGTTCCCGCTGAGGTGTGGAGTGGGCAGGGAGGGAGGGAGGCCCGCAGCACGCCCAGCTCCCGGCTCCTGCCCTACCCTGAGGAGGGCCTTTGGCTCTCATCCCCCACCACCCCAACCTGCAACCTCAGGCAACTCCCTGGCTGGTCCCTCACTCTGGCCTCTCTAGGGAAAGAGTAAATAGTGGGGGGAGGTGCCAGACCACCCAAGAAGCCAGCCCCCCAACCCCCAGGAATTCTGGGGAAGAGCTCAGGAGTCCCAGTGACCTGGGAGTGGCCCGTGCTTGGCCTGCTGGCTGGGGGTGTGCCTCATGTGCCTCGGGCCTGGAGGAAAGGGGACCCTGCCGGTCTCCTGGCCAAAGAGCGTGTGCTAGGCCGTCGCTGCACTCCGGGCCCGGCTGTCAGGGCAGGCTCCAGAGCCCAGGCTGGGCCCTTTGACATTTGGCTGGTTGTGCCACCCAGTCGACCAGACTGTGCCTGGAACAGGACAGGAGCCCACCCCAGCCTGCATCTTCAAGCCGTCAATGGAGCCCTTTGAGTGTGAGCACAAAACCCCAGTGAGTCAGGGCTTGGGGGAGGGGAGGGGTAAAGAAGCCAACCTTGTGGCCACACCACTTGGATGCCAGAGCCTCCCAGAGGCCGCCGGACAGGCAGCCACTGTGCCGAGGTACACGCATTACACATTGGTTTTCGGAGTGGCGCCGACAGCGCCCTCTGGTGGCCGTCTTGGCCTGCTTGCCGTCTCCAGCCATTCAGCGTGCATCCTCCACTCAGCTGAAGGCAGCCAGACCGGCTTCCCAGGGGCTGGGAAACAGTCAGCTCTTGTTCCTGAAGCCTCTCCTCAGGGTCTCAGCTGTTAAAGGGTTTCTCGCACCAGCTGCTCTTGTCCCTGGGACGTGGCACCTGGTCAGCTCTGCCTGCACACACACACACACTCCAGCTGGACTGGCCATTTGTAAGGGACTTAATGGAGCTGTGAGGCTCCTATGAGATGAGTCTGCGATGCTTAACACAGTGCCGGACACGTAGCAATTCTCGGCCCGAGCTTAGGGACTGCCTGGGCCCTCACCCCTGTGTCTGCCATGTTGCCTGCTCCAGGTGCCGCCATGCTGCCATTGCCAAGTACTTTGGGGATGCACCCCCCGCCTGCACCAGAGGCTGCGACCACTGCCAGAACCCCGCGGCCGTGCGGAAGCAGCTGGACACCTTGGAGCGCAGCAGCAGCTGGAGCAAGACCTGCATCGGGCCCTCCCAGGACAATGGCTTCGACCCTGAGCTGTATGAGGGCGGCCGCAGGGGCTACGGGGGCTTCAGCAGGTGAGGGGCCATGAAGCCGGGGCCCCCACCCACTGGAAACGGTCTGGCATTCTCTCCCTGGTGCCATGGCCAGACCATCCTCCTGCACCAGGGGCCATGCTGGGGCTGCCAGGGCCTCGGGCATTGCTGCCCCTCCCGAGGGGGGAGGGAGGGCAAAGGCCAGGCCAGGGCTGCTCATGCCCAGCCTGTCCCCTAGGTATGACGAAGGTTCTGGAGGCAGCGGGGACGAGGGCAGAGATGAGGCCCACAAGCGGGAATGGAACCTCTTCTACCAGAAGCAGATGAGTCTGCGCAAGGTGAAGGGGGTGGGGCCTCTGTGGGGTCCCCTCAGCACCCCCTTCGCCGCTGCTGACCTGGGTGCTATCCTGCAGCGGGCGGGATGCCTCACAAGCCTTTCCTGTCACCTTCCAGGGCAAAGACCCCAAGACAGAAGAATTTGTACCCCCAGGTCAGTATGGGGTCTGTGGGCCGTTTCCAGGGTGTGGGTGGAGGATGCCTCCTTGGGGGGCTGGGGACTCCAGAGAGTAGAAGGCAGAGTGAGAGCCTCCCCCCTCCCCCCAGATGAGGACTGTCCCCTGAAAGAGGCTTCCAGCAGGAAGATCCCCAGGCTCACTGTGAAGGTAAGAGGTAGCGGCTCCTCACACCTGCCCCCCAGCCTCAGGCTTGTGTGACCGACTTCTCCCGACTTCTCCCCTCCCTCCGCAGGCCCGGGAGCACTGCCTGGGGCTGCTGGAGGAGGCTCTGAGCAGTAACTGCCGGGCTGCAGGTGCCACTCAGGGGTGAGTGTCCCAGGTCACCGGGGCAGGGAGGGTTCTCCACGTCCTGTTCCCTGGAACTCTGGGTCCCCAGCCTGTTTGGGAGCTCCCTCCCCTGGTTGTGGCCCATCCTACTCCCAGGGGTCACAGCTCCCTACAGCCCCACCACCGGGCAGGCTCGGTCACCCCGAGGGGCTGCAGGTTGCCCAGGGTGTCCAGGTTGGCATCCCTGCCTCAAGGCCATTCCCACCAGGCCCAGAGCCATGTCCAGGGTCCCCCAGGAGAACCACCCGGAGCTCAGCAGGCAGAGGGCTCGGGCCTCCTGACACCTCCACTCCCGCCCCCAGACCTGACCTGCAGGCCAAGGCTGTGGAGCTAGAACATGAGATGTTCCGAAATGCCAAGGCTGCCAACCTGTACAAGGCCAGCGTGCTGAAGAAGGTGGGCGGGGGCGGGGATGGGCGGAGCTTGCTCAGGGTCGGGGTGGGAGAGGCGGCCCCTCCACACTCCCAGGCTGGCTGCCACCCTCTGGCCCAGGCAGCCCCGAATCCACTCCTTACCAAGCAGCCACTCATTTGGGGAGAGCCCACTTCCCCCCCTTTGCCAGCTGGAGGCACTTCTAGCCAAGCCCCTGAGGACTGGACCTTGTCTGGTGTCCAGTTGCCTACGGTCACGGGCCGCAGAAGCCCGCCATGGGAGCCTGGGTGGGGGCTGCTGGGAGCCTGTGGGTGCCTAGCATGCCTGCCCAGCCACCATCCTGCTCCAGGTGGCCGAGATCCACAGAACCTCCAAGGATGGGCAGCTCTACCACCCGGCAGGCGGTGCCAAGAGCTGCAGTGCCCAGGCCGAGCCCACCGAGCACGACATCCTGCCGGCCTCCCAGGTGTACTCGGTGAGTGGGCCTGGGAACGGCCCACTTCCCTCTCCTCAGCTACGGCACAGCCCTGCCTCCCCTGCCTCCCCTACCATCGCAGTCCTGGCGCTGGGGGGCCCCAGGCAGGCCCTCGAGCTTGTCTGCTCCGCCGCCTGTGTCTCCAGCCCCACAGCCTGACCCCGGGGTTTGGTGCTGGTGTTTCCCTCCCCGTCCCTTCAGATCTCCACGAACGCTACCTGGACCAGCCTTGGCGTGCCCTCGAGGGGCCTGCTGGTCAGCACCCTCTCTCCTCCTCACAGCTCAAACCCAAGCGGGTGGGAGCCGGTTTCCCCAAAGGCTCCATCCCATTCCAGACGGCCTCACAGCTGATGGAGGAGATGAGGGCTGGGGGGCAGGCCCCACGGCCTGAGCAGAGAGGCGAGCAGGAGCCCCCCAGCCAGCCCCGTGGCCTCCAGGATGAGGAAAGCAGTGAGCCTGTCCCCGGGCTCAGAGAGGCCCCTGGAAGCAGTGCTCATTGTGGGGGGCCCTCCCCTGAGAAGGCAAAGGGCCCCTCGGGGGGCAGTCCCGCGGCCAAGGCCCGGGCCAACAAGAAGCAGCAGCTCCTGGCCTCTGCGGCCCTCAAGGACTCTCAGAACATCGCCCGCTTCTTCTGCCAAAGGGCCAAGAGCCCGCCTGCCCTGGCTTCAGCCCCAGGGGTGGAAGGTGCCAGCCCTTCCTGTGCCGGGGTGCGGGGACCCCTGGCTGTGGCCCCAGAGACATGCACCGGGGAGGAGGATGGAGCCCTGGGGCGTTCGGCTGCCCGCCCCCAAACGGAGTGCACCAGGGAGGGGCCAAGGTAAGGGCAGGGCAGTCCCGCAACCCTCTGGAATCCCTTTCGCTCTCGGGCCTCTGTGACCCACTTCCTGCCGTGGGCTCTGCTGGGCTGCCCGGCCGAGGGCACAGCTGGTACCTGGAGCCCTGACGCCTGCTCTCTCCTCGCCAGTGCCTGCCCACTGCGAGACCCGGGGCCCCCTGAAGGCCAGTTCACCCCCCCAGAGGGGACACCGAGGGGCAAGCGGCCCAGGCCCCAGCAGGTACTGCCAGGCCCCGGCCGGAGGGAGCCAGCACGTGCTGTGGCCAGTCTTCCAGAAGAAGGGGAGGGGCCAGTGACAGGGAGCCCAAGGCTGACCCTCACTGTGGCCCTGCTCAGGAGAACCCGGAGAGCCAGGCGCGGAAGAGGCCTCACCCCTCAGCCGGTGCCTCCGTTTTAGCCGAGGCCAACGACAACATCTTGGCCAGTGGTCAGAGCACCATAAGCCGCACGGCCCAGGGCTCCTGCCAGCTCCCAGCCCCGGGCACCTCCCTGAAGGTGGCTGCGAACATAGTGGTCAAGTGCCTGACCCCTTTCTACAAAGAGGGCAAGTTTGCCTCCAAGGTAGGCTAGTCTGCCCTCCCCGGGGCCTTGGGGACGGTGCAGGGAGGGCAGGGCAGGGGAGCCACCGGGAAGCAGGCGAGCCCGGCCCGCTGCCCTCTCCCTTGGCCTGCCTTGCCCTGTGGTCGTGGCTGTGGTTGCTGGGCCAGAGCCGGGGTCTGAGCCCTCCGCTCCCACCCTCCACCTGCAGGACCTGTTTAAAGCCTTCGCCCGCCACCTCTCCCACTCGCTGGCTCAGGAGCCCTCTCCTGGGAGGAGCGGTGAGTGCCTGGGTCACCCCGCCAGGCAGCACTGGGGGCCCTGGGGGACCTGCAGGGAGGCGACCGGCCCTCACACTCCCCCACCCCGACTCTCTAGTGAAGGAAGAGGCCCAGCACCTCATCCGGCAGTTCTTCCGGGGCCGGGCCCGGTGCGAGAGTGAAGCTGACTGGCACGGCCTGTGTGACCCACAGAGATGACCGACTGCTGCCCAGCGGGCCAGTGTCCCGCCCCCCGACTACTGTGGGCCAGCGGGGCCTGACTCAGGAATGGGAAGGCGGACAGGCCTGCGGCCGCAGGGCATCTCTTTCCTCAGGGGCTTCTCTTCTCAGGATCCTCCCCCCTTCCAACCACACCTTGCTGTGGAGATGCCCCCGGACACCTCCCAAATCAAGGTCAGAGGCCAGAGGTCAGCCCAGCTTCCTATGTACTTGCCAGGCCTGAGGTCCTCTCTCTCCTGGCCTCATGGAGCCCCACCTTAGAAGGACCTGGGTGGGGTGGCTGCCGCCAGGGGAACAGGAAGAAGAAACGGTCCCTCCACCTCTTGTACCTGAGTTGTAAGCTGGGGGAGGCCACCTGTGCAAGGCGCGGGGCTCCGGGTGCAGAGCTGTGGGAAGAGGCAGCGGCCGGCCCTGCCTCTCGGCTCCTGCTCGGGAAGGCGAGGCTGGGCCGAGGCGCCTCCCGGAGGAATAAAGTCTGTTCTGACACATGCACGCGCACAGGTTTTCTCTCGGAACTTTATTTCCTCGGCAGCTGCTGCTCCCAGGTCTGGGCTCGTGCTGATCCTGAGCCGGGGCCAGGCGGGCATCTCCCCCAGACAGGTATCTCCCCAGACGGGCAACATCAGCTCCCCAGCTGCGTTCCCACAGCCCCCACACGTCCCCCGAAGGAGTCCTTCCCAGTTGATGTCACTGTAGCAGCCCCTGCCTTATGACCTCCATGTGGGCCAGCCGGGCTGTGCTGGGCAGGTTCCAGAATAGCCAAGCCACAAAGTCCAACCAAAGTGACCTGACAGCACCCAAGGGAGACCATCGGGTGAGACTGGGTCCAGGGAGGTGCCCTTCCTCCTCTCCTGCCCTCCACCTCTCCTCTCGGGTGAGGCCGGCCACTAAACGGAAGTGTCGCTGCTGTTGAGCAGGAAGGCGATGGTGTACTGCAGCTCCCGGGCCTGCGGGGCACAGGCCTGTGAGGACAGGCTCCCAGCCAGCCCGCCTCTGCCCCGCCCACATGACGCCTGGGCAGTGGGCATCGGCTGGGCCCAGGCTCCGGGCATGCCAGCCCTGGGTGAGGCACTCGCCAGCCTCCCAGGGTGGTCAGAGGCCCTGGCCGCTTACCTGCGGCAGCTCGAACCAGATGGTCTGGGGGCTGTCAGCGGAGCCGTAGTTGAGTTCCAGGGCAGGGGGCCTGCCTGCCTCCAGGGGGCTCAGCAGGTGGAGCTGCTGCAGGTCCCTCAGGGCGATGGAGCAGCACAGTGTCTGGGGGCAGCAGGGACAGGGCTTGACCCTCTCACGGGGGTACGTGTGGGCGGTGGGAGGGGAATGGCCCAGGGTGCCCAGCCCACCTGGGAGCTGGGGTCCATGAGGATGAGGTGCTGGCGGTTCAGCCCCAGGAGGCTGGGTCTGGGCAGCGTCAGGTCACTCGCTCGCAGCACCACGTAGACAGTGTAACCGAAGAGGGGCAGCTGGCTGGCCGCCTCTGGGGGTGGAGGGGTGACACGGAAGATGGGAGTTCTGGGGCCTGGGGACCTGCCCTACTGGCCCCCAGGTGAGGTGAGAGGGACAGGGAAGGTGGAGCAGCTTTCTCAGCCCTCCACCCTCACCCCTTCCCTCCAGGGCCTCTACCTCCTTCCTCCTCCCCAGCTGCCCCCGGGCCCCAGACCCACCGATGAAGCCGATCTGAGCTTCCTGGGCGCTGCATCCTTGCAGCTGCCTCAGCTCCTGGTCCATCAGGCTCTGGATGGCGGCCACGTTCACCTGACCTTGCAGCAGCCTCGGCAAGTAAGCCAGCAGGTCTTGCCTAGGACACAGCGGTGGGTCAAGGCTGGGCATCCAGCCAGCGCGCAGTGGGTGAGACCGAAGATCCAGACACACCAGTGAGGTGGCCCTGCCCTCGAGCTTGGGTGGGGTGGACAGGGGCCCCCACTGCTCCAGCCCCATCTGGTTAGGGCCAAGGAGAGTCAAGTCAGGTGGCCCTGACCTTGGATTGTGGGCTGAGAGGCCCTTGGGGTGGATGCTGAGGCTGACCTCAGCACCAGGAGGGACGAGAGAAGTGACAGGAGGTGTGGGGGGCGTGCACACTCACTCTGAGGGGGGGGCCTCTTGGGTCCTGCTGACAAGCTGGAGGGCAGCCAGCCGGGCAACTTGGGCATCTGCCTGGGCGCCGACCAACAGCTTCCCCTGCAGGTAGTCTCGCTGCACCTGAGGGCAGAGCACAGTGAGGGGCAGCTGTGCCCTACAGCCCCCGACAGTCCTGCCCCCGTCCCTGCTCCTGGCAGGAGGGGAGGGAGGCCCGGAGGCCCCGCCCAGGCAGTGGGCAGCAGGCTGACCTGGCTGTAGTGGGTGCTGATGTAGGTGGGGTTATCGAAGTGCAGGCGGGTCTCCCAGCCGAGCCGCCGGCTGTGCAGGCTGGTCTCCCGGTCCACCAGCACGTTGTTGATGTACTCCTGGGGCCGCAGGGGCCGCACCAGCTCACCTGCACGGGGAGCTCGGTTCACCGCCCTCCCTGCTGCCCAGGCCCCGCCCCGCCCCGCCCCTGCCAGCCCCAGTGTAGGAACTGCCTGGCGCAAAGGTGGACCCAGCAGGGGAGCCGCCCTGAGGGCAGCCTGGCGTCCTTCCCCCACGACTCGCCTTCGCCTTGGATGAGGAACAGGGCAAATTCCTGGACCTCCTCGGGCTCCGTGACGCCCATCTTCCCACACAGCTCCTCCAGCACCTCTGCTGCCACCTGGGTGTGCAGACAGGCCATGATGGGGGCCGGGGCCAGGACTGATGCCACAGCCCCGCCCCTCCCCAGCCCGTCTCGGGTGGCCCCAGCTCACGGTGAAAGTCCCGATGTTGGTCTTGTAGCCCACGCCTCCGGGCAGGTGAACCAGGAGCAGGCGGAGCATTTTCCCTTTCTGCCAAGGCACGTGGCAGGTCAGTCCACCCCAGACAAAGGCCCTGGCTCCCCCCAACCCCCTGAGGGAGACCCAGAATGCCCGCCGCCTGCACCCCCAGTACCAGGAACGCCTTCATTTCACCCGGGGGCGGCAGCCGCCGGCGCCCCCCGTATTTGACCGTCTGCTGGAGGTGCTTCTGGCTGCTGTGGGCCAGCTCTGCAGAGAGGACCAGGCTGTGGTCAGCGGCATCTTCAAACCCCTCCCCACGCTGCCGAGACCCCGCCTGGGAGCCCCTCCCACAGGCACCTTGACTCCTGCCTGCGTCCTGCAGAAACTGGGTCACGTAGGGCATCAGCGTGGTGGACGGCGGCAGGAAGCCGGTGAGGAGGCTGAGGAAGCTCCAGCCTCGAGCACAGAATTCCCTGCGGGGCAGAGAGCCTGGGCTCGGGCTGCCGGACCACGCAGCGGGCTGCCCGCCACCCACCCCAGCACCCCAACACTCACAGCCGGGGGTGTCCCGTGACCTGCTTGATGGCCTGGCAGTAAATCTCATCCCTGAGGTTCTCTTTCTCCCGGCACAGCTACGGGCACAGAAAGGGCCGGTGGGCGGGGGAGGGGCAGCCGGGGGGCGGGCAGAATGCAGTGGAGTGAGGGGTGGCGTGGGAGCTGATGGCTAGAGGCTGGGGGCCAAGTGGGGTGACGGCCCAGTCGGTGGTCATCTCTCTGTCATCTCACTCGGTTTAATGGTGTCTGCACAACCGGTCATTCTAAGTCACGGTCTCCACCTGCTTCCGGCCGTGCTTGGCCTGTCCTCCGCCTTCCCTGGTCCCTCTTAGTTACCTCCTTGACCTCTAAGGGCCTCTGTACTCCTCCCTGATGCTCTTAGCTGCTTCCATCTGCTGATGACCTGGTGCCTGCCTCCAGCTCACACTTCTCCCTTGAACCCCAGCCCTCCCCTTGGAAGTCTGGGACTTCAGACCTCACATGTCCGAAATTCCTCCAGCAGCCCAGGCCCGCTCCTCCCCCAGGCGTAGCAAACAGCCGGGGCCTGTGGCATCCCTGGCCCCTCTCTCACACCCACCCCACATGCAATTCCTGGAACCCGGTGCTCGGCGTCTCCTGCTCTCTGCTGCCACCTCTCTGCCCCCGCCGGCACCGCCTCTCACCTGGCATCACTGCAATCACCTTTGTCCTTAGGCCCCCAGAATAGCCACAGCTAGAGCGACCCCAGCAAACACAAGCCACATCCCTCCTCTAACTCCTCCCGTGGGTTTCTCTCTCTTGAAAAAAAAAATCAAAGTTCTGACAATGGGCTGCAAGGCCTGCCGTGACCTGGACCCACTGTCTGTCCCGGGGCCGCCTCCTCCCCTCTCCCCTCGTCCATGGGCTCCAGCCACGCTGGCCTTGCTGGTGCTGAGGCTCACCCTCTCGTGAGCATGTCACCCCGGCCCCTCCCTCTGTCCACATGCACTGCCCCGGTGCACACAGGCCTCACTCCGTCTGCTCCAGTGTCAGCCTCTGCACTGGCTCAGCCCCCTCCCCTGCCTTCCCCACGGCTGCACCTGTCTCCTCCTACTAGGTCGTAAGCTCTGCGGGGACGTAGCCTGCGTGGCTCACTGCCACACCCCCGGCATATAGTAGGTGCTCAATAAACACTTGTGGATGATTCGAGTGAATAGTGACCAAGGGAAGGGGGTCCCGTTCAGGCCCAGGCAGGACAGGACTTCATCCTCAGGCTCCCGGTGTCTCCCCCAGGTCCCCGCGCACACAGCCCTCGCTTACCTTCAGCAGCTCATAGAGGAGCTCTATCTCGTCCTTGCCCCGGGGCTTCGGCTGGTCCCCCATAAACTGCATCAGAACTACAGGCAGCACGAGAAGCGTGGGGAGCTGGGCGGGAGCCTGGGCCTGGCCCACGCGTCCCCACACAGGGCTTTCCCCCGCCATCTGATGCCTTGCTCTCAAAACGTGTGTGAGCCAGGTAGGGCGGCAGACCCAGCTTTACCGATGGGGAAACAAGGCTCAGAAATTCTGTGGGTGCCCGCAGCCCCACACGGTGCACCGCCACTGCCTTCCGGCCCAGAATCTACACAACCCACAACGTCTTGGGCAGGAGTAGAAGTGGGCGAAGGCCGCCGGGGAATAGGAACCACCCCTGAGCTGCCCTGAAGTGGCAAACTCCCGGGAGAAGGCGGCCGGGTGCCTAGGTCCAAGGCACCACAGGCATGGGGCCCAGGCTGGCCACTCACCCTGGAAGCTCTCCACAGCCCGCCTGCTCGTGTCCTCATCACTGAGGCTGATGAGCGACTCCTGGATGGGGACCTGCAGGCAAAGAGGCTGGGCTGTGGGTCTGGGGCCTGTGGGACCCAGGGGGCAGGTCCACTGGCCCGACGCCCCCTCCTGCCCCCCTACCTTGGTGTACTGCACCAGGCTGGCCATGGCCTTCTGAGCATCTCCGCCTGCCTGGGCCAGCCTGAGGGGCAGAGAGAGCACAGCCCTGCTTGCTCGGCCCTTCCGCCCCTTCCCAGGCTGTGGCCTGGTGGCCCCGAGCAGGGAGCCCACTTCCCAGAAGCTGAGGACAGACGGGTAGGGTGGGCCAGGGCGGGCTAGGGCACTCACAAGGTCTGGGGCTTCCGGAAGTATTTCAGGGCAAAGTCCTGCATGGTGTAGTTGTGGGAGACAATGGACAGAGAGGCAGGGACCTCGGAGAAGGGCAGGCCGCTGGCCTCCGAGTTGTCACCGTGTGCCCGGCTCGAGGGTCTGGCGGGGCCCTGGGAGCACAGGTGACCTGGTGTCACCCTGAGACCTGGCCGGTCAGGAGACCCTGCCCCAGCTCTGCCCAGCCAGCCCAGAGGAGCAGGGGAGCAGCTGCAGTGAGCACACCACCAGTCAGGAGAGTCAAGAGCTTTTTATTGAGCGTCTTCTAGGGCAGCACCGAACTAAGCACCACCAGGGACACACGAGGGGCAGACAGCACAGCCCCGCCCGCGGGGAGCTCACAGTCCCGCTGCGGAGGTGAGGCAGGCGCTGGGAGAGGGTGGAGAGGGTGGCAGGCAAGCCTCACTGTTCCTTCCTCAACTCCTACTTCCTCACCTCCAACCCCCTCTCCCGCGGAGCCGGGCCTGGCTCTCCGCACAGCAGCGAGAAGGAAAAGTCCGGGGCAGCAGCCGGCTGCACCACGTCCACAGGAAAGAGTCCGGAGCGGCCGCCGGCAGAGCCAAACTGCCAGCCTGGAGGGCACGCAGGGACAGCGTCTTACCCACCTGCCCCTCTGTCCTCAGAGTCCTCTCCCCAACCCGCCCCCGCCCCCTGTGCCACCCTCCCTCGCCAGCGCCCTGCTGGCCCCTGGAGAGACCTGGCTCCAGATCAATGGCCGGCAGCAGCTTGATGAGGTCCCCGCGGTGGAAGCTGAGGAGGCTGCGGTCATCAGTGATGTAGCTTCGCAAGGCGACGACATAGCCAGAGTCCTGCAGGCAGGAGGGTGGGAGGGTGAGCGGGCGAGGGAGTGGCCAGCCTGCCGGTGACCCCTGTCCTGCCGCCCTACCTGCTCGCCCTCCACTGGCCCATTCCCACCTCAGCACCCCAAAGTTCCAGGGGCCCAGCCCCAACCCAGGAAGCTTGGAGGAGCTTGGCTGACAGCCCCGAGACAGGCAACCCAGACATGGCACCCTGGAGCGTAAGTGGAGGCCCTGCCCGGCCCCTCTTGGCCCCTCTCGCCCGCACTTGCCTTCTGGAGCTCACTCAGGAAGAGCTCGACCATGGCCTTGATGGCACCTGCCCCGGCCGAGTGCAGCACCAACTGCTCGCTCTTCAATGTCAGCTCCAGGGTGGAGCCCCCCCGGCACTCCACGCCCAGCACCTCAGCAAAGCTGTGCACAGGGTAGGGGCATGAGCTGGGGGCGACCTCGCCACCTCCAGCCCCCTACCGGCCCAGCCCCACCTGTAGGAGCAGAGAGTCTTCAGCTGGTGGAGGCCGACGCCGGGACCTCGGGCCAGCTTGAGCAGTCTCAGCCCCCGGTGCGACACGCCCAGCAGCTGCACGTTGCTGCCACTCTCGCCCTGCCCAGAAGGGGGTCACAGAAAGGCTGCTGGGTCCCCTCCACCACCCAGGATGCCTTTATGTTTCCTCTGGGGCCCACCCCACCCGCTACTCCCATCCCTGCTGCAGAAGGCCTTGGCTGTGTGCCGGGGTCCACTGGGTGCTGTCACCCCCAGCCCTACCCCCACCTCACTCACCGAGACAGGGAAGATGCGGGAGAAGTAATTGGCCCAGTTGTCCCGAGCGGCCACCACAATGCGCTTCTTGACACTGTCCTCAGTGGTGCCGAGTGAGTCCAGGCCCACCTCCAGGTCGCCTGCGGGCAGGGACGGCCCCAGCCTGTCCTGAGGCTCCCCACAGCGAACCCCAGCGTCTGCTCTCTCCCTCCACGCAGGCCCGGCCCCCAGCACCCCAGCTCCCTGACTCCAGGGTCCCTGGACCATACCCAGCAGGTCTTTCATTTTGCACCGCTCGTCCTGGGAGATCCGGGTGCAGGACTCGGAAAAGGTGTCCCTCAGGATCTGGGGGCAGAGCCAGGTGGTCACCACCCAGGCCCGAGGCCAGAGCCCCCCATGAAAGCATCACACAGAGGAGAAGCTGGAGGGCCCGAGGGCGGAGACGGAGCAGGAGAAACATGGGCTTCCAAGTCCAGGGCCCCACCACCCCGAGCTCTGCCTGCCTCCCCGAGTGCTGGCTGCTCCTCGGTCAGCGGAAGTAAGCCTCCCTGAAGCAGCAGAACTTGGGGGAGGCTGGAGATCGGGGACAGACACGGTCCTGGGAGCATCCAGAGGCGGCCAAGGAACAAGCACCAGGAGCACCTACTGTGTGCGGGAGCCTGTTGGGCACTGTGTACACTACCCTTAATCCTCGTGGCCAATAATGGTCCCTACTCACAGGGGTGTGAGGGCTTCAGAGAGGAGGCGGGGCTGGAACCGCACAAGTGCCCCCCAGGTGCTGGCTGTTACCCTGCCCTCCCGTGGGCAGGAACGCCCAGGTGTGGGTGCGCTCTCACCTGCTCACAGAGGAGCCCCAGGTTGTAGGGGTGGCTGAAGTTCTCTCGGGGGTAGAAGACCTGGAGGAGGGCATGGAGAGCGAGGGTGGGCATGGCGTCCTGCGCAGCCCCTTCCCGCTCCCCTCCACCCCACCCCCCCCACCCCCGTCTCTGCCTTCCAGGCCAGACAGAAAATCCCCCGAGGTGGTCGTGGGGCGGCAGCTCCCCGTGTTTCTGTGTGGGGAGCAGATACTGGGGTTCCCCAGCGGGTTCCCGCACAGCCTGCCACCCCCTCCCCAGCCCTCATGCCCACCTCCTTGCGTAGGAACAGCCTCCAGGGCGCACTGGTGTAGGAGAAGCACACGCTGCCGGTGGGCACGAGTAGCTGGGTGCTCACCCCCTGATCTCCCATGGACCCCAGAGAGCCTGGCAGAGGAGGTGCCCGGAGCACCGGGTGAGGAGCGGCCAGAGCCAGAATGACGGGCTCAGGGCGAGAAGACCCTCGCAGCCCCAGCCCCTGGGCCACGCCCCTAGTCCCATGTCAGGCCTCAGACTCTCCCCGGGGTCCTTGACCACGTCAGCAGGGCCATTACATTTCTGACAGAGCTGTCAGCTCTGCGTGAGGACATCACCCTGTGTGTGCCAGTCCCTCGGTGCCAGACAGGTCCCAGGGGTACCGGGCCCTGCCCTGGGCGGGAACGCGGAAGCTGGGGCTCCAAAGTCCAGAAGCCAGAGCAGCTGACCTCAGCCATGAGCACCCCCAGGCTGTTGGGAATCCTGCCCCCTCCACCCCTCTCCGCCAAGGAAGCCCGCCGCATGGGGTCGTGGGGTTCCTTACCGCGGGGCTCAGCTGAAGGGGTCCCCAGGTCCCCGGGTGGAGGCAGTGGGGGCGGGGGTGGAGGTGGGGATGCCTGGGCAGTGGGTGGCTTCTGGCCAAACAGCTCCTGAAGGGGCCCCTGCTTCTCCCGGATGGAGTTGGAGGTGCGGATCCGCGGTGCGGCCTTGGGTCGAGGGGCCACGGCTGGCGGGGGACCCTTCTCTGGGCCGGGGGACAGCGCCTGTGGGGGCGCAGAGAGCGCACACAACACAAGCTGTGTCTAGGGAGAAGGCCAGTGGACCCCCGAGAGCCTCGGGCTCCGGAGCAGAGCAGCCGCGCCCAGGATGGGACGGGACGGGCCTCACCGAGGGGGGCGATTGGGCACCGCTGATCCCCAGCTTGGCCAGAGCCTCGTCCTTAGGGTTGTTTCTCTTCAGGAAATTTTGGGGGGGCCTCCTGAGAGAAGGAAAAGGTCAGGAGCCCGCAGGTTTCTCCCTGCGGAGTGGGCAGCGCTGGCAGGCCCCGGGCCCACCTGGATGGCTGCACCGGCACGGGCACGGGGCCTGGGCGGCTCTGGTACATGCGGATGATGTTACGGATCTCCCTGCTGGGCAGCTTCGGGGGTTCTGGGCTGGGCAGCTTCGGGGGTTCTGGGCTGGGCACTGCATCTCTGCCCTGCGCCTGCCTGGGACCAGGCTTCGCCTCCTGGGCCAGCTCAGCCTCCGCCTTCCGCACAGCTTTGGCCGCACCTGGTGTCAGTGGCTTCTTCACTCCCCGGGCGGGAGGAGGAGATGGCACTGCGGAGGAGGAAACATGTGAGACCCTGTGCAAAACCGCGGAGACAGGGGCGCGCCCCCCCCCCCACTCCCCATCTCCCTGCCACCTGCACTGGGTTCCTCCTCTTCCTGCTCCTCCCCTCGGGGGATCTGCACCTTGGCCGGAGGCTTCGCCATCTTCACCTTGATCTGCTGCTGCCCTGTAAGTGCCCAGATGGCCCTGTCACCCTCCACCTGGCCAGCCCATCCGTGCCCCTGGACAGGCCACATCAGACTCGGGATCGAGTGCACCCGCTGTCCCCTGGCCAGGCTGGGCCTGCCACCCCAGGTCCCCTCACCTATCTTCTGGAAATAGTTCCGTTTCTGCTGGAAGCTCCTCAGCCTCTCCTCCTCGTCCTGTGAGGTCTCCTGCGGGGTCTCCTGAGAGGTTTCCTGTGGGGTCTCCTGGCAGGAAGGGGAAGTGAGGGAACAGCCCTGCCAGCCAAGCTGCCCCTCTCACAGTGAACCCCCTCGAATCCCTGGGACTGGGGCCCGACGGCATCCTTTCTGCATCTTCCCACTCCCCTGCCCTGTCTTTCATCCCTGCAGCCCTGGAGCCGGCTGCCCCATCCGGGATTGCCCTCTGCGGTCTCCACTCCTCGCCCTCAGGCAGACACCCACCAGCTCTGGCTCCGGCTCCGGCTCCGGCTCCTCCCGGGGG
>NW_005371349.1:2344525-2354160 GCF_000412655.1 Myotis brandtii
CCTGGGCCTGGCGCTGGCGCTGCTGAGTCTGCTGCTCTAGGGTCAGGGACATGGCCTGGGCGGTCATCTGCTGGGCCTGAGGGGGAGGAGCGGTGGGCCAGGTTAGAGCTGGCCTGGCCCTGCCCATAGGCCTGGCCCTGCCAGGTCACCCGGGGGCCCTGCCCACCCTCACCAGGAGCAGCGCCTGCTGGTTGATGAAGTTCTGCTGCTGGGCTGCCAGCTGCCTGGCGTCCACGCTGGGGAGCAGGGGCTGCGGCTGCGGCTGCGGTGGCACCATCATGGCTGCAGGGTGGCAGGTGGGCGGGGCAGGTGAGCACCGGCGCCAAGTTGGAAACCCTTTGCCCACTGTGCCCTCTGAGCCCTTTGCAGGACCTTCCCTCCTCCAGTCCCTACCTGAGAAGGGACCCGGTGCCCCAGCCCAGCCTTACCTGGCATGGCAGGGACTGTGCCCATAGCTGGCATCATGGGCATGGGTGCAGGCATCATAGCTGGCTGGTATCCAGGCATCTGCATCATCCCTGGGTACACTGAGGGGACAGGGCCCTCCCAGGTTGGTCCCTAGCTGGGCCCATGGACCACCTCCCTCCAGCTCCAGGCAACGCGTTCAGGCCCAGGGTGCTGGCTGGGGCTCTAACCCCAGATCCAGGGTCCGAGGCCATGCTCGCCTAACCCCCCACTCACCCATAGGGTAGCTTCCTTGCTGCATGGGCCCGATGCCGCCCCCTCCCTTCATGCGGCTGCTCAGAGCCCTGGCTTGCTCCAGATCCTGAAGGGACAAAGGTCACAGGTCATAAGGTCAGAGCTAGAGCCCTGGGAGAGATGGGAGGGGCAGCAGAGGCCCCAGTGGGGTAGGGGCAGGGGTGGGGTGGGGTCGGGTACGTGTGCAGGACACTCACGCTGAGGCCTGGGGAGAGGACCGGCTCGAAGATGTGGTCCAGGTAGCTATCCAGGTTCCCTGAGGTGCGGGGCTCCCCTGTGGAGCCGGAGGAGGGGCAGTGTCACCGCCTGGGGCGTGGGCTCCCTACACCCCCATTCCCAGCTCTGCCAGCCTCAGTGTGCCCACTCCCAGCCTTACCTGTGTGGCCCCTGCCAGGGAGGGTCGGGGCTGGGCCTGGAGGGGGACCTGGGCACAGTGAGGGGGCCTGGACGCCGGGGGCGGGGGGGATGTCCTCGGCTCTGCGGGAGATAGTGGGCCCAACTGAGCGGGCACCTGGCTGGGGGCAGTGCCGGGCTGAGGCCAGGTGTAGAAGCTGCTGAGGGGGGGTGTCCCAACCGAGGGGGAAGAGGCTTGCAGGGGTCGGGGGGGACTGGGTCTGTGAGCCCCCGTAACCACCAGGTGTGATACAGTGGCTGTGGGGTCAGGGTAGGGACAGGAGCAGGCCAGGGACAGAGGTGCTGGGGCGGCACCTACAAGCTTCGGGGGGCAATGGGGTAGCTGTGGGGATCAGCAGGGTCCCCCAAGTCCTCGGTCTGGCCGATCAGGTCCAGCACGAAGTCACAGCCAGCCAAGTCCTGCCAGGAGTCCCCGGAGTGCAGTGACACGGACCAGCCACGGGGGGGCCCCTCCAGGCCTCTGGATGGGACAGAGGTGTACATTAGGGGTGTGGTCAGCCGGGCAGGTGACCATCCCTGAAGGGCCAGGGCTTGAGGGGGGTCCAGAGTGAGGGCTGCGGAGGGGACAGGCTCCAGATTGCACGGACAGGTTGCAACTCACAACCCTTCCACTTACCTGTCAGCTCTGACGCACACGTGTACTCATTCACCTATTTAATTGGAACTCCGCCCGTAGGTGTCATCTCCCCTCCTGTTGCCTATCTCGTCTGGACCCTGCCCACTTGCCCCGCCCCTTCCCCCCCTTGCGGGGCACAGGCTTTGGCCCTGGGCCGGGGCAGCTGCAGGAGGTGCTTGGTGGGAGAGTGGGCTGGGAGGATGGGGGGCTCCTGAAGAGGACGGGACCACCCTCAGTGTTGGCTGCACCCTCCATCCCAGGCCCCCGCACCTGCTCTGCAGAATCCACCCGGCAAACTGCTCCCCCGTAGTCCAGGACTCCACTTCTGCGGAGAAGCACTCGTCTGCGGGACCAGGCGGGGGACCGAGAGTGAGAGACGGCGGCCTTCACCCTGGTGGGCAGGGGCTGCTGTCCCCAAGGGGCCCAAAAGCAGGACAGGAAGGAGAGTAGGATGTTGGGGTGAAGCAGGGAGGGGTCCAGGGAGCGTGAGGGGCAGGCTGGCTCCACTGTAGGCGGCATCACCATTGAGAGTGGAAGACGTCCGCACCATGCGGCCTCGGCGCCGTCCGGCCGTCCACTCAAGCTGAGTGGGGGGGTGGGCACGTGTGGTCTCGGGGGCCAGCCGTGTCTGCTCCAGGGCCACCAGCAGCTTGTGCTGGCACAGCGCTGCCATGCCGCTGGGGGCGTGGTCTGACACAAATCTGTGGGGACAGCACTAGGCTGTGGGGGTGGGGCGGCCGCTGACCCCCCCACCGGCCTCCACCTGACCCCCATACCGGGCCCCTTCCCCCCCTTGCGGGGCACAGGCTTTGGCCCTGGGCCGGGGCAGCTGCAGGAGGTGCTTGGTGGGAGAGTGGGCTGGGAGGATGGGGGGCTCCTGAAGAGGACGGGACCACCCTCAGTGTTGGCTGCACCCTCCATCCCAGGCCCCCGCACCTGCTCTTGCAGAATCCCCCGGCAAACTGCTCCCCCGTAGTCCAGGACTCCACTTCTGCGGAGAAGCACTCGTCTGCGGGACCAGGCGGGGGACCGAGAGTGAGAGACGGCGGCCTTCACCCTGGTGGGCAGGGGCTGCTGTCCCCAAGGGGCCCAAAAGCAGGACAGGAAGGAGAGTAGGATGTTGGGGTGAAGCAGGGAGGGGTCCAGGGAGCGTGAGGGGCAGGCTGGCTCCACTGTAGGCGGCATCACCATTGAGAGTGAAGATGTCCAGCACCATGCGGCCTCTGCGCCGTCCGGCCGTCCACTCGAGCTGAGTGGGGGGGTGGGCACGTGTGGTCTCGGGGGCCAGCCGTGTCTGTTCCAGGGCCACCAGCAGCTTGTGCTGGCACAGTGCTGCCATGCCGCTGGGGGCGTGGTCTGACACAAATCTGTGGGGACAGCACTAGGCTGTGGGGGTGGGGCGGCCGCTGACCCCCCCACCGGCCTCCACCTGACCCCCATACCGGCCTCCACCTGACCCCCCCCACCAGCCTCCACCTGAGCCCCTAGTCCTGGGACTCCAGCTGCCAGGCCTCTTACTTGAGCAGTGGCTTCTGCAGGGCGGGCGCCGGGGTAAAGGCGCTGAGCAGGACGGCCATGAGGGCCCAGCCGCGCTGGCTCTGCTGCTCGTTGGGGTTGTGCCACAGCTGGGCCACGAGCTGGCTGAAGAGCTCGTCTCGCAGTCCCGGCCGGCGCTGCCCCTGCCTCACCAGGTAGGTGCCCATGGTCTGCTCCTGCCAGGGCGGCAGGGACTCCTCCCCCAGGAGCCGCAGCATCTGCGGGGCCAGGCGAGGGCAGGGCATGTGGGGCTCCGTGGTCCCAGCCCGCACTGAGGAGCAGGCCTGCCCTGTCCCCTCCCTGGTGTGTCACTCACCACCTTGTTGATATCCAGGGCATGCTGAGGGTTCTCACCATCCAGCCGGGTCAGCGGCTTGTCCAGCAGCTGCCCAGGAGTGGGCAGAGATGGCTCCTGCAAGGAAGGAGGGCGACCCAGCGCCTGAGCAGCTGGCCTTGCTGACCTGCTGGGGAGCCCAGGGAGCAGCGCTCTGGGGGAGGGAGAAGGAAGGACTGGCGTGGAAGACCCTCATTAAAATGCAGCTTAGAACACCAATCAGAAAGGATCTATGCACCCCTATGTTCATAGCAGCACCATTCACCATAGCTAAGGTTTGAAAACAGCCCAAGTGCCCATCAGCAGATGAGTGGATTAAAAAACTGTGGTACATCTACACAGTGGAATACTACGCTGCGGTAAAAAAGAAGGAACTCTTGCCATTTGCAACAGCGTGGATGGAACTGGAGAGCATTATGCTAAGTGAAATTAGCCAGTCAGAGAAAGATAAATACCACATGATCTCACTCATTTGTGGATTATAGAGAACAACATAGACTGATGAACAGGGACAGATCCAAAGACAGAGAAACAGCGATCAGACTATCAATCCCCAGAGGGAAAGTAGGGGAGGGTGGGGGTAAGGGGAAGAGATCAAAACTTTAGGCACCAACATTTTTTTTGTATTAAAAGTTAGGCTGCGATCAGGCTATCAATCCCCAGAAGTAGGGGAGGGAGGGGGTAAGGGGAAGATATCAACCGAAGGACTTGTATACACGTATATAAGCCAAACCAATGGACATGGAAAACAGGGGGATGGGAGCATGAGTGTGTGTGTGGGGGGGGGGGGGGGTTGGGGGTTAATGGGGGGATGAGGACACATTTGTAATTCCTTAACCAATAAAGAAATTAAAGATTAAAAAAAAAATGCAGCTTAGCCTGGCCCACGTGGTTGAGCGTCGACCTAAGAACCAGGTGGTCACGGTTTGATTCCGATCAGGGCACCTGCCCGGCTTGTGGGCTCGATCCCCAGTGTGGGGCGGGCAGGAGGCAGACCATCAACGATTCCCTCTCATCATTGATGTTTCTCTCTCTCTCACCCTCTCCCTTCCTCTGTGAAATCAATAAAAATATATTTTTAAAATGAGGCTTAATTGCTTGCACGTGGAAAACTCAGAAAACCTGGAAAAGGGTAAAGAATAAAAACCACCCCTCGCGTTGCACTGCCGGGCACAGCCCCTTAGTGCCTTGGCCTCTCTCTCTCCAGTCCTGCTTCCTAGTTCTCGGCACAAACACAGCCGTCCCCGCCCCCGCTGCTGTTTCTACACATTGAGATTCTGTTCTGTGTGCAGTTTTGAATCGCACCCTGCAGCCGGGACAGTGTCCCTGGCCGCCACACACCCGTCACACACGCTTTAACACACGGCGGCGGCAGGGCCCGGCCCCGGTGTAACAGGTGTGGCTTCACAGAGTGAACAACACCGGGGAGTGAGTCATTTAGGTTCAATGAATATTTTCCGAGGAAGGCAGCTGTGTCCACAGGCCCCAGGCTGGGAGAGGGAGGAGGCGGGGTGGGGACAGGAATAGACAGCCGCTGCCTGGTAGGGGCTACCATCCGGGGACCTGCGGGCTCCAGCCAGGGAGAGCTGCGGCCTGGGGGGCCCACCTGGAAGCCGGTGGAGATGAAGCTGGAGAAGGGGAACTGGTCGATGTCCGCCGGCAGGGTCAGGCTGGGCCGAGCAGGAACCTCCGGGGGCTTGGCCTCAGTGATGCTCTGGGCCAGCGTGTGCTGACGGCCTGGGGACAGCACCGGGAGGCGGCCCAGAGGTGCCCAGGTCAGGCACCCGGCTCTGGTACCGCCGCCAGCCCTCACCATCACCCCAGCCCCGTGCAGAGAAAGCTGGACCAGGAGCTCCGGGGGCCTGGAGCCGCAGAGGGAGGGACCACAGGGACGGACCCTCTCCCACAATGGAGGGGCTGGGGAGGGGCCATGGGAAAAGTGACACCCGTCAGGCAGGACTCACCTTCCTCTTTCCTCAGCAGCACGGCCAGCTCTGCCGGGATCTCCAGGCGCGCCAGCTCCTGCCGGAGGGGCATTGACCCATGTGGGGAAGGGCCCGGCACCCGATGTCCGTCCTTCCCCAGGTCTATGACCTCCCTCCAAAGACCCTGGGCGCACACACAGGGCCCAGGAGCCCTCAGAGGAACACCGAGGGCACCCAGGCCCCTTCTCAGGGACAGGACCCACACACCCACATGCGCCCTCAGCCGTGCCAGCTTCATCGGGTCCATAGCCCAGCACCACCCTCCAGCTTCCACCACCTACCATGCTTGGCCCGCTCTCGGAGGACCCGCCGCCGTGCCAGCCACACCAGTGCCCAAGCTGTCAGGGGAGATGCAGGAGGAGCCGATGTCCCGAGAGGAGCCACCTCGAGCCTCCCAGCAGCCCCTCCCCAGCGAGGCAGTTCAGCCGCCCCGCCTGCCCCTGGAGGCCCCGACACAGACAGAGGAGCAAGCACAGACCCAGAGGGGCCAGCTGCCTGCGCCCAGTCCCCGGAGCCCTCACCAGCCTTAGTGGGCGGCCCTGCCTGGCTGTCAGGGCAGTGAGGAGAGGGTAGGAGGGCAGGGAGACAGGAAGGAATGGTCTCAGGGGGCAAAGTCCAGCCAGGGAGGGGCCAGGGAGGACGCAGTACGTGGGTACTGACCTTTGAGCTGCTTTATGGCCTCAACTAGGAGTCATCAGGCGAGAGAGGGGAGCAGGTGGGCCCCAGGAGGGCTGGAGGGGACAGGGGCCTGGGGCAGGGGCAGGGATGAAGGAAGGCAAATGGCTTCCCAAGGCCCCAGCCTACCCTGGCCAGGCAGACAGAAGTGGGAGGAGCTCAGCCAGCAATGGCTTGAGGCCTTGGCCTTGTGAGGGTGGGCACTGTCGGACTCCACCAGCAAGATGCCTGGCTTCTACCTGAGCTGCCAGTGCCGCAGCCGCCTCACCTGTAGTCTCCGCCTCCTCCGGAGCAGGGGCCGGGCCGCCAGCAGCACCGTGTTCAGCTGTCCCAGGGCCGCCCGGCGCCGGAGGTACCGCTTCCTGGAGGCCGGGAAAGTGGTGGGGAGCCCAAGCTGACACCCAGTGCCTGAATCCTCCACGCCAAGACACGAATGTAAGAACTGACCCTAGGCGCCTGGCCGGTGTGGTTCAGTGGTTGAGCATTGACCCCTGAACCAGGAGGTCACAGATCCATTCCCGGTCAGAGCACATGCTCGGGTTGCAGGGTCGATCCCCAGTGTGGGGCGTGCAAGAGGCAGCCAATCAATGATTCTTTCTCATCATTGATGTTTCTATCTCTCTCTCCCTCTCCCTTCCTCTCTGAAATCAATAAAAAAAATATATTAAAAAAAAAATCCCCAAACTCAACAGCAAAAAGACAACCCAATTTAAAAAGCAGGCAGAGGATTTAAGTACACATTTGTCCAAAGAATGAAGTATGGTAGCAATCATCTCAGGTAGAAACTATAGTTTAACTTTAACCCTGCTGTTTGGCTTCTGTACTTATTTGCTTTAACAATAGAAAAGTTATTTTGATTTTCTGAATTATATAAATCATCCCATGTGGGGCGCAGTTACGGTGTTTTGGCCAGGTTCAAACCTTGGACTAATGAAAGGACAGGGTCCTCTCATTGCCACGTGCAAGTCCCAGCTGGAAGGCAGGGCCCTCCCAGCACAATTAAGCTTGAACCTATGGTCCAAACACGTAGCCCCACGTGCCTTGTGCTAGAGTTCAGGTGCGTGTAGTTGAGTGAGGTTGGAACTCACGAGAATGCTGTAAACAACGTGATCACGCCCCTACTTTGCCTCATGGCATTTGCTATAAAGACACGGCTTGTGGGCGCTGGGGCTGTCTCCTCACCAGGGAGCAGCGTCCCACCGAGACCCAGCTATTATTCTCTTGTCTGTCTTTTCTCAATCCTTTCACCCCCCCACTCAGGATCACCTTTGGCCGCAACAATCCCATTCGATTAAATACCCTATTGATTATAATGGGAATATCCCACTGGTTGTGGTCATACGGGTCTTAGAAAGCACATTTCCCTTTACCTGGGAAGGACAGTTATCCCAAGGTCAGAGGGCTCCAGTTAACGTGTCCCTGTTGACTCAGTGTCCCGGAGACCCAAGCAAACCAGGTTCCTCATTCCAGACCCGAGGGCTCTAGATAATGTGTTTCTGTCAATTCAGTGATCCGGAGTCCCCAAAACTACAATTTACATAACATGCTGCTTCTGCTTCTGTAAACTGCTTTTTTTTTGCAAACCAGGTTCCTCATTCCAAACTTTGGGATGTAATCAATACCTTTGTGATCTTTGCCTACATATCAATCTGGAGTTGCGGCCATCTTATCACTATGAGATCTGGGAGAGCGAAATGCCCCCTCATAGTCCCGGATTTGCAATAAATGTGACTCTTTAATTCGACTTCTTAAGGTGCCCTTGTGTGATTCGCGGGGTACATTACAACAAGAAGATACACAAATGGCCAACAAGCACATGAAAAGAGCTCCACATCATTCGTCTCAGGGAAATGCAAACCAAAACCACAGCGAGAGGCCAGTTCACACCCCCTGGGAGGGCTGCAATTATTTTAAAAAAAAAAAAGGGAAATAAGTATTGGCAAGTAGGGAAACCGGAACCCTCTTATGCCGCTGGTGGGAACACAAAGCGAGGCAGCTACTCTGCAAAAACAGTTTGGCGGCTCCTCACAAAGCTAAGCATGGAATTACCACGTGACCCAGCAATTCACTCCTCAGCTGGACCCAAAGGACTTGGAAGCAGAGACTTGAACACACACTTGCACAGCCCATGTTCATTGAAGCATCATCCACAACAGCCAAAAGGTGGGAACCACCCGAATGAGCCCCGAAGGACGCGTGGACAAACGAGATGTGGTCCGTCCACACGAGGGAACGTTGCTCAGCCGTAAAGAAGAAATGAAGTCCTGATACATCTGACGACGAGAATGAACCTTGCGAGTGTCACGCTTAGTGCAATAAGCCAGAGAGAGAAGAAAGCTGTAGGGGCTGACTTACACGTACACGAAGGGTCTAGAATGGGCAATTCATAGATGCAGAAGTAGGCTGGCGGTTACCAGGGCTGGAGGCCAGGGAGAGGGGGGTTATTGCTGAATGGGTAGTTTCTGTTGGTGATGGAAACGTCCTGGAAATAGGTAGTGGTGACGGGTGCCCCCTCTCCGGAGGCTCCCTGGAGTCCCTGCCCTCGTTTGTTCTCAGCGCTTCAGCAATCACCTTCGGGGTGACTGGCGCTGGTGTACCCTCTGCATCTGACTCCCCAGCTAGCCTGGGAGGCACCTTCCCGGCCTTCACCTCTGTGCCGCCAGCATCCGGCCGGGTGGATGGAGAAGGTCCATCAAGAGCTGTTGGATGGAGGGGCGCTGGGAGTTTATTAGGTGAGAAGGGGGAGGGGGAAGCGTAGGACTAGGAAACCCAGAGCCTGGAGTGTGAAAGTCTGGCCTAAGTCTGACTCGTGCCTTTATTTATTTGTTTGTTTATTTGTTTATTATTTTGAGAGAGAGTGGAAGGGAGGGGGAGAGACAGAGAGAGAGAAACATGGATGTGAGAGAGACAGGATTGGTTGCCTCCCGCACCCCGACCAGGGCCGGGGATTGAGCCTGCAACTGAGGTACATGCCCTTGACCGGAATTGAACCCATGACTCTTCTAGCCACTGAGCCAAACCAGCTAGGGCCGACTCGTGCTTTTAAAAGATCATTCTTGCTGCACAGTGAAGAACAGACTAGAAAACAGGACACTCAAGGCGTCAAGACTGCAGGCTGGGCGGCCTGGACGGATCATGAGTGTCCTGTGACTGGGGTCTTCAACCAGAGATTATGGCTATGGGCAGGGAAGCTGTAAGGAGAGTCCAGTGCTGATGGGATGGGGCACTGGGCAGGCCTTGAGGCCTTATGTCTCCCCAACCTGCCCCACCACCTTGAAAAGGCCCAGGGCCTCGCCCCACCCCTGCAGACCTGGCCTGGAGCCCCCGCACACGAGCCTGCATCCGTGGCAGGAAGCGGAGGCGCTGGCGGGAGGTG
>NW_005371349.1:2354287-2361509 GCF_000412655.1 Myotis brandtii
TCCAGCTGCTGCCAGCCCGGCTCCTGCAGCAGGACCTGGGGGCCGAGGTGTGGGCTGGAGCAGGCCAGTGTGGGTGCCTCCTCCCTTCCAGCCCGGGGTGCCCAGGACACCTGCCACCCAGCCCCAGCCCATCTCCCGACCACCCAGAAGGACCACCAAACCCTGGGTTTGTCCCCAAATCCTCCTCCCCCTTCTAGCCAGGCCTGCCCCTTGGCACACCCTCCCCCCGCACCTGGGTGGTTCCAAGGTGACAGAGGGGCGACTCGGGCCCCAACACCTGGCTCAGGATGGCGCCACACCTCTCCCGGTCAGAGGGCTCTCCCTGCTCCCCGGTCCCCAGGGTCCGGAACCTGCCGGGAGGACAGAGTCAAGGCTGGAGCAGGCACAGCATAAACCTCCCGCCACAGTTGTTGGACACCCGAGCCTCCAGGTGTCCATTCAGTCGCTAAGTCATTCGACAATGATTTGGAAAGCACCTACTATGTGCTAGGCACCTGGGAGAGTTTTGCTGAATGGAGGAGGGGCAGTGAACTCCCGGAGGCATGGAGGGGAGGATGGACAGTGAATAGTGAGAGGAGAGAGAGATGGAGGGAGAGAAGAATGAACAGAGGAAGGGTCGGATGCCAGGCCCGAGGTCCCTGGGAAAGCTGTGCACCTCCACGGGAAGGAACCCCAGGAGGACCAGTCACTCTGGGGGGCCTTTCTCGTGTGTCCTGTCCCTGAAGTGCATGGGCCCCTGGCTGCCGCCATCCTGGAGCCCTACCTGGCCAGGAAGGTCTGGAAGGGCAGGCGCACAGGGAAGTGGGCACTGCGGGCACAAACGGCCTCCAGGACGCCCGCCTGGCGCAGCTGCTCGGCCACGTGTCCCACATCAAAGAGGCCGGGAAGCTGTGGCCGTGGGACAGAGCCAGTAAGAGGTGGAGTCAGGGGCTTCAGCTTCGGGAAATGCAGGGCAGGGCACATGGAGGGGGAGCGGGGGAGGAGGGCAGGGCAGTGGGTAGGGCTCTGGGCCAGGTGCCGGGGGAGCTCACCTTCCCGGGGTTGGGGTTGAGGCACTGGATGAAGTAGATACGGCTCCTGATGGGTGGAGGGGGCGGTCACTGAGGTACAGATCAGGCTCCCACCCAACTCCCTGCCACTGGTTTGGGGGCACTGCTCTCACCTGCCCAGCCTGGCCAGGAGGTCCCCCAGGGACTGCTGGAATCGAGAGGCCAGGGTGGGCTTGCCTTGCCCTCCCCCGCCCTGGGGCTCTGCTTCCTGGAACAGGCTGCCCACCAGCTGTGGGGAGAGAGGAGGCTTGTCCATAGCCCAGCCTGCCCCCACCCGGGGGAGCCAGGCTGGACCAGCCCACAGCATCCAGACCCTGGCCAGCTCAGGCCGTGGCCCCAGGTGCCAGGGCCTTGGGGGCAAGCCCCTTGAGCAAGAGTGTCCAGGCAAGAAGGCAGAATGAGGGGACAGAGTGCGGAGGGGCAGGGCCGGAGGGCTGGCAGGGGCACCTGGAGCTGGCTCTGGGCGAGCATTTCTACCACGGCAGGGTCAAGGTTATCCCGGTTTCTGTTTAAAAATTTGTGAACCTGCAAAAGACAACGTGGGGGAGGGGGGGAAGCCAAGGGTGTGGAGGCCGGTCCCTTTGCCAAATATTCTGCCTCTCCCCTTGGAGTTAAAGGCCGCCTTTGTCTCTTTAGGTGGCTGTGCTGGGAACACTGGAAACCCACATACAAAATAATAAAACTGGACTCTTATCTCACACCAGGCACAAAAGTTAACTCCAAACGAATGATCAAAGGCCTAATGGAAGACCTGGAACTGTAAAACGCTGAGAAGAAAACAGGGAGAAAGCGTCAGACACTGGACTTGGCAATGACTTTCCGAACATAACACCAGAGGCACAGACACCAAAAGGAAAAAGGAGTTCAATTCGATTTCAGCACAATTAGAAACTTTTGTGCATCAAAAACTACTATTTAGAGAGCAAAGAGACAACCCACAGAATGGGAGGAAATACTGCAGAGCAGATAAGGGATTACTAGCCAGAGCTCCTACAACTCAATGAGAAAAAAGCAACTCGATTCAAAAAACGGGCAAAGGCCTTGAGCAGACATCTCTCCGAAGCTATGCAAACAGCCTGGAAGCTCATGGAAAGACCCACAACATCACTCACTGGTCACTAGGGAAATGCAAATAAAACCGCAATGAGATACAGTTCCACACCCCGTAGGATGGCTATAATTGTTTTAAATGGAAAATAACACATTTTGCCCTAACCGGTTTGGCTCAGTGCATAGAGCATCTGCCTGCAGACTCAAGGGTCCCGGGTTCGATTCCGATCAAGGGCATGTACCTTGGTTGCGGGCACATCCCCAGTAGGGAGTGTGCAGGAGGCAGCTGATCGATGTTTCTCTCTCATCGATGTTTCTAACTCTCTATCCCTCTCCCTTCCTCTCTGTAAAAAATCAATAAAATACATTTTAAAAAATGTGCTTTGGGAAGAGAACCAAGGAGGAACACATGCTTCTTCCATGGAGTCTGTTCCCCAGCAGGAATCTACCCAAGATCCAGGCACTGGAAGCGTTAAAATAAATGCATTTAAAAAAAAAGAGAGAAGTAAAATAACACATTTTGGCAAGGATGTAGGGAAACCGGAACCCTCCTACACGCTGGTGGGAACATAAAATGGTGCAGCCGCTGAGGAAACACCATTTGGTGGCTCCTCAAACATCTACACAGAGAACAACCCTAAGATCCAGCCATTCTAATTCTAGGTAGAGACCCAAAAGAACTGAAGGCAGAGACCGAACAGATACTTGCACACCGTGTTCACAGTGGCATTAGTCACAACAGCCAAAAAGGTAGAAGCAACCCAAGTGTCCATCCTCAGATGAAAGGCAGACAAAGGGCTGTCTGTGCACACAATGAAATCTTATTCCGCCATAAAAGGAAGGAGGCTGACACATGCTGCAATGTGGACGAGCCTCGGGAACATGCTTAGTGTGATAAGTGAGACACGAAAGGGGTGTGTGTGTGTGTGTGTTGATTCCATTTGTATGAGATACCTAGTATAGGCAACTTTATAGACATAAAGTCTGATTAGCAGGGGCTGGGGGGATGGGGAATGGGGAGTTCGTGTGTTTAATGGGTACAGAGTTTCTGTTTGGGATGATGAAAAATTTCTGGAGCCCAAACAGTGTGGCTCAATGGTTGAGTGTTGACCTATGAACCAGGAGGTCATGGTTCCATTCCCAGTCAGGGCATATACCTGGGTTTTGGGCTCAATCCCCAGTGTGGGGCAGCTGATCAATGATTCTCTCTCTTCATTGATGTTTCTCTCTCCCCCTCTCCCTTCCTCTCTGAAATTTAAAAAAAAAAAAAATTCTGGAAGCGGACAGTGGTGATGGCTGCACAATAATGTAAATGTACTTAAAGCCACTGAATCATACCCTTAAAAATGGTTAAGATGGTAACATTTATGTAATGTATAGTTTATGACATTTTTAAGGCCACCTTGGTCATGTGCCCGGCTCCTTTATACACCCTGGGGTCTGTTTGGGGCTCTGACTTCCATCCCATGGATGGCTCTGTTTCTTGTGAGCACCATACTCTTTTAATTACTGGAGCTTGGAAATATGTTTTAATATCTGTTTAGAACAAATTCCTCCATAACCTTTTGCTTTTCAATATTTTCTTGGCTATTCTCATGCATTTCTTTTCCAGATGATACTTTAGAATAATTTCATCAAAACCCATTCCTCCTCCTCCCAGGGGGGTATTGTCTGGAACTGCACTACTTTTATCGATCAAGTGGGAAAGAATGGACAATATTAAGGCTCCCCAAAATGAACATGGTTTGTCCCTCCATTTATATATATTTTTTCTTCTTTTTTTTGTCCCTCCATGTTTTATTTATTTATTTTTTATTCTAGAGAGGAAGGGAGAGGGAGAGAGAGAGAGAAACATCAATGATGAGAGAGAATCGTTGATTGGCTGCCTTTTACACGCCCCCTACAACCAGCCTGCAACCAGCATCTGCCCTGACTGGGAATCGAACCATGGCTTCCGGGTTCATAGGTTGACACTCAACTATTGAGCCACACCAGCCGGGCTGTCCCTCCATTTTTATTTTTTTAATTTTTTTTAAAAAAATATATTTTATTGATGGCTGTCCCTCCATTTTTAAATCTTTTGTGACTTCAATAGAGTTTTATATTTTCTTTACTCAATCGCCACGTGTCTCTCTCTGATGTGGCTGTTTGGGAGCTATAGTTGACATGCTCCTTTTGTTTCTTGTCTGGGTTAGCTCTAGGGTCGTTTGTGTTTTTTCTTCTACAACCAAAGATGGCCAAGCCTTGGAAGGGGCCTCCCCTCCCCCACTCCTGTCACCTGTCTGTCAGGTGACTCAGCTCCGAAAGGAAACACCAGGGTCCCAGTGCCCTTCTTGACCGCCCCCCCCCCAATACCTGGTAGGTGACGGTCCCTGCGTAATGTCGCACGGTGAAGATGGGAAGGGGCAGCTGGGGCTTGGCGTAGCATGGGTGGTCGCCATGGTGATAGTGGCACTTCTGCAGGAAGGTGTGGTCGGTGGCCTGACAAGAGAGATGGCTCCCTCAGGCCCTGCTTCCCTGCCCCGTGCCCAGGTGCCACAGTGAACCGAGGCAGCCTCGCTGCGAATCTGAGCCCCTATGAAGGGCGCCTCTCTCGCTCCCAGGGACTGTTTGGACAACAAAGTGCTGTTTGAGAAAGACACAGCTCCTCACACACGGAAACCAGCTCAGTCAATAAACACCGATCACTTTAAAGGTGTGGGGGGGTGGCGGGGGGGACCTTAAGACAGGTGCAGATCACGCCTGCGGGCACGCACAGCTGCAGGTGTTTCTACACCAGTCCTTTTTTAAAAATTGATTTCAGAGAGGAAGGGAGAGAGAGAGAGAGAGAGAGAAACTGATGTGAGAGAGAAATCCATTGGTTGCCCTCCCTATGCGCCCTGACTGGGGATTGAACCCGTGACCTTTTGGTTTCAACCGTGCCACAGCAGCTAGGGCTACATATTAATACTTTTATATTAAGATTATATTGATCAATGAAATATCACGTTTGAGTACTTTATCATTGTTTTTCATCATTATTTTCAGCCTCTAATGAAATGGGAAAATGGGAAGGCGTCACCTTATACCCGGGGTCGTGGTGTATTTAGCTTAAACGGCCTCACATGCCAGAGGAGGCCCAAGCTGCACACGTGCTCTCGTGGCCCTGCACATCCATGCACTGAGCCATGCAGGTGTGGCTTAACGTATGCGTGTGTGCTCTGCGTGTGTGTTAACACCTCTCTCCTGCTACACTGCAGACTCTCAGGGGAAGGGAGACGGAGAGAGAAACATTGATGTGAGAGAAAAATCCATTGGTTGCCTTCCCTATGCACCCTGACTGAGGATTGAATCTGCAACCTGGGTGTGTGCCCTGACTGGGGATTGAACCCGTGGCCTTTTGGTGTACAGAGCAACGCTCCAACCGTGCCACACCGGCCAGGGCTACGTACTAATACTTTCATATTAATATTATATCGATCAATTAAATATAATCACGTTTGAGTACTTTATCATTGTTTTTCATCATTATTTTCAGCCTCTAATGAAATGGGAAAATGGGAAGGCGTCACCTTATACCCGGGGTCGTGGTGTATTTAGCTTAAACGGCCTCACATGCCAGAGGAGGCCCAAGCTGCACACGTGCTCTCGTGGCCCTGCACATCCATGCACTGAGCCATGCAGGTGTGGCTTAACGTATGCGTGTGTGCTCTGCGTGTGTGTTAACACCTCTCTCCTGCTACACTGCAGACTCTCAGGGAGGGGCTGGGTTATTTTTGCTCACCTTTTTATCCCTAGCACAATTCCTGGCACAGATACTCATTCACTTAATATTTAGTGCCCCCTTAACCATGTGCCAGGCGCTGAGACAGGGCTGAAACCCTTCGAGGAGGGCCCAGTCTCCCTCAGGAGGGTCAGTGAGTAAATACACAATGGAATTGCCATGGACACAAGTGCTATCAATTATAAGGAAGGCAACCTGAGAGCAGCAGGGAGCTGAGGTCGGGTGGGTGGGAGGCAGTATTTGCTCACCTCCTGGGAGCCCTGCTCAGTCCCCTCCTCCGTGCCCCTCAGGCATGATGGCCTCCTTCTGCAGCGAGGACTGAGGAACCTCAGAGAGGTCAGACCTCTTGCTCAAGGTCACCCAGCACAGGGTTTGAACCCCGTTTGGCCACTGCCTTCCCAAGCTGCACTGAAGGTGTCGTTCTGTACACCAACAGGTCACGGGTTCACCTTATTGCTCCCCCCTCCTTGTCCTGCCACTGGGGTGAGCAGGGTCTCTGGACCCCATCACCTTATTGCTCCCCCCTCCTTGTCCTGCCACTGGGGGCTCACCTGGGACAGCCATGTCTGGGCATCCAGGATACGCAGGAGGCTCTGGGGCTGGTCTACCAGGAGGTCCAGGCAGGATTCCCTCGGAGGCTGAGGGATGGGCACCCAGGGCAGCAACTCTCGCCGACACTCCTCCTGGGAACAGCCAGCACTTGGCGGTTTGTGGAGCCCACCCACATTCATGGGCGACCTCATCTGAGCCAGAGCAGGGATGGCCTTCCCATTTTACAGATGAGAAAACTGAGGTTCAGAAGGACTGAGACAGCCCATAGCAAGCAGGCGTTGGGGTAGAGCTCTCAGTGCAGTGCCCTCCCTTTAGCAGAGATGGCCTCTGTTCTGAGTGTCCCCTGGCCCTGTCCACGCCCAGGTCCCCTCACCTCCTCCTGGGCCAGCAGCATCTGGCTGGAGAAGAGCTGCAGACGCTCGCTGGCAAGGTTGTTGCACAGTTGCTCTAGGCCATTCACCCGCAGTGCCTGGGGGCATGTGGGCAGTGAGGTGGGCACCCACCTGAGATGAGGGCACTGGGCAGAGGTGGGGGGTGGGGAATCCCCCTCCCACAGGGCTCCCACAGGGCTCCCCAGCATTCAGGGAGGAGCGGTGCCCCAGGGCTAATGGTGCATCCTACAGGGTCAAGTGCAAAGGCCACAGTCAGGCCTCCCTCTAGGATTCCACACCCCTGCCCTCAGCCTCAGCACGAGTCACAGACACCCTGTGGTCTGGAAGACTCCTTTGCCTACGACCTAGCTTGCTGGCTATCAGAATCCCACATCCTCATAAGCAGGGCTCCAGGCTGCCGCCTCCAAGAAGCCTTC
>NW_005371349.1:2361799-2366522 GCF_000412655.1 Myotis brandtii
CCCCTCCTCCCTGCTCTGAGGAGGCAGGACCCCCTGGAAAGGGGTGGAGAGCTTGTGGAAGTCAGGGTGACTGGAGGGCCCTTGGTGCATGGGAGGTGAGGCCGCGGGCTGCCCCATCCTGGGGCCTTTATCTCCCACTGCCCTAGAGGCGACGTCAGGCCTGGCCTGAGCAGGGCAGAATGGCTGCCCCTACGGAGTGTGCGGCTGACTCACGGACCCTCTTGGTCCGGCAGGCCAGTAGTTCACCAGTGCCCTTCCCAGGGAAGCTGGCGCTGCTGGGGCCCCCAGAAATAATCAGGATGAAGTGGGCACCCTGTCCTGGGCCCCACCGCCAGGGGTGACCTCAAAACCATAGACGTCCACGACAGTGATGGTGTTCGTGCTGCCTCCCTCCCCGGGTGGGGCCAGCCGCGTGTTGGTCCTCCTCAGGAGCCAGGCGAAGAGCCGCGAGTACAGGGCCTTGGCCAGGGCGTCCCTGTGGGCACGGGGTGTGAGCCGCGTGCAGCAGAGTGCCCGGCGAGGCTATGGCTCTCTCTTGCCCCCAGAGCACCTGGCATCAATGGCCCTCTCCAGGGGCAGGGATCTTGAGGCCGGGCCGTAGGGCGTCTCCTGGGGGCAGAGGGTGTGCACGTGGCATGTCAGGCCGAGGCCCATATGGGCACTCAGCCAGCCATCGGGTGGTCCAGCCGTGCCCACGCCTCCCCGGAACCCTCGAGCTCACCATGACGCATCTGGTGACAGCCCCCTCCAGGCGCTCGGGCGGCACCCGCAGCAGCCGGGCTGCTGTGTGGATCTCAGCCCAGCTGGACACGGCAGCCACCTCCTGGGACTCCCTCTGGGCAGAGGAAGGAGGGAGCAGGGAGCGCTCTGCTTGGGCAGCGGCCACGTCCCACAGGGCGGAGGCCAGGCCTTGCTCTGCAGGGCAGCTGCCCCGTTACCCAAAGGTACATGGATGGGTCTGGGCCGCAGGAGCCCGCTCTACAGTCCAAGGGCCCTGAGTGCGAGTCCTGACTTCACCTCTTCACTAGCTGGCCCGCCTCACAAGACTCTTTCCTCTCTGAACCGCCACTGTCTTATTGCAAAAGGGGAAACACGCCCCTTATATTGTGGAGAGCGGCTCCCACGTGGCTGAGTGATATGGGCGGGAGGTGCAGCAAGTAAACAAAGCTTGATCAGGTGCCTGTGATTGAGTAGATTCGAAACCCACGAGAACGCTGTAAACATCTTGACCGCGCCTTTACTTTGCCTCCTGGAATCTGGCTATAAAATAACGACTCGGCCAAGCTGTGGCGCTGTCTCTCCATCAGAGAAGGCAGCGTCCCACCGAGACCCAGCTTTATTCTCTTGTCTGTCTTTTCTAATCCTTCATGGTCCCCCCCCTCAGGTTCACCCATGGCCGTGCTGGCCTGAGAACCGAATTAGAAAACAGATGTACAGCGGTTCACACAGCGCCTGGTACTTAACAGCTGCTCAGGCAGTACCAGGTGTGCTTCCTGGGGGTGGCAGCCAAGTGGGACAGGCAGCGGCACAGATGCCGAAACTCCAGGTCTGTTGCCCATCTGGACGGTGGGGGTCTGTCTGCTTTCCAGGGCAGCTGGGAGGCCCGAGGCTGGCCCAGGGCGGTGCAGTCTCCCACACACACGCTTGGGCATCGATACTGCTGCCCTGATTATGCAAACAAGCCACATGGGCCCGGCGCCTCAGGGGAGCCCACCTCTGATGAGGAGAAGCAGATGTTGCCCAGCTGCAGGATGGTAGCCAGCACGGCCCAGACTGCGGTCAACTCCTCGGGGCACAAGCCCAGCGCCTGCAGGGCCTTCACCAGTCCTGCGAAGTCCTGGGCATCCTCCTTGCCCTGGAGCCTGCAGGCCCGGCCCTGCAGAGCGCAGCAGGGGTGGCAGCAGGGCCTGGCCCCCAGCCTTGCTCTACCCCGGCTCCTCCTCATCCCCGCACCAAGCCCCCTCCCTGGGCAGGCCCTGCCGCCCGCACTGTGTGGACCCGGCCCCCACCTGGTTGAGGTAATAGTAGGTCTCCGGCTCCTGCAGGGAGAGCTGCTCCCGTTCCGTGGGGTCCAGCCCCACCAGCAGCTCATAGAAAACATGGAAGCTCCGCTCAGCCTGGGCCTCGGGGGAGAAGGCCTAGCTTAGGGGGGACAGTGGCCTGGTCCTGTGCCCCAGGGCAGCAAGGACAAGTCCTAGGAAGGCAGGCCTGGGGGCCGCACAAGCCCAGCGCCTGCAGGGCCTTCACCAGTCCTGCGAAGTCCTGGGCATCCTCCTTGCCCTGGAGCCTGCAGGCCCGGCCCTGCAGAGCGCAGCAGGGGTGGCAGCAGGGCCTGGCCCCCAGCCTTGCTCTACCCCGGCTCCTCCTCATCCCCGCACCAAGCCCCCTCCCTGGGCAGGCCCTGCCGCCCGCACTGTGTGGACCCGGCCCCCACCTGGTTGAGGTAATAGTAGGTCTCCGGCTCCTGCAGGGAGAGCTGCTCCCGTTCCGTGGGGTCCAGCCCCACCAGCAGCTCATAGAAAACATGGAAGCTCCGCTCAGCCTGGGCCTCGGGGGAGAAGGCCTAGCTTAGGGGGGACAGTGGCCTGGTCCTGTGCCCCAGGGCAGCAAGGACAAGTCCTGGGGAAGGCAGGCCTGGGGGCCTAGGGACCACAGCCCCCCTTCCCCCCAGGGCCCCTCCCTCTTTCCCACGCTAGGAGCTGGAAAGGGCGAGCTGCAGGGCGGGTCTTACCTGAAACACCACCCTCGAGGTCTCAAGCAGATAATGTGACACAGAAGCTCCCACGATGACCCCGCTGTGGGCACAGGACGCTGGGTGGGGGTGCCCAGGGTGCACGCAACCCAGGGGCCCCGCTCAGAACGGGACCCACCGTGGGCAGCAGCCTCAGGCTCCCAGGGAGCTGATGGTGCGTGGCCCCTGTGCCCACCTGGACCCGCTCACTTACTGCTGCAGGCGGAGACCTAAGACCTGGCCGAAGCGGCTGGCGTTGGCATTGAGGGCTGTCTTGGCGTGGCCAAAGCTGCCGAGCCAGGGCAGCACGTCGTCCAGCTGAGGGGAAGGGCATTCAAGTCACCCCAGAAGAGCCGTGAGCCCCCGGCCAGGCCTCCCAGCTGCGGGCACTCTGTGCCTGGGGACTGGGCTGTCCCCGAGGAGAAGCCAGGGACCCGGAGACCCCCTTCTGGCCCAAAGGAGAAGGGTGGTCCCGGGAAATGGCCAGCTGCCCCCACCTGACATCCTCCGTCCCTCGTCTGCCCCTGCTCCAGGCCGCTCAGGAACCGCACGATCTGTTTGGCGGCTTCTGTCTTCCCTGAGCCACTGTGCCCACTGCGGGAGGGAGGCCCATCACATGACCCCACTGAGCCGATGAAGTGGGGACATGGCCAAAATGCAGAGAGTCCCGGGCCATGGAGACCAAACAGAAAAAGTCCCTGTGAGGCCTCATTCAAGGGGCACATGTGGTGACGTCAGCCGAGCACAGCCCTCCGGAGTCCAGAGCAGAGCCCTCACCCACCTGGCCCAGCCTCAGTGTGGCCTGGGGGTTCCGCGGACAGGGAGCCACCCCTCACCTGAGGAGAATGCCTGCGTCCCGCCCTGTACTCCGACACAGGCTGTAGGCTGATGCCGCGACAGCGAAGATGTGTCTGAGAAAGAGGGCGGGGGGGCCGGTGAGCAGGCTGCAGGGGCCTCTGGGCCCTCCTAGGGGGAGGCAGGATGCGCCCACCCTCCCCAGGACCCCAGTCCATGGGACCTGCAGGGCTCAGCCGCCAGGGGGTTGAACAAAAGGTTGGTGGAGAAAGTCACTCACGGGGTGGCACTGGGGGCCTTCCTGGGGCGGTAGCTGGCCAGGACCTCAGGCGAGAAGACAGGCAGGGGCCAGCGGGGGTTCAGAGCGAGCAGGAGGAGCCCCCCAAAGGTCTGGGGAAGGAAGCGCAAGCTCTCACCAGAACATGGAGGGGGCAGGGGAGGCAGATGGAACGGGGCTGGGATGCTTCCCGCCCAGACCCCGGCCCAGCTCACTTTGCAGGGCCCCAGAGAGGGTTGGGCGCCCAGCCCAGGAAGGAGAAGAGAAGAGGTGCTCTGGGGTGCTGGAGGGCCCACTGATCCCAGGGGAAGGGAGTCCCAGCCCTCCATCCCCTCGGGGACCCCCATACGTAGATGCGGCCCAGGCGAAACCTCTTCTTGAGGCACAGCAGAAGGGAGCTGTCACACAGCGGGCTGCGGGGGGTGGGGGGGGGCAGAGAGGAGGCCCCAGGTTATTCTGCCACTGGCTGCAGACACTGGGCACGTCATGCCCCTCTCTGAGCCCATCCCTAACGGCCGGCTGCTAGGTAAGCTCCCACCCAAGGGGCCTGGCAAACAGGGAAGCTTTGTGCGGGTGAGAGAAGGAAGTTCCAAGCAGGGACATCTGCTGGCCACCCTCACCTGCCCCTGAGCCTGGCCACCTTTAGGGAGGCGCGACCCCTCCCCATGTTATAAAAACGAGGAGGTGCGATATGAGAAACCCGGAGCCCCGGGCCGCGCAGGTCTGGAACCGCCCGCTCACCGCAGCCGGGCCAGGTCCTCGGTGTCTTCCAGGAGGGTCCGTGGGTTCCTGCCCTCGGCACCGGGGAGGGACGACGCCTCCAGGCCGGGCCCAAGGCTCAGCTCCAGGTCCCTCTCCAGCGCCTCCTCCGCCTCGTCCTCCGGCTCCCAGGGATCCCTGTGGGGCCGGGAGGGGCCTGG
>NW_005371349.1:2366756-2367030 GCF_000412655.1 Myotis brandtii
GGGCTCTGCTCTGCTGCTGGAGCCGCTCCCGTCCCGCGGGGGTCCCGCCTCCCCTTCTCCACTCTCCCAGCCCCCCTCACTGTCCCTTGAGGCCCCTGCACAAGGCCAAACGCGCCCCTCCCTGGAGGGGGCGTCCTCGGACGCGTCCTCTGAGCTCCGGCTGCTCGACGCCCTCCCCGCCCTGTGGATCCTCGGGAACACCACCGCGAACTTGGGATCCGGAGTCGGGTCCTGGTTCTTTGAAGGGTCCGGGCGGGCTGGGCCCTCCGCAACC
>NW_005371349.1:2368306-2375373 GCF_000412655.1 Myotis brandtii
CGCCGTCTGCGCTGGCAGACCCCGACTCCTGCTCCCCTGAGTCCGGCCTCTTGGGTCCCTCGGGGCACCGGGGCGCTTTGCCCTTTCTCCCGCCCATGGCGCCCCGTGGAGAGGGGCTTCCCGGTGGCTTCCTCCTCTCCCCTTGGATCTGGCTGCCCGGGACTCCCTCAGCCCTCTGCCCTGCACCACCCCGGTTCTGCTCTGGCGGGGTCTACAGCCTCACACCCCACCCCCCTCCTGCACCGCACCTCCCGCCTTAGGCATGAGCATCAATAATGCAAGTGGCTGTGGGTCCTGACCCCTCGAATACAATGAAGCAGAGGCCTCGCAGGAAAGAGGAGACGCTGCAGCTGCGGACAAAGGCCGAGGACAGGGCAACTGTTCCGCCAGGGAGTCGCTGCCAGCTAGGCCGCCTGGCACCGGGCCACACCCAGCCGCCGCAGCCTCACTGCTTGCGGGGCAGGGGGTGAGGGGTGCGGAAAGGACCCGTCTGAGCCCTCCTCTCAGTCCTTGGGCTCTAGGGGCCACCCACCCGCCTCCCTTAGCCCCTGGATTCCCCAGAAGACGGGGACCAGGCTGACCCGGGCACACAGCGAGCACTGCATGAGTTTTGTTAGCTTGTTGTCGTTCTTTGAGATTGTGAAATATAACGGAAAGAAACCAGCATAGCATAAATGTACACCTTCAGCTGGTCAACTGGACACCTGGGAAAGGGGGGCCCTACCCCCTAGGGCAGTTCTCTCTCCTCTCTTCCTCCTCCTTTTCTCTTTCACCCCCTCACCTGCTTTGTCCACAAGTATTGTGAGCGCCTGCACCCTGTGCCCAGCCCTCTTCCGACTCCACACTCCCTCCTTCCAGGAACCATCTCCTCCTCTCAGCCTCACCCACCCTCCAGGCCTCACCCACCCTCCATCAACGACTTTCACTCCTTTGGTTGGTTGTTTCCTAGGAGCCAGGTGCTGTGCGATGATGTTGCAGACTCTTCCTTTAATCCTTACAGCCCTGAGGCAGGCCCTGTCATTCTGCCCCATTTTAGAGAAGTAAACTAGGCCCAGGAGTGAGGTCATTTACCCAAGGCCACACAGCCATCACTGGCACAGCCAGTGTTCAGTGGTTGGGTCTGCCTGGCTTCGAAGATCCAAGCCTCTAGACCAGGTGTCCAGCTGCTCTGGAACGTCTCCCCGGCCCTGGAGTCGGCAGTGACCCCCTCCTCCCTACTCATTCGCCTTCAGGGCGGCTGTCTGTCAATCCAACCTCTCAAATATCTCCATTCTGTCCCCATGGTCACCTCTCCCGGACTGCTGCTGGAAGACCCTGAACTCCTCTCCGTGCCAGCCCAGCTTCCATCAACACGCGTTCCAGAGTGCCAAGCCCTTCCATTTGTGAGCGGCTATCAGTAAAAATCATTGATCTCACTCTCTCAATATGAGGATGTTTTCTTAGAACTGAAACATGCCAACTGAAATATTAGCTGACATTAGCTAATATTTCAAAGCGCAGTGTACTTAAGACAAAGCCCGTCCTTAGTGAGCGCGGATATAAATCCATTGTCAGAGTCTTCGTGACCTTTTCAGGAGTGTGAGTGTGTTATCATCTTGTTCAGCCTGATTGGCCAGATCCTTGCTGCTGCCACGAAGCTTCCTAAGCCACGGAAGTGCTGGCTGTGCCATTTCTCCTGTTACTGGCGCTTGCAGTGTTGCCATTATCTTCAGTTCTTGGCAGGAAACGTCATGTCACTTGTTCACTGTGTGAGTTAGTTCAGCTAACCGGATTTTTGTATTTATTATTTTTTAATTATATTTTTATTGATTTCAGAGAGGAAGGGAGAGGGAGAGAGAGATAGAAACATCAATGATGAGAAGGAATTATTGATTGGCTGCCTCCTGCCCACCCCCTACTGGGGACCGAGTCCACAACCCGGACACGTGCCCTTGACCGGAATCGAACCTGGGACCCTTCAGTCCACATGCCGTCGCTCTATACACTGAGCCAAACCAGCCAGGGCCGCATTTCACATTTCAACCGTCATTCCAGTGCCGCACGTCTAGGACAGTGTGCAGAAGTAAACACAGGGAAAAAGAGAGGTGTCTTCCCCTTCCGACAGGAAGGGGACTCCCTCTGCCCTGACCCAGGGATGCGGTCAGACAGACTCCAGCTGGTTAACTCCTGCCATTTATTCCCAAAGACAGAGGCACAGCAATGACCGGACACCCAGGGACCTTTAGCTGCTTCAAATGCCGAAGAAGCGGACCCTCCTGAGCACCAGCCTGGTCCCAGGGCGAACCCCAGGGCCAGAGGCGGGGAGCCAGCTAATGGTTTTATATGGGAAATTTCTGCATAATTGAAAAATTCAAGTTGTTGGACCAGTGAAGAGGTAATAAGGTGTTTATTAAAAACTTTTTCACCCATAGGCAGTTAAAATTTATAATTTAAAACCCAACCCACTACAAAAAGCAGGGAGGGGGGGATGATAAAAACTGTGCAACATTGACAAAAGGACTGAGACAGACAAGGCCCAGGGAGGGACAGCCCCGGGGCCGGGTCCCTCCTCTCCCGAGGCCAGGAGCAGCAGCAGAGTGGAAGCTGAGGGAGCCCCAGCCTGTAGCCCGGCCCGGTGCGTGGGCCCTCCAGGCGGGCCAGTGCCCGGAGGAAGAGCCCTCAGTAGTGTTCACCGCACAGCCTGGACACCCGGCCTGCTCACTTGGCTGCGGAAGGAGAGAGAGTGACGGAAACTCAGGTGCATCCTGGGCAGGACGGGGCCTCCGTCATGTACCTGAGCCCAGACTTGGAATTTGCCAGAACAAGGAGGGCATGTGTCAGGGCTGGGATGGACCCTTGGCCTGTAGGATCTTGGGGATGGGGCTCTTCCTCCCATCCCTCCAGGAGCATGCCCTCCCAGCCGCCCCCTCCCCACGCGCAGCCGGTCTCAGGGCCCCTACCTCCCCCATTGCTGAGGCTGTACCTCATGGCCACTTGCTGGGAACGCCAGTCGCCATAGCTCCTGCATGGGCAAAGACAGGGCAGTCACCCTCAATGGGGACTTGGGGTGGCAGACAAGGACACTCATGCTCGGTGCTCTCCTGGCACCAGGGGGCCCACCCTGCAAGCGGCAGTGACTCACCCCCGGTCTCCCTCCAGTGTGCTCTGGATCTCCTTCAGGACCCCTGGGGAAGGGAGGCTGGTGAGGCCAGGGCGGGGCCTTTCTCTTCCTCTCACTGATGGGGTGCTGGGTGGGTCTGCCCCCCTCAGTTCCACCCTGGCCTTCCAAACTCCCCCCCAAGGAACATCCCTCCTGTCAGCCCCCAACTCACTCTCATCATTGAGCAGAGCATGCTCCATCACAGGGCCCGGCCTCTTCTCTGGAAGGCAGAGGTCAAGTTAGGAGAGCCCCGAACCCAGGGCTGGAGGGGAGGCTGTTTCTACCCCCAGCTTAAACATGCACACACACACACACACACACACACACACACACACCTGTTCCCCTGGGGTCCCCTCTCCTCCTTCCATCCCCCAATGTCTGGGCCCGGGCTGGCCCAGGTGTGCTCACACACTCCCCTGGCCTGTCTTACCCTCTCCATCACTCTGGCTCCCTGAGTTCCTGTGGGGGGAGAGAGAGTAAAGATCAGGGGGCACTAGGCTCTCCGCTCTGGTCCATGAGGTCAGCTCACCTGGCCTGCCCTGAGCAGGGGGTGCCTGGGAGGGAAGCCAAGCCCCTTCCTGGTGGCAGCTCACATGGGAGGAAGGGGCATATGAAGGGGGGCAAAGAGCCAGAGCCAGGAGGGTGGGCTGAGCTCACAGGGGAGGGGGAATGTGGCAGCTCCCAGTGGGCGCATCAGGAGGGTGAGGGTGAGGGGCTGGGGCAAAGGCCACCTGCCCTTTACCCACCTGGCTCGGCCCAAGGCCTTCTCAGGGCCTGATCCATTGCGGGGATGACTGTGGTTCTTGGTTTCTGCAGAATCCACCAGACACCGGGGCTCCACCAGCCACTTGGTGGACAGAGAGAAGCGCTCAAACTCCGAGGGCGAGATCAGGTAGAAACCTGGGGGGTGGAGACTAGGTGAGGCCAGCCTGGTCTCTCAGGACCTGCGGCTGCTGACAATGGGGCTTCCAACCAGGGGCATTGGGGCCAGAGCTCCCCTCAAAGTTCTCAAAGAGCCTGGCCTTGGCCACACACCCCTGGCTGCCCTTCCCAGCAGCCCCTGCAGCACAGCGGGAGCCCCACGCCCCGCCCGGCTCGCAGAGGCAGGACGAGCCACCACCTGCGCACCTTGGCCGTGTTTGGTGAAGACGCAGGAGGCGATGCCGCTGACGTCCTCCCGGCGGATGCAGCCGTAACGCACCTGGGGCTTGAGCAGGGGCAGCGAGACCACCTGGATGTCGCCCAGGTTGGTGAGGACAGCCAGGTGGTGCTCCCCGTAGTCCTCGGCGCGAGAGCTGCTGAAGTGGGCCACGCTGACCCGCCGCACCCTCGAGCCCTCCAGGGCAGTCAGCTTCAGCTTCAGCTTGGAACTCACCTTGGGCAGGGTGAACACCTGGGGCACAGGGCAGCGGTCACACCCATGGCCAGTCCCCACTGATCACTTCCCTGCGTCCACCGGATGCCACCCAACTTCCCAGCGAAGCCTGCTCGGTCTCGGCACGCCCTCGGCACCAGGACAGGCGCTCACTGCACCTGGACCATGACGGTGCTGGGCCACTTCCTCCCACAGACAGGTCCTGCTTCAGTGTCCCCACCGCTGACCTGGGCCCGGGGACACCACACAGACCCCTCTCCTTTCCGGTGCCCCTGCAGCCCCTCCTGCATATGCCAACTGCATACACAACTTTAAGAGTCCCAGCCACTGTCATTTGTGCCCGAGGCATGAGCCCCCTGGGTGTCCCGAGGATTCCCGGGACCCCGTCCCCACCGTGCAGCACCTTGAACTGCTCCTCTGACACGACAAGCAGCTGGTGGCTTCCCTGCATGTCCGGGCTTTTCGATAGGTCGTGTGCGACTTCCAGGGGCTCGGGAAGGGGCACACTGTGTCCGTCCAGCACCAGGATGCCCACGACTGGTGCTCGGTGCATCAGCTGGATCTCCTTGACTACGGGAAGGAAGCAGGCAGGTGATGGGGCTAGTGGGTGGGCGAAGAGTGAGGCTGGAAGCACCGCCCTGTCCCAGCCAAGGCAGACCAGCACCCTCCGCTCTCCCCCTGCTCAGCACTCACCCTGCTCCGCCCGCACGGGCTCATCCATTCTCCGCTCGGCTGGGGGCACACGCAGGGCAAAGGCGTAGACGGTACCCCCGTTGGTGCCCGCCCACAGAGAGGGGCAGTGGCGGGAGCCTGCCCAGAGGCAAAGGTTTATATGTAACCCTGGGTCTGGAGGTCAGGTGGAGCCAGGTGACCTAGGCTTACGTCCTGGCCTTTCTAGTCACTTGTGTGACTCCAAGGTCAAGTCAGCCAACCCTGTAAGCCTCACTTCCCTCCTCTGTACAAGGGGGCTCTGCCTGCCTCCGGGGTGCAGATGGGGAGAAGGCGCTGAAGGCTGACAACCAAGGGCCCTAAACACTGATGGCTCTGAACCTGGGACAGCCGGCTCTTGCAATACAGGAGCAGACAGCCCACGCCCCACCCGTACCCTGGCAGGAGGGGGCAGGAGCGGGCAGGGGAGAGACAGTGAGGGAGCTTGTACAGGCCCACGGCGTAGCAGCAGGCATGTCCCACCCTCACAGCCATTCTAAGAGGAAGACATTCCCCCATCTTACAGGGGGAGAAGCTCGAGACCCATCTTCTAGATCAGTGATGGCGAACCTTTGAGCTCGGCGTGTGGAGGAAGACATTCCCCCATCTTACAGGGGGAGAAGCTGAGACCCATCTTCTGGAGCAGTGATGGCGAACCTTTGAGCTTGGCGTGTCAGCATTTTGAAAAACCCTAACTTAACTCTGGTGCCGTGTCACATATAGAAATTTTTTGATATTTGCAACCATAGTAAAACAAAGACTTATAAGTTTGATATTTATTTTATATATTTAAATGCCATTTAACAAAGAAAAATCAACCAAAAAAATGAGTGTCTTAGGTTCGCCATCACTGCTCTAGAGAGTGGTAGAACCTGGACATGAAGCCAGGACAAAGGAACCTGGAGGCCCAGGCAGGGGAGGGAGAGGCAGGCCCTGGTCTCTACCTGCTCACAAAGGGAAAACCCTCTTAGGGGCCCACCCACCTGCCCTCATGCCGGGGGCGCATGCCTGGGCCCTCCCACCCCAGCCTAGCTACTCACTGTCCCTCAGGTAGGTGTCAGCGAAATAGAGGGTCCGGACGAAGCCCGTGAAGGAGTCCTCCGCTGTGCGGGCCTCGATCTTGCGCTGCACGGGCGCCAGCTCCATGTTCTGCAGGCCCAGCCGCTCTGTCCGGCAGCTCCGCTCCGGCACCTGCGGGGGTGGGGCCAGCCTGAGGGGGGCTCTGGCCTGACCTCCCTGGGGCATCTATTGCTCAACACCCATCATTCTAGGGGGAGACTGGTTCCAGCTCATGCCACTCCCTGCCTGGTAGCATTGACTGAGGACTTGACCCTAAGGTGCTACAATTATTGCCTCTTACAGTTGGGGAAGCTGAGGCACAGAGGAGCAGGGTGACAAAACGGAGGCCACATAACTGGTGGGCAGCGGGCAGGATGTAAACCTATTGGTGGGCCCAGGGCCTGTGCTTGAAGCCAAAGCAAGTGGGAGGGAGGGGTAGTCCGGCTCGCTGCTGGCTGCCCCCAGCTCTGTCCGGGTGGCCTCACCTCTCCCGGGGACCCCGCTGGCCGCCGCTTCTGGCTGGGCACCCGACTGCGACGCATCCGGCGGAAGGACTGACGCAGGGACTTCTTTAGGGACTTCACACGGGACAGGGGGCCCTCTAAGGCTATCTGGTCACTGGGGTGCAGGGTGCACCTGGGGGGGACCATCAGACCATTAGCACGGCCAGGGCCCGAGGGTCCTCGCCAGGCCCCAGGCCCCAGCCCCCATGGGCAGCCTGCTCACTTGACAAAGACCTGCCGCCGCTGCTGGTGGTCGAAGAGGCCAAAGCCGTGGCTGGTACCC